>NC_086318.1:370565103-371165103 GCF_036172605.1 Pelobates fuscus
TAAATTATGATGTCACTTTAACCTTAATGCTTGTCTATTAACCAGGCATATTATTGACATGCAAGGTTCTGTTGTGATTATAGCTCTATTGCTTATTGTTTAACAGCTTTTTCTATAGTAAGAAAAAGCATTTATTTGTTCCAAAAATAGAATAGATATTTTACAATTTTACTTTCCATATCATTTTCTGTACATTGCTTTAATTGCATGGATGTTTCGGTTCAAATAGTTGTCAACTAGATTTGGGCATCTCCGAAATTTTTGTTTCGTATGAATGCATTTGTACGGAAAAAAATTGGTTTTGTCAGAAGAGAAATCTGTCCATTTTTCCATTCATTTTCGATGGAAATTCATTCATTCATTAGGCGCGATTTAATTGAACCAGATGAATTTAACATAAAAATCAGTTCCCTCAATACCGAATAGCCTTAAATTAACAAAGTCAAACCATTAATTTCAAATTTCGTACATTGATCACAACATGGCATTGAACAATGTTATATTTCCCTGATTTTACGCCACAAACTCCTGAAATAACTCCCAAACCGCCAAATGCCCAAACGCTATCAATAGCATGAAAATGTATTGGCACTATTAGTAAACTCCCGAACACTCACTATACGCATTCGTATGCATTGCTTTTTGCTTAGTCTCTTGGGCTCATGAATCATCATGCTGCACTGACAGGTTGGAATTGGCAACACAATATAATTTTAGAAAGGAGTAGGAAAGTAGCCAATTAAATAGGCCTATACAAAATTGCTATTCTAAGTATATTTTTTTTCTCACATGTCCTAGTATGATGTAAGATATATGGATACAAAAAGGTTCCCACTAATCAAATTTTTATACGACACAAGGATAGGGCAGATCACAGCACCTAGAGGTCCCACAAAGTAGGTGGATCCTCCAAGGGGTAACCTATACCCAAACAAAAATTGGTCATAATATTGAAGTTTGGCATTACCCCAACTTGTTATTTTCCTTACTCATTAGTTTAAGGCATACATGACAAAGCCACATGCGCTGCATGGTTTCTGGGGTACCTCTTAGTGAAATTGGTGTGACATACTGAAATACTTTCATGAAACTAACACGGATTTGGGCCAACAAACCATTTCCTAATAAAAGAGATATATAGCTATTTAATTTTTGTTTTCCAAACGGAAATTAAATTAATATGTAAGGAAATAAGCACATGCAATATACAAATATAAAGTAACTTGAATTTCCATATAGCCACCCTTAACCTCTAATTGCAGTGTAAATACTAGATGATGTAGGTAAACCTGGGCAGTTTACTAGACTGGAATGTGTAATTACATGTAACAACTGGACTCATTTTACAATGGGAATCAAAAAGGGAAAATATTGTAATAGACATATTAGTCATGTAAAGCTAATAAATTACTAGTCTAAGTTCCAAACATTAGGCACTAACCAAGATTCAGTGAATTCATGGACACACCAACATTGATATATATATATGTAAACCATATATAGTATTGAAATAAACTTTTACTATGCAAATGAATATTCACTATCATATAGATCTCCTGACCAGAACAAACAAAGTTGTAGAAAAATAATACATTATGTTGGAAAATTGTTACATATAATTTATATCTTTTTCTGGCTTGTTCTTGTGTTTTTCCTTTTCTTTCTCTTTGAGAGAAGGAATGTATGTCATTTTATGACTTGATTGTTGTATGTTATAGTTATACGTACAAATCAATTTAAAAAAAGAATAAAAGAGATCCTGGGAATAAAATCAAAGAAAAAGGTAACTTTTCTGTTGAAAAAAATCAGTATGTTAAGCCACGCCTACTCTGTTATTTATGCAAATTATTTAGTTCACATTTAAGAATATTTTACTCTAGAAATTGCTGTCATGTCATTTCAATTCTATTTTTGTAAAAAATTTTGATAGATATTGCAGTAATCATCTACAATGTAAATCAAGGTTTAATAAAACTGATTTTTTGGAAAATGGAATATTAAATTATGATGTCACTTTAACCTTAATGCTTGTCTATTAACCAGGCATATTATTGACATGCAAGGTCCTGTTGTGATTATAGCTCTATTGCTTATTGTTTAACAGCTTTTTCTATTGTAAGAAAAAGCATTTATTTGTTCCAAAAATAGAATAGATATTTTACAATTTTACTTTCCATATCATTTTCTGTACATTGCTTTAATTGCATGGATGTTTCGGTTCAAATAGTTGTCAACTAGATTTGGGCACCTCCCAAATTTTTGTTTCGTATGAATGCATTTGTACGGAAAAAATTGGTTTTGTCAGAAGAGAAATCTGTCCATTTTTCCATTCATTTTCGATGGAAATTCATTCATTCATTAGGCGCGATTTAAATGAACCAGATGAATTTAACATAAAAATCAGTTCCCTCAATACCGAATAGCCTTAAATTAACAAAGTCAAACCATTAATTTCAAATTTCGTACATTGATCACAACATGGCATTGAACAATGTTCTATTTCCCTGATTTTACGCCACAAACTCCTGAAATAACTCCCAAACCGCCAAATGCCCAAACGCTATCAATAGCATGAAAATGTATTGGCACTATTAGTAAACTCCCGAACACTCACTATACGCATTCGTATACATTGCTTTTTGCTTAGTCTCTTGGGCTCATGAATCATCATGCTGCACTGACAGGTTGGAATTGGCAACACAATATCATTTTAAAAAGGAGCAGGAAAGTAGCCAATTAAATAGGCCTATACAAAATTGCTATTCGAAGTATATTTTTTTCTCACATGTCCTAGTATGATGTAAAATATATGGATACAAAAATGTTCCCACTAATCTAATTTTTACACGACACAAGGATAGGGCAGATCACAGCACCTAGAGGTCCCACAAAGTAGGTGGATCCTCCAATGGGTAACCTATACCCAAACAAAAATTGGTCATAATATTGAAGTTAGGCATTACCCCAACTTGTTATTTTCCTTACTCATTAGTTTAAGGCATACATGACAAAGCCACATGCGCTGCATGCTTTCTGGGGTACCTCTTAGTGAAATTGGTGTGACATACTGAAATACTTTCATGAAACTAACACGGATTTGGGCCAACAAACCATTTCCTAATAAAAGAGATATATAACTATTTAATTTTTGTTTTCCAAACGGAAATTAAATTAATATGTAAGGAAATAAGCACATGCAATATACAAATATAAAGTAACTTGAATTTCCATATAGCCACCCTTAACCTCTAGTTGCAGTGTAAATACTAGATGATGTAGGTAAACCTGGGCAGTTTACTAGACTGGAATGTGTAATTACATGTAACAACTGGACTCATTTTACAATGGGAATCAAAAAGGGAAAATATTGTAATAGACATATTAGTCATGTAAAGCTAATAAATTACTAGTCTAAGTTCCAAACATTAGGCACTAACCAAGATTCAGTGAATTCATGGACACACCAACATTGATATATATATATATATGTAAACCATATATAGTATTGAAATAAACTTTTACTATGCAAATGAATATTCAATATCATATAGATCTCCTGACCAGAACAAACAAAGTTGTAGAAAAATAATACATTATGTTGGAAAATTGTTACATATAATTTATATCTTTTTCTGGCTTGTTCTTGTGTTTTTCCTTTTCTTTCTCTTTGAGAGAAGGAATGTATGTCATTTTATGACTTGATTGTTGTATGTTATAGTTATACGTACAAATCAATTTAAAAAAAGAATAAAAGAGATCCTGGGAATAAAATCAAAGAAAAAGGTAACTTTTCTGTTGAAAAAAATCAGTATGTTAAGCCACGCCTACTCTGTTATTTATGCAAATGATTAAGTTCACATTTAAGAATATTTTACTCTAGAAATTGCTGTCATGTCATTTCAATTCTATTTTTGTAAAAAATTTTGATAAATATTGCAGTAATCATCTAACATGTAAATCAAGGTTTAATAAAACTGATTTTTTGGAAAATGGAATATTAAATTATGATGTCACTTTAACCTTAATGCTTGTCTATTAACCAGGCATATTATGGACATGCAAGCTCCTCTTGTGATTATAGCTCTATTGCTTATTGTTTAACAGCTTTTTCTATTGTAAGAAAAAGCCTTTATTTGTTCCAAAAATAGAAGAGATATTTTACAATTTTACTTTCCATATCATTTTCTGTACATTGCTTTAATTGCTTGGATGTTTCAGTTCACATAGTTGTCAACTAGATTTGGGCACCTCCGAAATTTTTGTTTCGTATGAATGCATTTGTACGGAAAAAAATTGGTTTTGTCAGAAGAGAAATCTGTCCATTTTTCCATTCATTTTCGATGGAAATTCATTCATTAGGCGCGATTTAATTGAACCAGATGAATATAACATAAAAATCAGTAACCTCAATACCGAATAGCCTTAAATTAACAAAGTCAAACCATTAATTTCAAATTTCGTACATTGATCCCAACATGGCATTGAACAATGTTCTATTTCCCTGATTTTACGCCACAAACTCCTGAAATAACTCCCAAACCGCCAAATGCCCAAACGCTATCAATCGCATGAAAATGTATTGGCACTATTAGTAAACTCCCGAACACTCACTACACGCATTCGTATGCATTGCTTTTTGCTTAGTCTCTTGGGCTAATCATCATGCTGCACTGACAGGTTGGAATTGGCAACACAATATCATTTTAGAAAGGATCAGGAAAGTAGCCAATTAAATAGGCCTATACAAAATTGCTATTCTAAGTATATTTTTTTCTCACATGTCCTAGTATGATGTAAAATATATGGATACAAAAATGTTCCCACTAATCTAATTTTTACAAGACACAAGGATAGGGCAGATCACAGCACCTAGAGGTCCCACAAAGTAGGTGGATCCTCCAATGGGTAACCTATACCCAAACAAAAATTGGTCATAATATTGAAGTTAGGCATTACCCCAACTTGTTATTTTCCTTACTCATTAGTTTAAGGCATACATGACAAAGCCACATGCGCTGCATGGTTTCTGGGGTACCTCTTAGTGAAATTGGTGTGACATACTGAAATACTTTCATGAAACTAACACGGATTTGGGCCAACAAACCATTTCCTAATAAAAGAGATATATAGCTATTTAATTTTTGTTTTCCAAACGGAAATTAAATTAATATGTAAGGAAATAAGCACATGCAATATACAAATATAAAGTAACTTGAATTTCCATATAGCCACCCTTAACCTCTATTTGCAGTGTAAATACTAGATGATGTAGGTAAACCTGGGCAGTTTACTAGACTGGAATGTGTAATTACATGTAACAACTGGACTCATTTTACAATGGGAATCAAAAAGGGAAAATATTGTAATAGACATATTAGTCATGTAAAGCTAATAAATTACTAGTCTAAGTTCCAAACATTAGGCACTAACCAAGATTCAGTGAATTCATGGACACACCAACATTGATATATATATATATGTAAACCATATATAGTATTGAAATAAACTTTTACTATGCAAATGAATATTCAATATCATATAGATCTCCTGACCAGAACAAACAAAGTTGTAGAAAAATAATACATTATGTTGGAAAATTGTTACATATAATTTATATCTTTTTCTGGCTTGTTCTTGTGTTTTTCCTTTTCTTTCTCTTTGAGAGAAGGAATGTATGTCATTTTATGACTTGATTGTTGTATGTTATAGTTATACGTACAAATCAATTAAAAAAAAGAATAAAAGAGATCCTGGGAATAAAATCAAAGAAAAAGGTAACTTTTCTGTTGAAAAAAATCAGTATGTTAAGCCACGCCTACTCTGTTATTTATGCAAATGATTAAGTTCACATTTAAGAATATTTTACTCTAGAAATTGCTGTCATGTCATTTCAATTCTATTTTTGTAAAAAATTTTGATAAATATTGCAGTAATCATCTAACATGTAAATCATGGTTTAATAAAACTGATTTTTTGGAAAATGGAATATTAAATTATGATGTCACTTTAACCTTAATGCTTGTCTATTAACCAGGCATATTATGGACATGCAAGCTCCTGTTGTGATTATAGCTCTATTGCTTATTGTTTAACAGCTTTTTCTATTGTAAGAAAAAGCCTTTATTTGTTCCAAAAATAGAAGAGATATTTTACAATTTTACTTTCCATATCTTTTTCTGTACATTGCTTTAATTGCTTGGATGTTTCAGTTCACATAGTTGTCAACTAGATTTGGGCACCTCCGAAATTTTTGTTTCGTATGAATGCATTTGTACGGAAAAAAATTGGTTTTGTCAGAAGAGAAATCTGTCCATTTTTCCATTCATTTTCGATGGAAATTCATTCATTAGGCGCGATTTAATTGAACCAGATGAATATAACATAAAAATCAGTAACCTCAATACCGAATAGCCTTAAATTAACAAAGTCAAACCATTAATTTCAAATTTCGTACATTGATCACAACATGGCATTGAACAATGTTCTATTTCCCTGATTTTACGCCACAAACTCCTGAAATAACTCCCAAACCGCCAAATGCCCAAACGCTATCAATCGCATGAAAATGTATTGGCACTATTAGTAAACTCCCGAACACTCACTACACGCATTCGTATGCATTGCTTTTTGCTTAGTCTCTTGGGCTCATGAATCATCATGCTGCACTGACAGGTTGGAATTGGCAACACAATATCATTTTAGAAAGGAGTAGGAAAGTAGCCAATTAAATAGGCCTATACAAAATTGCTATTTTAAGTATATATTTTTTTCTCACATGTCCTAGTATGATGTAAAATATATGGATACAAAAAGGTTCCCACTAATCTAATTTTTACACGACACAAGGATAGGGCAGATCACAGCACCTAAACGTCCCACAAAGTAGGTGGATCCTCCAAAGGGTAACCTATACCCAAACAAAAATTGGTCATAATATTGAAGTTAGGCATTACCCCAACTTGTTATTTTCCTTACTCATTAGTTTAAGGCATACATGACAAAGCCACATGCGCTGCATGGTTTCTGGGGTACCTCTTAGTGAAATTGGTGTGACATACTGAAATACTTTCATGAAACTAACACGGATTTGGGCCAACAAACCATTTCCTAATAAAAGAGATATATAGCTATTTAATTTTTGTTTTCCAAACGGAAATTAAATTAATATGTAAGGAAATAGGCACATGCAATATACAAATATAAAGTAACTTGAATTTCCATATAGCCACCCTTAACCTCTAATTGCAGTGTAAATACTAGATGATGTAGGTAAACCTGGGCAGTTTACTAGACTGGAATGTGTAATTACATGTAACAACTGGACTCATTTTACAATGGGAATCAAAAAGGGAAAATATTGTAATAGACATACTAGTCATGTAAAGCTAATAAATTACTAGTCTAAGTTCCAAACATTAGGCACTAACCAAGATTCAGTGAATTCATGGACACACCAACATTGATATATAAATGTAAACCATATATAGTATTGAAATAAACTTTTACTATGCAAATGAATATTCAATATCATATAGATCTCCTGACCAGAACAAACAAAGTTGTAGAAAAATAATACATTATGTTGGAAAATTGTTACATATAATTTATATCTTTTTCTGGCTTGTTCTTGTGTTTTTCCTTTTCTTTCTCTTTGAGAGAAGGAATGTATGTCATTTTATGACTTGATTGTTGTATGTTATAGTTATACGTACAAATCAATTTAAAAAAAGAATAAAAGAGATCCTGGGAATAAAATCAAAGAAAAAGGTAACTTTTCTGTTTAAAAAAATCAGTATGTTAAGCCACGCCTACTCTGTTATTTATGCAAATGATTAAGTTCACATTTAAGAATATTTTACTCTAGAAATTGCTGTCATGTCATTTCAATTCTATTTTTGTAAAAAATTTTGATAGATATTGCAGTAATCATCTACAATGTAAATCAAGGTTTAATAAAACTGATTTTTTGGAAAATGGAATATTAAATTATGATGTCACTTTAACCTTAATGCTTGTCTATTAACCAGGCATATTATTGACATGCAAGGTCCTGTTGTGATTATAGCTTCATTGCTTATTGTTTAACAGCTTTTTCTATTGTAAGAAAAAGCATTTATTTGTTCCAAAAATAGAATAGATATTTTACAATTTTACTTTCCATATCATTTTCTGTACATTGCTTTAATTGCATGGATGTTTCAGTTCACATAGTTGTCAACTAGATTTGGGCACCTCCGAAATTTTTGTTTCGTATGAATGCATTTGTACGGAAAAAATTGGTTTTGTCAGAAGAGAAATCTGTCCATTTTTCCATTCATTTTCGATGGAAATTCATTCATTCATTAGGCGCGATTTAATTGAACCAGATGAATTTAACATAAAAATCAGTTCCCTCAATACCGAATAGCCTTAAATTAACAAAGTCAAACCATTAATTTCAAATTTCGTACATTGATCACAACATGGCATTGAACAATGTTCTATTTCCCTGATTTTACGCCACAAACTCCTGAAATAACTCCCAAACCGCCAAATGCCCAAACGCTATCAATAGCATGAAAATGTATTGGCACTATTAGTAAACTCCCGAACACTCACTATACGCATTCGTATACATTGGTTTTTGCTTAGTCTCTTGGGCTCATGAATCATCATGCTGCACTGACAGGTTGGAATTGGCAAAACAATATCATTTTAGAAAGGAGCAGGAAAGTAGCCAATTAAATAGGCCTATACAAAATTGCTATTCTAAGTATATTTTTTTCTCACATGTCCTAGTATGATGTAAAATATATGGATACAAAAATGTTCCCACTAATCTAATTTTTACACAACACAAGAATAGGGCAGATCACAGCACCTAGAGGTCCCACAAAGTAGGTGGATCATCCAATGGGTAACCTATACCCAAACAAAAATTGGTCATAATATTGAAGTTAGGCATTACCCCAACTTGTTATTTTCCTTACTCATTAGTTTAAGGCATACATGACAAAGCCACATGCGCTGCATGGTTTCTGGGGTACCTCTTAGTGAAATTGGTGTGACATACTGAAATACTTTCATGAAACTAACACGGATTTGGGCCAACAAACCATTTCCTAATAAAAGAGATATATAGCTATTTAATTTTTGTTTTCCAAACGGAAATTAAATTAATATGTAAGGAAATAAGCACATGCAATATACAAATATAAAGTAACTTGAATTTCCATATAGCCACCCTTAACCTCTAATTGCAGTGTAAATACTAGATGATGTAGGTAAACCTGGGCAGTTTACTAGACTGGAATGTGTAATTACATGTAACAACTGGACTCATTTTACAATGGGAATCAAAAAGGGAAAATATTGTAATAGACATATTAGTCATGTAAAGCTAATAAATTACTAGTCTAAGTTCCAAACATTAGGCACTAACCAAGATTCAGTGAATTCATGGACACACCAACATTGATATATATATATGTAAACCATATATAGTATTGAAATAAACTTTTACTATGCAAATGAATATTCACTATCATATAGATCTCCTGACCAGAACAAACAAAGTTGTAGAAAAATAATACATTATGTTGGAAAATTGTTACATATAATTTATATCTTTTTCTGGCTTGTTCTTGTGTTTTTCCTTTTCTTTCTCTTTGAGAGAAGGAATGTATGTCATTTTATGACTTGATTGTTGTATGTTATAGTTATACGTACAAATCAATTTAAAAAAAGAATAAAAGAGATCCTGGGAATAAAATCAAAGAAAAAGGTAACTTTTCTGTTGAAAAAAAATCAGTATGTTAAGCCACGCCTACTCTGTTATTTATGCAAATGATTAAGTTCACATTTAAGAATATTTTACTCTAGAAATTGCTGTCATGTCATTTCAATTCTATTTTTGTAAAAATTTTTGATAAATATTGCAGTAATCATCTAACATGTAAATCAAGGTTTAATAAAACTGAATTTTTTTTCAAAATGGAATATTAAATTATGATGTCACTTTAACCTTAATGCTTGTCTATTAACCAGGCATATTATGGACATGCAAGCTCCTGTTGTGATTATAGCTCTATTGCTTATTGTTTAACCCCTTCAGGACCGGACTGTTTTTGCGATGTTTGTACGTTAAGGACCAGAGCTATTTTAACACTTTTGTGGTGTTTGTGTTTAGCTGTAATTTTCCGCTCTCTCATTTACTGTTCCCATACAAGTTATATATTGTTTTTTTCAGGACAAGAAGGGCTTTCTTTACATACCATTATTTGTATCATTTCATATCATTTACTTTAAAAAAAATAGTAAAATATGGTGAAAAAAAACCAAAAAAACGTGTTTTTTGACTTCTACTTAAAAAATATTTTACTGATCTACAAAATCGAATGAAACAAACTGCTAAATAGATTAAACATTTTGTCCTTAGTTTAAAAACACCAAATATTTACGTGTTTTTTTGCTTTTATTTGCAAGTTATAGGGCTATAAGTACAAGTAGGAACTTGCGGTTTCAAAATTTAAATTTTTCAAATGTATCAATAGTGACATTGTAACACTGTTATGTCATAAATCTCCAAAAAACACCCCACATGTATATATTTTTCTTAAACTAGATAACCCAGGGTATTCATCTAAGAATATTTTGATACTTTCTATGCAGCCATTTTACCATAAACCTTTGTCAAACTTTGCATAGGTAGTTTATTTTTTTTATTTTTTTCACATAAATTGCAATTCAGGTATAAATTCACAGATTTTGTTAGGTGTCACTACCAAACAACACCCCAATATGTGTTCAGCAACATCTCCCGAGTACAGGGATACCCCCCATGTATAGGTGTATTGGGTTGCTTGGGGGCTAAAAGGCCACATTTTGCAGGTGCGCTTATCAGTTTCCCAGCTCGGAATTTTGACATGTAGTCAACCTGCATGCATGTCCTATTTGGGACATTTTTGAAGCCGGCCAATGTATTTTACCCCCATCAAACCATATATTTTTGAAAAGTAGACACCCTAGGGTATTTCACATGGTGGGATTTTTACACTTTCCATGCACTAATTCTACCACCAGGCTTTGTCAAACATTGAGTTAGTAATTTTTTTTCTGTTTTTTTCACACACATTGTACTTTAGGCATGAATTAACAGATCCTGTTATGTGTCACTGACAAACAACACCCCAATATGTGTTCAGCAACATCTCCCGAGTACAGGGATACCCCCCATGTATAGGTGTTTTGGGTTGTTTGGGGGCTAAAAGGCCACATTTTGCAGGTGCGCATATCAGTTTCCCAGCTCGGAATTTTGACATGTAGTCAACCTGCATGCATGTCCTATTTGGGACATTTTTGAAGCCGGCCAATGTATTTTACCCCCATCAAACCATATATTTTTGAAAAGTAGACACCCTAGGGTATTTCACATGGTGGAATTTTTACACTTTCCATGCACTAATTCTACCACCAGGCTTTGTCAAACATTGAGTTAGTAATTTTTTTTCTGTTTTTTTCACACACATTGTACTTTAGGCATGAATTAACAGATCCTGTTATGTGTCACTGACAAACAACACCCCAATATGTGTTCAGCAACATCTCCCGAGTACAGGGATACCCCCCATGTATAGGTGTTTTGGGTTGTTTGGGGGCTAAAAGGCCACATTTTGCAGGTGCGCATATCAGTTCCCCAGCTCGGAATTTTGACATGTAGTCAACCTGCATGCATGTCCTATTTGGGACATTTTTGAAGCCGGCCAATGTATTTTACCCCCATCAAACCATATATTTTTGAAAAGTAGACACCCTAGGGTATTTCACATGGTGGAATTTTTACACTTTCCATGCACTAATTCTACCACCAGGCTTTGTCAAACATTGAGTTAGTAATTTTTTTTCTGTTTTTTTCACACACATTGTACTTTAGGCATGAATTAACAGATCCTGTTATGTGTCACTGCCAAACAACACCCCAATATGTGTTTAGCAACATCTCCCGAGTACAGGGATACCCCCCATGTATAGGTGTTTTGGGTTGTTTGGGGGCTAAAAGGCCACATTTTGCAGGTGCGCATATCAGTTTCCCAGCTCGGAATTTTGACATGTAGTCAACCTGCATGCATGTCCTATTTGGGACATTTTTGAAGCCGGCCAATGTATTTTACCCCCATCAAACCATATATTTTTGAAAAGTAGACACCCTAGGGTATTTCACATGGTGGGATTTTTACACTTTCCATGCACTAATTCTACCACCAGGCTTTGTCAAACATTGAGTTAGTAATTTTTTTTCTGTTTTTTCACACACATTGTACTTTAGGCATGAATTAACAGATCCTGTTATGTGTCACTGCCAAACAACACCCCAATATGTGTTCAGTAACATCTCCCGAGTACAGGGATACCCCCCATGTATAGGTGTTTTGGGTTGTTTGGGGGCTAAAAGGCCACATTTTGCAGGTGCGCATATCAGTTTCCCAGCTCGGAATTTTGACATGTAGTCAACCTGCATGCATGTCCTATTTGGGACATTTTTGAAGCCGGCCAATGTATTTTACCCCCATCAAACCATATATTTTTGAAAAGTAGACACCCTAGGGTATTTCACATGGTGGAATTTTTACACTTTCCATGCACTAATTCTACCACCAGGCTTTGTCAAACATTGAGTTAGTAATTTTCTTTCTGTTTTTTTCACACACATTGTACTTTAGGCATGAATTAACAGATCCTGTTATGTGTCACTGCCAAACAGCACCCCAATATGTGTTCAGCAACATCTCCCGAGTACAGGGATACCCCCCATGTATAGGTGTTTTGGGTTGTTTGGGGGCTAAAAGGCCACATTTTGCAGGTGCGCATATCAGTTCCCCAGCTCGGAATTTTGACATGTAGTCAACCTGCATGCATGTCCTATTTGGGACATTTTTGAAGCCGGCCAATGTATTTTACCCCCATCAAACCATATATTTTTGAAAAGTAGACACCCTAGGGTATTTCACATGGTGGAATTTTTACACTTTCCATGCACTAATTCTACCACCAGGCTTTGTCAAACATTGAGTTAGTAATTTTTTTTCTGTTTTTTTCACACACATTGTACTTTAGGCATGAATTAACAGATCCTGTTATGTGTCACTGCCAAACAACACCCCAATATGTGTTTAGCAACATCTCCCGAGTACAGGGATACCCCCCATGTATAGGTGTTTTGGGTTGTTTGGGGGCTAAAAGGCCACATTTTGCAGGTGCGCATATCAGTTTCCCAGCTCGGAATTTTGACATGTAGTCAACCTGCATGCATGTCCTATTTGGGACATTTTTGAAGCCGGCCAATGTATTTTACCCCCATCAAACCATATATTTTTGAAAAGTAGACACCCTAGGGTATTTCACATGGTGGGATTTTTACACTTTCCATGCACTAATTCTACCACCAGGCTTTGTCAAACATTGAGTTAGTAATTTTTTTTCTGTTTTTTCACACACATTGTACTTTAGGCATGAATTAACAGATCCTGTTATGTGTCACTGCCAAACAACACCCCAATATGTGTTCAGTAACATCTCCCGAGTACAGGGATACCCCCCATGTATAGGTGTTTTGGGTTGTTTGGGGGCTAAAAGGCCACATTTTGCAGGTGCGCATATCAGTTTCCCAGCTCGGAATTTTGACATGTAGTCAACCTGCATGCATGTCCTATTTGGGACATTTTTGAAGCCGGCCAATGTATTTTACCCCCATCAAACCATATATTTTTGAAAAGTAGACACCCTAGGGTATTTCACATGGTGGAATTTTTACACTTTCCATGCACTAATTCTACCACCAGGCTTTGTCAAACATTGAGTTAGTAATTTTCTTTCTGTTTTTTTCACACACATTGTACTTTAGGCATGAATTAACAGATCCTGTTATGTGTCACTGCCAAACAGCACCCCAATATGTGTTCAGCAACATCTCCCGAGTACAGGGATACCCCCCATGTATAGGTGTTTTGGGTTGTTTGGGGGCTAAAAGGCCACATTTTGCAGGTGCGCATATCAGTTCCCCAGCTCGGAATTTTGACATGTAGTCAACCTGCATGCATGTCCTATTTGGGACATTTTTGAAGCCGGCCAATGTATTTTACCCCCATCAAACCATATATTTTTGAAAAGTAGACACCCTAGGGTATTTCACATGGTGGAATTTTTACACTTTCCATGCACTAATTCTACCACCAGGCTTTGTCAAACATTGAGTTAGTAATTTTTTTTCTGTTTTTTTCACACACATTGTACTTTAGGCATGAATTAACAGATCCTGTTATGTGTCACTGCCAAACAACACCCCAATATGTGTTTAGCAACATCTCCCGAGTACAGGGATACCCCCCATGTATAGGTGTTTTGGGTTGTTTGGGGGCTAAAAGGCCACATTTTGCAGGTGCGCATATCAGTTTCCCAGCTCGGAATTTTGACATGTAGTCAACCTGCATGCATGTCCTATTTGGGACATTTTTGAAGCCGGCCAATGTATTTTACCCCCATCAAACCATATATTTTTGAAAAGTAGACACCCTAGGGTATTTCACATGGTGGGATTTTTACACTTTCCATGCACTAATTCTACCACCAGGCTTTGTCAAACATTGAGTTAGTAATTTTTTTTCTGTTTTTTCACACACATTGTACTTTAGGCATGAATTAACAGATCCTGTTATGTGTCACTGCCAAACAACACCCCAATATGTGTTCAGTAACATCTCCCGAGTACAGGGATACCCCCCATGTATAGGTGTTTTGGGTTGTTTGGGGGCTAAAAGGCCACATTTTGCAGGTGCGCATATCAGTTTCCCAGCTCGGAATTTTGACATGTAGTCAACCTGCATGCATGTCCTATTTGGGACATTTTTGAAGCCGGCCAATGTATTTTACCCCCATCAAACCATATATTTTTGAAAAGTAGACACCCTAGGGTATTTCACATGGTGGAATTTTTACACTTTCCATGCACTAATTCTACCACCAGGCTTTGTCAAACATTGAGTTAGTAATTTTCTTTCTGTTTTTTTCACACACATTGTACTTTAGGCATGAATTAACAGATCCTGTTATGTGTCACTGCCAAACAGCACCCCAATATGTGTTCAGCAACATCTCCCGAGTACAGGGATACCCCCCATGTATAGGTGTTTTGGGTTGTTTGGGGGCTAAAAGGCCACATTTTGCAGGTGCGCATATCAGTTTCCCAGCTCGGAATTTTGACATGTAGTCAACCTGCATGCATGTCCTATTTGGGACATTTTTGAAGCCGGCCAATGTATTTTACCCCCATCAAACCATATATTTTTGAAAAGTAGACACCCTAGGGTATTTCACATGGTGGAATTTTTACACTTTCCATGCACTAATTCTACCACCAGGCTTTGTCAAACATTGAGTTAGTAAATTTTTTTCAGTTTTTTTCACACACCTTGTACTTTAGGCATGAATTATCAGATCCTGTTATGTGTCACTACCAAACAACACCCCAATATGTGTTCAGCAAGATCTCCTGAATACAGTGATACCACCCATGCATAGGCTTGTCGGGTTCTTTGGGGGCTAAAAGGCCACGTTTGGCAGGTGCGCTTATCAGTTTCCCAACTTGGAATTTTGACATGTAATCAACCTGCGCCCATGTCCCATTTGAGCCAATGTATTTTACCCCCATCAAACCATATATTTTTGAAAAGTAGACAACCCAGGGCATTTTAAATTGTGGTATTTTAACACTTTTCATGCACTGAATTCTACCACCAGCCTTTGTCAAACTTTTGGATAGTAATCTTTTTTTGTTTCTTTGTCACACACATTGTACTTTAGGCATGAATTAACAGATCCTGTTATGTGTCACTGCCAAACACTGCCCAATATGTTCAGCAACATCTCTTGAGTACAGTGATACCCCCCATGTATATGGTTGCCGGGTTGTTTGGGGGCCAAAAGGCAACAATCAGAACTTGTACATGTCAGTTTTTCAACTTGATATATAGGTATGCTTGGTCTATCTTCAGTTTGACATATTTTTGTACCCCCCAGTTAATGTTACCATCATGCCAATATGTATAGTATATATTTTTATAAAGTAGACATCACATGTTATAGAGGATGGGGTGTTTTGACTTCTTTCCCCCAACCATTTTGCCCTCCAAAGAAAGTGTAGTGGTATTTTCTTTATTCTGGTTTTTATGCACACGTCATCTGGTTTTGGACAGCTGGTTATGTGTTACTGCCAGAAAACTTGTTAGGCCAAATGTGCAGGTAGCAAATGTACATTTAGCAGCAATCTTTAAACTGACTCCTGCAAATAGAATCTAAATGGAGATTTGGGGGAAGGAAACTGACTAACAAAAAAATGGCTGCTTTCCAAAGAAACAGAAAATAAAATAAAAATTCAGGAACACTTCTTACAACTGTTCTGTGTGGTACAGCTTGAAACATGTTCCTACACAGAGTCCTGGTTTCGAAGGACAATCAGGACAGTGAAAAGGGGTGTCTGTCCTTTTCCCGTTTTTAAAACAGACCCGGCAACGTTTCTGGGGGGTTTTTTTTCTAGCAGTTGGCGGTAACTTAAAAATAAAATGTCTGGACTCAGCTTGCACCGTTGTTGGAACTTGTCCATCTCCATAAATTGTTAAAGAAATTATTTTCAATTGAAATTGGAGAAAGGTGATTTTCCCTGGATTATTTTTTTTAAAAAGTAAAAATGAGTTGTGGGTTGCTATTTGCATCAGATATATAGCCACCTTTTTATACCATGCTTTGGTTTTTCATAAAATAAGATACGGCTGCATCAGCTGATCAGCCAAATCAACACCACCCATGTACTTATTATACGCCCTGATGCAAACCGGTTTGGACTCTACTCTGCCCCGGACAGAGACGTCGGACATGCGTTCGTCATGGATGGTGGTGAGCATGTGGACATCCTTCCTGTCCCTAAATTTTAGTGCAAGCACCTCAGCTTTCCGAAGTGCTTTACATTCGCCTTTTTTTAATTTTGCATCTATGAGAGATCGTGGAAAGTCTTTGGAATTTTTTCTGGCAGTGCCGCAGGCCAGTGTCTGTAAAGCATAAAGTGTTTTAAATAGACGGACACTACTATAAAAATTATCCACATAAAGGTGGTAACCTTTATTAAACAAGGGGTTTAGTAGGTCCCATACAAGTTTCCCACTTGTCCCCAGGGAGTCAGGACAGTCAGGAGGGTCCAGTTGACCATCTTTCCCCTCATATACACGAAAGGCAAATGTGTATCCGCTTTCGCTCTCACACAGTTTGTACAGTTTAATGCCATACCTAGAGCGCTTTGAGGGGATGTATTGTCTGAACCCTAATCTCCCTTTGTATTTCATTAGAGATTCATCTATGGATAAATTTTGTTGGGGGGTATAAACATCCGAAAATTTGTCCTGAAAATGGTCTAGCAGTGGGCGTATTTTATAAAGCCTATCGTATTGGGGGTGATCTCTAGGGTGACAGAGGGTATTGTCACTGAAATTTAAAAATCTCAGCAGTAACTCGTATCTGGCTCTAGGCATGGTTTGGGAGAATACTGGACTCGACATTATTGGGTTGGTGCTCCAGTATGAGCGAATCGATGGCTTTTTTATAATCCCCATGAGCATTGTAAGAGCCCAGAACTTTTTAAGCTCTGGGACATCTGTGGGATGCCAGTCATGCTCCCTGGCTGTATAGCTACCTGGATTGTTGTCAATAAATTGGGTAGCATACAAGTTAGTCTGGGAAGCAATCTCCTCCCAGATGGTATCCCCTAAAAATAGTTCTACATACTGCATTGGGGAGAAGCCATCCACATTAACATTAATGCCTGCGTTGGCACTAAAAGGGGGGACGTTGGGCTCGGCTAACTGTGGAGGTACCCAGTCCTCCTCCACATTTGGCATAGCAGAGGAAGCACAGCTTCTTTCTTCAGCCGGCTCACACACAGATGACATGTCGTCTTGACTAGACATGTCAGAAAACTGACCTGGGTCAAAATCTGACGCAGTGTCAGTGGCGTCAGAGTCTGACGCCAAGAAGGCATATGCCTCCTGCAAGTTATACATACGCTGCATGTTTTACACACGACTAAAACAAATTACAAACACACAAAAAAAAATTTATACTTTTTTTTTTTTTTTTTTTTAACTAAAACATACTAAACAGCAATCCCTAAACTAACTCCTGTCACAAAAATCTAATGGAGATTTGGGGGAAGGAAACTGACTGACTACGACAGACTAAGACAGACTACGACAGACTACGACAGACTAAGACGGACTAAGACAGACTAAGACAGACTAAGACAAATATTTTTAAAACAAATTTAACCCTTTAAGGGCAAAAAAAAAAAGACAGACAGTACAAATGCACTGCTGAAACAGATCTGGCAGGGAAGGGGTTAAAATGGATTTTTAATTCACTGCTGATACTTTTTACAACTCTCTGGAACACTCTGCTGCAACAAACTATCACGATCTCTGTCTCTCTCGCCTCACAAAACGCTACAGAGGAGAGAGGGGCAGAGATCACTGTCAAAGTGAGTGTTTGTAACACCCACTTTGACAGCAGCCAATTGTGAGCGATCGCGGATCGCTCACACACCGTAATTGGCTGTTACTATCTGCCTGGGATGTCTGGCAGATAGTAACATCATTGTACTGGCAAGAGCGATCTTTGATCGCTTCCTGCAGCCCGTTTTCCGCTATGACGGTTCAGGACCGTCAGCGGTCCAAACGCACGTTTTACCGCTGACGGTCCTGAACCGTCCGCGGTCCTGAAAGGGTTCACAGCTTTTTCTATAGTAAGAAAAAGCCTTTATTTGTTCCAAAAATAGAAGAGATATTTTAAAATTTTACTTTCCATATCATTTTCTGTACATTGCTTTAATTGCTTGGATGTTTCACTTCACATAGTTGTCAACTAGATTTGGGGACCTCCGAAATTTTTGTTTCGTATGAATGCATTTGTACGGAAAAAAATTGGTTTTGTCAGAAGAGAAATCTGTCCATTTTTCCATTCATTTTCGATGGAAATTCATTCATTCATTCATTAGGCGCGATTTAATTGAACCAGATGAATTTAACATAAAAATCAGTTCCCTCAATACCGAATAGCCTTAAATTAACAAAGTCAAACCATTAATTTCAAATTTCGTACATTGATCACAACATGGCATTGAACAATGTTCTATTTCCCTGATTTTACGCCACAAACTCCTGAAATAACTCCCAAACCGCCAAATGCCCAAACGCTATCAATAGCATGAAAATGTATTGGCACTATCAGTACACTCCCTAACACTCACTATACGCATTCGTATGCATTGCTTTTTGCTTAGTCTCTTGGGCTCATGAATCATCATGCTGCACTGACAGGTTGGAATTGGCAACACAATATCATTTTAGAAAGGAGCAGGAAAGTAGCCAATTAAATAGGCCTATACAAAATTGCTATTCTAAGTATATTTTTTTCTCACATGTCCTAGTATGATGTAAGATATATGGATACAAAAAGGTTCCCACTAATCTAATTTTTATACGACACAAGGATAGGGCAGATCACAGCACCTAGAGGTCCCACAAAGTAGGTGGATCCTCCAAGGGGTAACCTATACCCAAACAAAAATTGGTCATAATATTGAAGTTAGGCATTACCCCAACTTGTTATTTTCCTTACTCATTAGTTTAAGGCATACATGACAAAGCCACATGCGCTGCATGGTTTCTGGGGTACCTCTTAGTGAAATTGGTGTGACATACTGAAAAACTTTCATGAAACTAACACGGATTTGGGCCAACAAACCATTTCCTAATAAAAGAGATATATAGCTACTTAATTTTTGTTTTCCAAACGGAAATTAAATTACTATGTAAGGAAATAGGCACATGCAATATACAAATATAAAGTAACTTGAATTTCCATATAGCCACCCTTAACCTCTAATTGCAGTGTAAATACTAGATGATGTAGGTAAACCTGGGCAGTTTACTAGACTGGAATGTTTAATTACATGTAACAACTGGACTCATTTTACAATGGGAATCAAAATGGGAAAATATAATAATAGACATATTAGTCATGTAAAGCTAATAAATTACTAGTCTAAGTTCCAAACATTAGGCACTAACCAAGATTCAGTGAATTCATGGACACACCAACATTGATATATATATGTAAACCATATATAGTATTGAAATAAACTTTTACTATGCAAATGAATATTCAATATCATATAGATCTCCTGACCAGAACAAACAAAGTTGTAGAAAAATAATACATTATGTTGGAAAATTGTTACATATAATTTATATCTTTTTCTGGCTTGTTCTTGTGTTTTTCCTTTTCTTTCTCTTTGAGAGAAGGAATGTATGTCATTTTATGACTTGATTGTTGTATGTTATAGTTATACGTACAAATCAATTTAAAAAAAGATTAAAAGAGATCCTGGGAATAAAATCAAAGAAAAAGGTAACTTTTCTGTTGAAAAAAATCAGTATGTTAAGCCACGCCTACTCTGTTATTTATGCAAATGATTAAGTTCACATTTAAGAATATTTTACTCTAGAAATTGCTGTCATGTCATTTCAATTCTATTTTTTAAAAAAATTTTGATAGATATTGCAGTAATCATCTACAATGTAAATCAAGGTTTAATAAAACTGATTTTTTGGAAAATGGAATATTAAATTATGATGTCACTTTAACCTTGATGCTTGTCTATTAACCAGGCATATTATGGACATGCAAGCTCCTGTTGTAATTATAGCTCTATTGCTTATTGTTTAACAGCTTTTTCTATAGTAAGAAAAAGCCTTTATTTGTTCCAAAAATAGAATAGATATTTTAAAATTTTACTTTCCATATCTTTTTCTGTACATTGCTTTAATTGCTTGGATGTTTCAGTTCACATAGTTGTCAACTAGATTTGGGCACCTCCGAAATTTTTGTTTCGTATGAATGCATTTGTACGGAAAAAAATTGGTTTTGTCAGAAGAGAAATCTGTCCATTTTTCCATTCATTTTCGATGGAAATTCATTCATTCATTAGGCGCGATTTAATTGAACCAGATGAATTTAACATAAAAATCAGTTCCCTCAATACCGAATAGCCTTAAATTAACAAAGTCAAACCATTAATTTCAAATTTCGTACATTGATCACAACATGGCATTGAACAATGTTCTATTTCCCTGATTTTACGCCACAAACTCCTGAAATAACTCCCAAACCGCCAAATGCCCAAACGCTATCAATCGCATGAAAATGTATTGGCACTATTAGTAAACTTCCGAACACTCACTACACGCATTCGTATGCATTGCTTTTTGCTTAGTCTCTTGGGCTCATGAATAATCATGCTGCACTGACAGGTTGGAATTGGCAACACAATATCATTTTAGAAAGGAGTAGGAAAGTAGCCAATTAAATAGGCCTATACAAAATTGCTATTCTAAGTATATTTTTTTTTCTCACATGTCCTAGTATGATGTAAAATATATGGATACAAAAAGGTTCCCACTAATCTAATTTTTACACGACACAAGGATAGGGCAGATCACAGAACCTAAAGGTCCCACAAAGTAGGTGGATCCTCCAAGGGGTAACCTATACCCAAACAAAAATTGGTCATAATATTGAAGTTAGGCATTACCCCAACTTGTTATTTTCCTTACTCATTAGTTTAAGGCATACATGACAAAGCCACATGCGCTGCATGGTTTCTGGGGTACCTCTTAGTGAAATTGGTGTGACATACTGAAATACTTTCATGAAACTAACACGGATTTGGGCCAACAAACCATTTCCTAATAAAAGAGATATATAGCTATTTAATTTTTGTTTTCCAAACGGAAATTAAATTAATATGTAAGGAAATAGGCACATGCAATATACAAATATAAAGTAACTTGAATTTCCATATAGCCACCCTTAACCTCTAATTGCAGTGTAAATACTAGATGATGTAGGTAAACCTGGGCAGTTTACTAGACTGGAATGTGTAATTACATGTAACAACTGGACTCATTTTACAATGGGAATCAAAAAGGGAAAATATTGCAATAGACATATTAGTCATGTAAAGCTAATAAATTACTAGTCTAAGTTCCAAACATTAGGCACTAACCAAGATTCAGTGAATTCATGGACACACCAACATTGATATATATATGTAAACCATATATAGTATTGAAATAAACTTTTACTATGCAAATGAATATTCAATATCATATAGATCTCCTGACCAGAACAAACAAAGTTGTAGAAAAATAATACATTATGTTGGAAAATTGTTACATATAATTTATATCTTTTTCTGGCTTGTTCTTGTGTTTTTCCTTTTCTTTCTCTTTGAGAGAAGGAATGTATGTCATTTTATGACTTGATTGTTGTATGTTAAAGTTATACGTACAAATCAATTTAAAAAAAGAATAAAAGAGATCCTGGGAATAAAATCAAAGAAAAAGGTAACTTTTCTGTTGAAAAAAATCAGTATGTTAAGCCACGCCTACTCTGTTATTTATGCAAATGATTAAGTTCACATTTAAGAATATTTTACTCTAGAAATTGCTGTCATGTCATTTCAATTCTATTTTTGTAAACAAATTTGATAGATATTGCAGTAATCATCTACAATGTAAATCAAGGTTTAATAAAACTGATTTTTTGGAAAATGGAATATTAAATTATGATGTCACTTTAACCTTAATGCTTGTCTATTAACCAGGCATATTATTGACATGCAAGGTTCTGTTGTGATTATAGCTCTATTGCTTATTGTTTAACAGCTTTTTCTATAGTAAGAAAAAGCCTTTATTTGTTCCAAAATTGGAATAGATATTTTACACTTTTACTTTCCATATCATTTTCTGTACATTGCTTTAATTGCATGGATGTTTCGGTTCAAATAGTTGTCAACTAGATTTGGGCACCTCCGAAATTTTTGTTTCGTATGAATGCATTTGTACGGAAAAAAATTGGTTTTGTCAGAAGAGAAATCTGTCAATTTTTCCATTCATTTTCGATGGAAATTCATTCATTCATTAGGCGCGATTTAATTGAACCAGATGAATTTAACATAAAAATCAGTTCCCTCAATACCGAATAGCCTTAAATTAACAAAGTCAAACCATTAATTTCAAATTTCGTACATTGATCACAACATGGCATTGAACAATGTTATATTTCCCTGATTTTACGCCACAAACTCCTGAAATAACTCCCAAACCGCCAAATGCCCAAACGCTATCAATAGCATGAAAATGTATTGGCACTATTAGTAAACTCCCGAACACTCACTATACGCATTCGTATGCATTGCTTTTTGCTTAGTCTCTTGGGCTCATGAATCATCATGCTGCACTGACAGGTTGGAATTGGCAACACAATATCATTTTAGAAAGGAGTAGGAAAGTAGCCAATTAAATAGGCCTATACAAAATTGCTATTCTAAGTATATTTTTTTTCTCACATGTCCTAGTATGATGTAAGATATATGGATGCAAAAAGGTTCCCACTAATCAAATTTTTATACGACACAAGGATAGGGCAGATCACAGCACCTAGAGGTCCCACAAAGTAGGTGGATCCTCCAAGGGGTAACCTATACCCAAACAAAAATTGGTCATAATATTGAAGTTAGGCATTACCCCAACTTGTTATTTTCCTTACTCATTAGTTTAAGGCATACATGACAAAGCCACATGCGCTGCATGGTTTCTGGGGTACCTCTTAGTGAAATTGGTGTGACATACTGAAATACTTTCATGAAACTAACACGGATTTGGGCCAACAAACCATTTCCTAATAAAAGAGATATATAGCTATTTAATTTTTGTTTTCCAAACGGAAATTAAATTAATATGTAAGGAAATAAGCACATGCAATATACAAATATAAAGTAACTTGAATTTCCATATAGCCACCCTTAACCTCGAATTGCAGTGTAAATACTAGATGATGTAGGTAAACCTGGGCAGTTTACTAGACTGGAATGTGTAATTACATGTAACAACTGGACTCATTTTACAATGGGAATCAAAAAGGGAAAATATAATAATAGACATATTAGTCATGTAAAGCTAATAAATTACTAGTCTAAGTTCCAAACATTAGGCACTAACCAAGATTCAGTGAATTCATGGACACACCAACATTGATATATATATGTAAACCATATATAGTATTGAAATAAACTTTTACTATGCAAATGAATATTCAATATCATATAGATCTCCTGACCAGAACAAACAAAGTTGTAGAAAAATAATACATTATGTTGGAAAATTGTTACATATAATTTATATCTTTTTCTGGCTTGTTCTTGTGTTTTTCCTTTTCTTTCTCTTTGAGAGAAGGAATGTATGTCATTTTATGACTTGATTGTTGTATGTTATAGTTATACGTACAAATCAATTTAAAAAAAGAATAAAAGAGATCCTGGGAATAAAATCAAAGAAAAAGGTAACTTTTCTGTTGAAAAAAATCAGTATGTTAAGCCACGCCTACTCTGTTATTTATGCAAATGATTAAGTTCACATTTAAGAATATTTTACTCTAGAAATTGCTGTCATGTCATTTCAATTCTATTTTTGTAAAAAATTTTGATAGATATTGCAGTAATCACCTAACATGTAAATCAAGGGTTAATAAAACTGATTTTTTGGAAAATGGAATATTAAATTATGATGTCACTTTAACCTTAATGCTTGTCTATTAACCAGGCATATTATGGACATGCAAGCTCCTGTTATGATTATAACTCTATTGCTTATTGTTTAACAGCTTTTTCTATAGTAAGAAAAAGCCTTTATTTGTTCCAAAAATAGAATAGATATTTTAAAATTGTACTTTCCATATCATTTTCTGTACATTGCTTTAATTGCTTGGATGTTTCAGTTCACATAGTTGTCAACTAGATTTGGGCACCTCCGAAATTTTTGTTTCGTATGAATGCATTTGTACGGAAATAATTTGGTTTTGTCAGAAGAGAAATCGGTCCATTTTTCCATTCATTTTCGATGGAAATTCATTCATTCATTAGGCGCGATTTAATTGAACCAGATGAATTTAACATAAAAATCAGTTCCCTCAATACCGAATAGCCTTAAATTAACAAAGTCAAACCATTAATTTCAAATTTCGTACATTGATCACAACATGGCATTGAACAATGTTCTATTTCCCTGATTTTACGCCACAAACTCCTGAAATAACTCCCAAACCGCCAAATGCCCAAACGCTATCAATAGCATGAAAATGTATTGGCACTATTAGTAAACTCCCGAACACTCACTATACGCATTCGTATGCATTGCTTTTTGCTTAGTCTCTTGGGCTCATGAATCATCATGCTGCACTGACAGGTTGGAATTGGCAACACAATATCATTTTAGAAAGGAGCAGGAAAGTAGCCTATTAAATAGGCCTATACAAAATTGGTATTCTAAGTATATTTTTTTTCTCACATGTCCTAGTATTATGTAAGATATATGGATACAAAAAGGTTCCCACTAATCTAATTTTTATACGACACAAGGATAGGGCAGATCACAGCACCTAGAGATCCCACAAAGTAGGTGAATCCTCCAAGGGGTAACCTATACCCAAACAAAAATTGGTCATAATATTGAAGTTAGGCATTACCCCAACTTGTTATTTTCCTTACTCATTAGTTTAAGGCATACATGACAAAGCCACATGCGCTGCATGGTTTCTGGGCTACCTCTTAGTGAAATTGGTGTGACATACTGAAAAACTTTCATGAAACTAACACGGATTTGGGCCAACAAACCATTTCCTAATAAAAGAGATATATAGCTATTTAATTTTTGTTTTCCAAACGGAAATTAAATTAATATGTAAGGAAATAAGCACATGCAATATACAAATATAAAGTAACTTGAATTTCCATATAGCCACCCTTAACCTCTAATTGCAGTGTAAATACTAGACGATGTAGGTAAACCTGGGCAGTTTACTAGACTGGAATGTGTAATTACATGTAACAACTGGACTCATTTTACAATGGTAATCAAAAAGGGAAAATATTGTAATAGACATATTAGTCATGTAAAGCTAATAAATTACTAGTCTAAGTTCCAAACATTAGGCACTAACCAAGATTCAGTGAATTCATGGACACACCAACATTGATATATATATATATGTAAACCATATATAGTATTGAAATAAACTTTTACTATGCAAATGAATATTCACTATCATATAGATCTCCTGACCAGAACAAACAAAGTTGTAGAAAAATAATACATTATGTTGGAAAATTGTTACATATAATTTATATCTTTTTCTGGCTTGTTCTTGTGTTTTTCCTTTTCTTTCTCTTTGAGAGAAGGAATGTATGTCATTTTATGACTTGATTGTTGTATGTTATAGTTGTACGTACAAATCAATTTAAAAAAAGAATAAAAGAGATCCTGGGAATAAAATCAAAGAAAAAGGTAACTTTTCTGTTGAAAAAAATCAGTAAGTTAAGCCACGCCTACTCTGTTATTTATGCAAATGATTAAGTTCACATTTAAGAATATTTTACTCTAGAAATTGCTGTCATGTCATTTCAATTCTATTTTTGTAAAAAATTTTGATAGATATTGCAGTAATCACCTAACATGTAAATCAAGGTTTAATAAAACTGATTTTTTGGAAAATGGAATATTAAATTATGATGTCACCTTAACCTTAATGCTTGTCTATTAACCAGGCATATTATGGACATGCAAGCTCCTGTTGTGATTATAGCTCTATTGCTTATTGTTTAACAGCTTTTTCTATAGTAAGAAAAAGCCTTTATTTGTTCCAAAAATAGAATAGATATTTTAAAATTTTACTTTCCATATCATTTTCTGTACATTGCTTTAATTGCTTGGATGTTTCAGTTCATGCTGCACTGACAGGTTGGAATTGGCAACACAATATCATTTTAGAAAGGAGTAGGAAAGTAGCCAATTAAATAGGCCTATACAAAATTGCTATTCTAATTATATATTTTTTTCTCACATGTCCTAGTTAGTATGATGTAAGATATATGGATACAAAAAGGTTCCCACAAATCAAATTTTTACACGACACAAGGATAGGGCAGATCACAGCACCTTGAGGTCCCACAAAGTACGTGAATCCTCCAAGGGGTAACCTATACCCAAACAAAAATTGGTCATAATATTGAAGTTAGGCATTACCCCAACTTGTTATTTTCCTTACTCATTAGTTTAAGGCATACATGACAAAGCCACATGCGCTGCATGGTTTCTGGGGTACCTCTTAGTGAAATTGGTGTGACATACTGAAAAACTTTCATGAAACTAACACGGATTTGGGCCAACAAACCATTTCCTAATAAAAGAGATATATAGCTATTTAATTTTTGTTTTCCAAACGGAAATTAAATTAATATGTAAGGAAATAGGCACATGCAATATACAAATATAAAGTAACTTGAATTTCCATATAGCCACCCTTAACCTCTAATTGCAGTGTAAATACTAGATGATGTAGGTAAACCTGGGCAGTTTACTAGACTGGAATGTGTAATTACATGTAACAACTGGACTCATTTTACAATGGGAATCAAAAAGGGAAAATATAATAATAGACATATTAGTCATGTAAAGCTAATAAATTACTAGTCTAAGTTCCAAACATTAGGCACTAACCAAGATTCAGTGAATTCATGGACACGCCAACATTGATATATATATGTAAACCATATATAGTATTGAAATAAACTTTTACTATGCAAATGAATATTCAATATCATATAGATCTCCTGACCAGAACATACAAAGTTGTAGAAAAATAATACATTATGTTGGAAAATTGTTACATATAATTTATATATTTTTCTGGCTTGTTCTTGTATTTTTCCTTTTCTTTCTCTTTGAGAGAAGGAATGTATGTCATTTTATGACTTGATTGTTGTATGTTATAGTTATACGTACAAATCAATTTAAAAAAAGAATAAAAGAGATCCTGAGAATAAAATCAAAGAAAAAGGTAACTTTTCTGTTGAAAAAAATCAGTATGTTAAGCCACGCCTACTCTGTTATTTATGCAAATGATTAAGTTCACATTTAAGAATATTTTACTCTAGAAATTGCTGTCATGTCATTTCAATTCTATTATTGTAAAAAAAATTTGATAGATATTGCAGTAATCATCTACAATGTAAATCAAGGTTTAATAAAACTGATTTTTTGGAAAATTGAATATTAAATTATGATGTCACTTTAACCTTAATGCTATTCTATTAACCAGGCATATTATTGACATGCAAGGTCCTGTTGTGATTATAGCTCTATTGCTTATTGTTTAACAGCTTTTTCAATAGTAAGAAAAAGCCTTTATTTGTTCCAAAAATAGAATAGATATTTTAAAATTTTACTTTCCATATCATTTTCTGTACATTGCTTTAATTGCTTGGATGTTTCAGTTCATGCTGCACTGACAGGTTGGAATTGGCAACACAATATCATTTTAGAAAGGAGTAGGAAAGTAGCCAATTAAATAGGCCTATACAAAATTGCTATTCTAATTATATTTTTTTTCTCACATGTCCTAGTTAGTATGATGTAAGATATATGGATACAAAAAGGTTCCCACTAATCAAATTTTTATACGACACAAGGATAGGGCAGATCACAGCACCTAGAGGTCCCACAAAGTACGTGAATCCTCCAAGGGGTAACCTATACCCAAACAAAAATTGGTCATAATATTGAAGTTAGGCATTACCCCAACTTGTTATTTTCCTTACTCATTAGTTTAAGGCATACATGACAAAGCCACATGCGCTGCATGGTTTCTGGGGTACCTCTTAGTGAAATTGGTGTGACATACTGAAATACTTTCATGAAACTAACACGGATTTGGGCCAACAAACCATTTCCTAATAAAAGAGATATATAGCTATTTAATTTTTGTTTTCCAAACGGAAATTAAATTAATATGTAAGGAAATAAGCACATGCAATATACAAATATAAAGTAACTTGAATTTCCATATAGCCACCCTTAACCTCTAATTGCAGTGTAAATACTAGATGATGTAGGTAAACCTGGGCAGTTTACTAGTCTGGAATGTGTAATTACATGTAACAACTGGACTCATTTTACAATGGGAATCAAAAAGGGAAAATATTGTAAGAGACATATTAGTCATGTAAAGCTAATAAATTACTAGTCTAAGTTCCAAACATTAGGCACTAACCAAGATTCAGTGAATTCATGGACACACCAACATTGATATATATATATGTAAACCATATGTAGTATTGAAATTAACTTTTACTATGCAAATGAATATTCACTATCATATAGATCTCCTGACCAGAACAAACAAAGTTGTAGAAAAATAATACATTATGTTGGAAAATTGTTACATATAATTTATATCTTTTTCTGGCTTGTTCTTGTGTTTTTCCTTTTCTTTCTCTTTGAGAGAAGGAATGTATGTCATTTTATGACTTGATTGTTGTATGTTATAGTTATACGTACAAATCAATTTACAAAAAGAATAAAAGAGATCCTGGGAATAAAATCAAAGAAAAAGGTAACTTTTCTGTTGAAAAAAATCAGTATGTTAAGCCACGCCTACTCTGTTATTTATGCAAATGATTAAGTTCACATTTAAGAATATTTTACTCTAGAAATTGCTGTCATGTCATTTCAATTCTATTTTTGTAAACAAATTTGATAGATATTGCAGTAATCATCTACAATGTAAATCAAGGTTTAATAAAACTGATTTTTTGGAAAATGGAATATTAAATTATGATGTCACTTTAACCTTAATGTTTGTCTATTAACCAGGCATATTATTGACATGCAAGGTTCTGTTGTGATTATAGCTCTATTGCTTATTGTTTAACAGCTTTTTCTATAGTAAGAAAAAGCCTTTATTTGTTCCAAAAATAGAATAGATATTTTACAATTTTAATTTCCATATCATTTTCTGTGAATTGCTTTAATTGCATGGATGTTTCGGTTCAAATAGTTGTCAACTAGATTTGGGCACCTCCGAAATTTTTGTTTCGTATGAATGCATTTGTACAGAAAAAAATTGGTTTTGTCAGAAGAGAAATCTGTCCATTTTTCCATTCATTTTCGATGGAAATTCATTCATTCATTAGGCGCGATTTAATTGAACCAGATGAATTTAACATAAAAATCAGTTCCCTCAATACCGAATAGCCTTAAATTAACAAAGTCAAACCATTAATTTCAAATTTCGTACATTGATCACAACATGGCATTGAACAATGTTCTATTTCCCTGATTTTACGCCACAAACTCCTGAAATAACTCCCAAATGCCCAAACGCTATCAATAGCATGAAAATGTATTGGCACTATTAGTAAACTCCCAAACACTCACTATACGCATTCGTATGCATTGCTTTTTGCTTAGTCTCTTGGGCTCATGAATCATCATGCTGCACTGACAGGTTGGAATTGGCAACACAATATCATTTTAGAAAGGAGCAGGAAAGTAGCCAATTAAATAGGCCTATACAAAATTGCTATTCTAAGTATATTTTTTTTCTCACATGTCCTAGTATGATGTAAAATATATGGATACAAAAATGTTCCCACTAATCTAATTTTTACACGACACAAGGATAGGGCAGATCACAGCACCTAGAGGTCCCACAAAGTAGGTGGATCCTCCAATGGGTAACCTATACCCAAACAAAAATTGGTCATAATATTGAAGTTAGGCATTACCCCAACTTGTTATTTTCCTTACTCATTAGTTTAAGGCATACATGACAAAGCCACATGCGCTGCATGGTTTCTGGGGTACCTCTTAGTGAAATTGGTGTGACATACTGAAATACTTTCATGAAACTAACACGGATTTGGGCCAACAAACCATTTCCTAATAAAAGAGATATATAGCTATTTAATTTTTGTTTTCCAAACGGAAATTAAATTAATATGTAAGGAAATAAGCACATGCAATATACAAATATAAAGTAACTTGAATTTCCATATAGCCACCCTTAACCTCTAATTGCAGTGTAAATACTAGATGATGTAGGTAAACCTGGGCAGTTTACTAGACTGGAATGTGTAATTACATGTAACAACTGGACTCATTTTACAATGGGAATCAAAAAGGGAAAATATTGTAATAGACATATTAGTCATGTAAAGCTAATAAATTACTAGTCTAAGTTCCAAACATTAGGCACTAACCAAGATTCAGTGAATTCATGGACACACCAACATTGATATATATATATGTAAACCATATATAGTATTGAAATAAACTTTTACTATGCAAATGAATATTCACTATCATATAGATCTCCTGACCAGAACAAACAAAGTTGTAGAAAAATAATACATTATGTTGGAAAATTGTTACATATAATTTATATCTTTTTCTGGCTTGTTCTTGTGTTTTTCCTTTTCTTTCTCTTTGAGAGAAGGAATGTATGTCATTTTATGACTTGATTGTTGTATGTTATAGTTATACGTACAAATCAATTTAAAAAAAGAATAAAAGAGATCCTGGGAATAAAATCAAAGAAAAAGGTAACTTTTCTGTTGAAAAAAATCAGTATGTTAAGCCACGCCTACTCTGTTATTTATGCAAATGATTAAGTTCACATTTAAGAATATTTTACTCTAGAAATTGCTGTCATGTCATTTCAATTCTATTTTTGTAAAAAATTTTGATAAATATTGCAGTAATCATCTAACATGTAAATCAAGGTTTAATAAAACTGATTTTTTGGAAAATGGAATATTAAATTATGATGTCACTTTAACCTTAATGCTTGTCTATTAACCAGGCATATTATGGACATGCAAGCTCCTGTTGTGATTATAGCTCTATTGCTTATTGTTTAACAGCTTTTTCTATTGTAAGAAAAAGCCTTTATTTGTTCCAAAAATAGAAGAGATATTTTACAATTTTACTTTCCATATCATTTTCTGTACATTGCTTTAATTGCATGGATGTTTTGGTTCAAATAGTTGTCAACTAGATTTGGGCACCTCCGAAATTTTTGTTTCGTATGAATGCATTTGTACGGAAAAAAATTGGTTTTGTCAGAAGAGAAATCTGTCCATTTTTCCATTCATTTTCGATGGAAATTCATTCATTCATTAGGCGCGATTTAATTGAACCAGATGAATATAACATAAAAATCAGTTCCCTCAATACCGAATAGCCTTAAATTAACAAAGTCAAACCATTAATTTCAAATTTCGTACATTGATCACAACATGGCATTGAACAATGTTCTATTTCCCTGATTTTACGCCACAAACTCCTGAAATAACTCCCAAACCGCCAAATGCCCAAACGCTATCAATAGCATCAAAATGTATTGGCACTATTAGTAAACTCCCGAACACTCACTATACGCATTCGTATGCATTACTTTTTGCTTAGTCTCTTGGGCTCATGAACCATCATGCTGCACTGACAGGTTGGAATTGGCAACACAATATCATTTTAGAAAGGAGTAGGAAAGTAGCCAATTAAATAGGCCTATACAAAATTGCTATTCTAAGTATATTTTTATTTCTCACATGTCCTAGTATGATGTAAAATATATGGATACAAAAAGGTTCCCACTAATCTAATTTTTACACGACACAAGAATAGAGCAGATCACAGCACCTAAAGGTCCCACAAAGTAGGTGGATCCTCCAAGGAGTAACCTATACCCAAACAAAAATTGGTCATAATATTGAAGTTAGGCATTACCCCAACTTGTTATTTTCCTTACTCATTAGTTTAAGGCATACATGACAAAGCCACATGCGCTGCATGGTTTCTGGGGTACCTCTTAGTGAAATTGATGTGACATACTGAAATACTTTCATGAAACTAACACGGATTTGGGCCAACAAACCATTTCCTAATAAAAGAGATATATAGCTATTTAATTTTTGTTTTCCAAACGGAAATTAAATTAATATGTAAGGAAATAGGCACATGCAATATACAAATATAAAGTAACTTGAATTTCCATATAGCCACCCTTAACCTCTAATTGCAGTGTAAATACTAGATGATGTAGGTAGACCTGGGCAGTTTACTAGACTGGAATGTGTAATTACATGTAACAACTGGACTCATTTTACAATGGGAATCAAAAAGGGAAAATATTGTAATAGACATATTAGTCATGTAAAGCTAATAAATTACTAGTCTAAGTTCCAAACATTAGGCACTAACCAAGATTCAGTGAATTCATGGACATACCAACATTGATATATATATGTAAACCATATATAGTATTGAAATAAACTTTTACTATGCAAATGAATATTCACTATCATATAGATCTCCTGACCAGAACAAACAAAGTTGTAGAAAAATAATACATTATGTTGGAAAATTGTTACATATAATTTATATCTTTTTCTGGCTTGTTCTTGTGTTTTTCCTTTTCTTTCTCTTTGAGAGAAGGAATGTATGTCATTTTATGACTTGATTGTTGTATGTTAAAGTTATACGTACAAATCAATTTAAAAAAAGAATAAAAGAGATCCTGGGAATAAAATCAAAGAAAAAGGTAACTTTTCTGTTGAAAAAAATCAGTATGTTAAGCCACGCCTACTCTGTTATTTATGCAAATGATTAAGTTCACATTTAAGAATATTTTACTCTAGAAATTGCTGTCATGTCATTTCAATTCTATTTTTGTAAACAAATTTGATAGATATTGCAGTAATCATCTACAATGTAAATCAAGGTTTAATAAAACTGATTTTTTGGAAAATGGAATATTAAATTATGATGTCACTTTAACCTTAATGTTTGTCTATTAACTAGGCATATTATTGACATGCAAGGTTCTGTTGTGATTATAGCTCTATTGCTTATTGTTTAACAGCTTTTTCTATAGTAAGAAAAAGCCTTTATTTGTTCCAAAAATAGAATAGATATTTTACAATTTTAATTTCCATATCATTTTCTGTGAATTGCTTTAATTGCATGGATGTTTCGGTTCAAATAGTTGTCAACTAGATTTGGGCACCTCCGAAATTTTTGTTTCGTATGAATGCATTTGTACAGAAAAAAATTGGTTTTGTCAGAAGAGAAATCTGTCCATTTTTCCATTCATTTTCGATGGAAATTCATTCATTCATTAGGCGCGATTTAATTGAACCAGATGAATTTAACATAAAAATCAGTTCCCTCAATACCGAATAGCCTTAAATTAACAAAGTCAAACCATTAATTTCAAATTTCGTACATTGATCACAACATGGCATTGAACAATGTTCTATTTCCCTGATTTTACGCCACAAACTCCTGAAATAACTCCCAAATGCCCAAACGCTATCAATAGCATGAAAATGTATTGGCACTATTAGTAAACTCCCAAACACTCACTATACGCATTCGTATGCATTGCTTTTTGCTTAGTCTCTTGGGCTCATGAATCATCATGCTGCACTGACAGGTTGGAATTGGCAACACAATATCATTTTAGAAAGGAGCAGGAAAGTAGCCAATTAAATAGGCCTATACAAAATTGCTATTCTAAGTATATTTTTTTTCTCACATGTCCTAGTATGATGTAAAATATATGGATACAAAAATGTTCCCACTAATCTAATTTTTACACGACACAAGGATAGGGCAGATCACAGCACCTAGAGGTCCCACAAAGTAGGTGGATCCTCCAATGGGTAACCTATACCCAAACAAAAATTGGTCATAATATTGAAGTTAGGCATTACCCCAACTTGTTATTTTCCTTACTCATTAGTTTAAGGCATACATGACAAAGCCACATGCGCTGCATGGTTTCTGGGGTACCTCTTAGTGAAATTGGTGTGACATACTGAAATACTTTCATGAAACTAACACGGATTTGGGCCAACAAACCATTTCCTAATAAAAGAGATATATAGCTATTTAATTTTTGTTTTCCAAACGGAAATTAAATTAATATGTAAGGAAATAAGCACATGCAATATACAAATATAAAGTAACTTGAATTTCCATATAGCCACCCTTAACCTCTAATTGCAGTGTAAATACTAGATGATGTAGGTAAACCTGGGCAGTTTACTAGACTGGAATGTGTAATTACATGTAACAACTGGACTCATTTTACAATGGGAATCAAAAAGGGAAAATATTGTAATAGACATATTAGTCATGTAAAGCTAATAAATTACTAGTCTAAGTTCCAAACATTAGGCACTAACCAAGATTCAGTGAATTCATGGACACACCAACATTGATATATATATATGTAAACCATATATAGTATTGAAATAAACTTTTACTATGCAAATGAATATTCACTATCATATAGATCTCCTGACCAGAACAAACAAAGTTGTAGAAAAATAATACATTATGTTGGAAAATTGTTACATATAATTTATATCTTTTTCTGGCTTGTTCTTGTGTTTTTCCTTTTCTTTCTCTTTGAGAGAAGGAATGTATGTCATTTTATGACTTGATTGTTGTATGTTATAGTTATACGTACAAATCAATTTAAAAAAAGAATAAAAGAGATCCTGGGAATAAAATCAAAGAAAAAGGTAACTTTTCTGTTGAAAAAAATCAGTATGTTAAGCCACGCCTACTCTGTTATTTATGCAAATGATTAAGTTCACATTTAAGAATATTTTACTCTAGAAATTGCTGTCATGTCATTTCAATTCTATTTTTGTAAAAAATTTTGATAAATATTGCAGTAATCATCTAACATGTAAATCAAGGTTTAATAAAACTGATTTTTTGGAAAATGGAATATTAAATTATGATGTCACTTTAACCTTAATGCTTGTCTATTAACCAGGCATATTATGGACATGCAAGCTCCTGTTGTGATTATAGCTCTATTGCTTATTGTTTAACAGCTTTTTCTATTGTAAGAAAAAGCCTTTATTTGTTCCAAAAATAGAAGAGATATTTTACAATTTTACTTTCCATATCATTTTCTGTACATTGCTTTAATTGCATGGATGTTTTGGTTCAAATAGTTGTCAACTAGATTTGGGCACCTCCAAAATTTTTGTTTCGTATGAATGCATTTGTACGGAAAAAAATTGGTTTTGTCAGAAGAGAAATCTGTCCATTTTTCCATTCATTTTCGATGGAAATTCATTCATTCATTAGGCGCGATTTAATTGAACCAGATGAATATAACATAAAAATCAGTTCCCTCAATACCGAATAGCCTTAAATTAACAAAGTCAAACCATTAATTTCAAATTTCGTACATTGATCACAACATGGCATTGAACAATGTTCTATTTCCCTGATTTTACGCCACAAACTCCTGAAATAACTCCCAAACCGCCAAATGCCCAAACGCTATCAATAGCATCAAAATGTATTGGCACTATTAGTAAACTCCCGAACACTCACTATACGCATTCGTATGCATTACTTTTTGCTTAGTCTCTTGGGCTCATGAACCATCATGCTGCACTGACAGGTTGGAATTGGCAACACAATATCATTTTAGAAAGGAGTAGGAAAGTAGCCAATTAAATAGGCCTATACAAAATTGCTATTCTAAGTATATTTTTATTTCTCACATGTCCTAGTATGATGTAAAATATATGGATACAAAAAGGTTCCCACTAATCTAATTTTTACACGACACAAGGATAGAGCAGATCACAGCACCTAAAGGTCCCACAAAGTAGGTGGATCCTCCAAGGAGTAACCTATACCCAAACAAAAATTGGTCATAATATTGAAGTTAGGCATTACCCCAACTTGTTATTTTCCTTACTCATTAGTTTAAGGCATACATGACAAAGCCACATGCGCTGCATGGTTTCGGGGGTACCTCTTAGTGAAATTGGTGTGACATACTGAAATACTTTCATGAAACTAACACGGATTTGGGCCAACAAACCATTTCCTAATAAAAGAGATATATAGCTATTTAATTTTTGTTTTCCAAACGGAAATTAAATTAATATGTAAGGAAATAGGCACATGCAATATACAAATATAAAGTAACTTGAATTTCCATATAGCCACCCTTAACCTCTAATTGCAGTGTAAATACTAGATGATGTAGGTAGACCTGGGCAGTTTACTAGACTGGAATGTGTAATTACATGTAACAACTGGACTCATTTTACAATGGGAATCAAAAAGGGAAAATATTGTAATAGACATATTAGTCATGTAAAGCTAATAAATTACTAGTCTAAGTTCCAAACATTAGGCACTAACCAAGATTCAGTGAATTCATGGACATACCAACATTGATATATATATGTAAACCATATATAGTATTGAAATAAACTTTTACTATGCAAATGAATATTCACTATCATATAGATCTCCTGACCAGAACAAACAAAGTTGTAGAAAAATAATACATTATGTTGGAAAATTGTTACATATAATTTATATCTTTTTCTGGCTTGTTCTTGTGTTTTTCCTTTTCTTTCTCTTTGAGAGAAGGAATGTATGTCATTTTATGACTTGATTGTTGTATGTTAAAGTTATACGTACAAATCAATTTAAAAAAAGAATAAAAGAGATCCTGGGAATAAAATCAAAGAAAAAGGTAACTTTTCTGTTGAAAAAAATCAGTATGTTAAGCCACGCCTACTCTGTTATTTATGCAAATGATTAAGTTCACATTTAAGAATATTTTACTCTAGAAATTGCTGTCATGTCATTTCAATTCTATTTTTGTAAACAAATTTGATAGATATTGCAGTAATCATCTACAATGTAAATCAAGGTTTAATAAAACTGATTTTTTGGAAAATGGAATATTAAATTATGATGTCACTTTAACCTTAATGCTTGTCTATTAACCAGGCATATTATTGACATGCAAGGTTCTGTTGTGATTATAGCTCTATTGCTTATTGTTTAACAGCTTTTTCTATAGTAAGAAAAAGCCTTTATTTGTTCCAAAAATAGAATAGATATTTTACAATTTTACTTTCCATATCATTTTCTGTACATTGCTTTAATTGCATGGATGTTTCGGTTCAAATAGTTGTCAACTAGATTTGGGCACCTCCGAAATTTTTGTTTCGTATGAATGCATTTGTACGGAAAAAAATTGGTTTTGTCAGAAGAGAAATCTGTCCATTTTTACATTCATTTTCGATGGAAATTCATTCATTCATTATGCGCGATTTAATTGAACCAGATGAATTTAACATAAAAATCAGTTCCCTCAATACCGAATAGCCTTAAATTAACAAAGTCAAACCATTAATTTCAAATTTCGTACATTGATCACAACATGGCATTGAACAATGTTCTATTTCCCTGATTTTACGCCACAAACTCCTGAAATAACTCCCAAACCGCCAAATGCCCAAACGCTATCAATAGCATCAAAATGTATTGGCACTATTAGTAAACTCCCGAACACTCACTATACGCATTCGTATGCATTACTTTTTGCTTAGTCTCTTGGGCTCATGAACCATCATGCTGCACTGACAGGTTGGAATTGGCAACACAATATCATTTTAGAAAGGAGTAGGAAAGTAGCCAATTAAATAGGCCTATACAAAATTGCTATTCTAAGTATATTTTTATTTCTCACATGTCCTAGTATGATGTAAAATATATGGATACAAAAAGGTTCCCACTAATCTAATTTTTACACGACACAAGGATAGAGCAGATCACAGCACCTAAAGGTCTCACAAAGTAGGTGGATCCTCCAAGGAGTAACCTATACCCAAACAAAAATTGGTCATAATATTGAAGTTAGGCATTACCCCAACTTGTTATTTTCCTTACTCATTAGTTTAAGGCATACATGACAAAGCCACATGCGCTGCATGGTTTCGGGGGTACCTCTTAGTGAAATTGGTGTGACATACTGAAATACTTTCATGAAACTAACACGGATTTGGGCCAACAAACCATTTCCTAATAAAAGAGATATATAGCTATTTAATTTTTGTTTTCCAAACGGAAATTAAATTAATATGTAAGGAAATAGGCACATGCAATATACAAATATAAAGTAACTTGAATTTCCATATAGCCACCCTTAACCTCTAATTGCAGTGTAAATACTAGATGATGTAGGTAGACCTGGGCAGTTTACTAGACTGGAATGTGTAATTACATGTAACAACTGGACTCATTTTACAATGGGAATCAAAAAGGGAAAATATTGTAATAGACATATTAGTCATGTAAAGCTAATAAATTACTAGTCTAAGTTCCAAACATTAGGCACTAACCAAGATTCAGTGAATTCATGGACATACCAACATTGATATATATATGTAAACCATATATAGTATTGAAATAAACTTTTACTATGCAAATGAATATTCACTATCATATAGATCTCCTGACCAGAACAAACAAAGTTGTAGAAAAATAATACATTATGTTGGAAAATTGTTACATATAATTTATATCTTTTTCTGGCTTGTTCTTGTGTTTTTCCTTTTCTTTCTCTTTGAGAGAAGGAATGTATGTCATTTTATGACTTGATTGTTGTATGTTAAAGTTATACGTACAAATCAATTTAAAAAAAGAATAAAAGAGATCCTGGGAATAAAATCAAAGAAAAAGGTAACTTTTCTGTTGAAAAAAATCAGTATGTTAAGCCACGCCTACTCTGTTATTTATGCAAATGATTAAGTTCACATTTAAGAATATTTTACTCTAAAAATTGCTGTCATGTCATTTCAATTCTATTTTTGTAAAAAATTTTGATAAATATTGCAGTAATCATCTAACATGTAAATCAAGGTTTAATAAAACTGATTTTTTGGAAAATGGAATATTAAATTATGATGTCACTTTAACCTTAATGCTTGTCTATTAACCAGGCATATTATGGACATGCAAGCTCCTGTTGTGATTATAGCTCTATTGCTTATTGTTTAACAGCTTTTTCTATTGTAAGAAAAAGCCTTTATTTGTTCCAAAAATAGAAGAGATATTTTACAATTTTACTTTCCATATCTTTTTCTGTACATTGCTTTAATTGCTTGGATGTTTCAGTTCACATAGTTGTCAACTAGATTTGGGCACCTCCGAAATTTTTGTTTCGTATGAATGCATTTGTACGGAAAAAATTGGTTTTGTCAGAAGAGAAATCTGTCCATTTTTCCATTCATTTTCGATGGAAATTCATTCATTTGGCGCGATTTAATTGAACCAGATGAATTTAACATAAAAATCAGTTCCCTCAATACCGAATAGCCTTAAATTAACAAAGTCAAACCATTAATTTCAAATTTCGTACATTGATCACAACATGGCATTGAACAATGTTCTATTTCCCTGATTTTACGCCACAAACTCCTGAAATAACTCCCAAACCGCCAAATGCCCAAACGCTATCAATAGCATGAAAATGTATTGGCACTATTAGTAAACTCCCGAACACTCACTATACGCATTCGTATACATTGCTTTTTGCTTAGTCTCTTGGGCTCATGAATCATCATGCTGCACTGACAGGTTGGAATTGGCAACACAATATCATTTTAGAAAGGAGCAGGAAAGTAGCCAATTAAATAGGCCTATACAAAATTGCTATTCTAAGTATATTTTTTTCTCACATGTCCTAGTATGATGTAAAATATATGGATACAAAAATGTTCCCACTAATCTAATTTTTACACGACACAAGGATAGGGCAGATCACAGCACCTAGAGGTCCCACAAAGTAGGTGGATCCTCCAATGGGTAACCTATACCCAAACAAAAATTGGTCATAATATTGAAGTTAGGCATTACCCCAACTTGTTATTTTCCTTACTCATTAGTTTAAGGCATACATGACAAAGCCACATGCGCTGCATGGTTTCTGGGGTACCTCTTAGTGAAATTGGTGTGACATACTGAAATACTTTCATGAAACTAACACGGATTTGGGCCAACAAACCATTTCCTAATAAAAGAGATATATAACTATTTAATTTTTGTTTTCCAAACGGAAATTAAATTAATATGTAAGGAAATAAGCACATGCAATATACAAATATAAAGTAACTTGAATTTCCATATAGCCACCCTTAACCTCTAATTGCAGTGTAAATACTAGATGATGTAGGTAAACCTGGGCAGTTTACTAGACTGGAATGTGTAATTACATGTAACAACTGGACTCATTTTACAATGGGAATCAAAAAGGGAAAATATTGTAATAGACATACTAGTCATGTAAAGCTAATAAATTACTAGTCTAAGTTCCAAACATTAGGCACTAACCAAGATTCAGTGAATTCATGGACACACCAACATTGATATATACATGTAAACCATATATAGTATTGAAATAAACTTTTACTATGCAAATGAATATTCAATATCATATAGATCTCCTGACCAGAACAAACAAAGTTGTAGAAAAATAATACATTATGTTGGAAAATTGTTACATATAATTTATATCTTTTTCTGGCTTGTTCTTGTGTTTTTCCTTTTCTTTCTCTTTGAGAGAAGGAATGTATGTCATATTATGACTTGATTGTTGTATGTTATAGTTATACGTACAAATCAATTTAAAAAAAGAATAAAAGAGATCCTGGGAATAAAATCAAAGAAAAAGGTAACTTTTCTGTTGAAAAAAATCAGTATGTTAAGCCACGCCTACTCTGTTATTTATGCAAATGATTAAGTTCACATTTAAGAATATTTTACTCTAGAAATTGCTGTCATGTCATTTCATTTCTATTTTTGTAAAAAATTTTGATAGATATTACAGTAATCATCTACAATGTAAATCAAGGTTTAATAAAACTGATTTTTTGGAAAATGGAATATTAAATTATGATGTCACTTTAACCTTAATGCTTGTCTATTAACCAGGCATATTATTGACATGCAAGGTCCTATTGTGATTATAGCTCTATTGCTTATTGTTTAACAGCTTTTTCTATAGTAAGAAAAAGCCTTTATTTGTTCCAAAAATAGAATAGATATTTTACAATTTTACTTTCCATATCATTTTCTGTACATTGCTTTAATTGCATGGATGTTTTTGTTCAAATAGTTGTCAACTAGATTTGGGCACCTCCGAAATTTTTGTTTCGTATGAATGCATTTGTACGGAAAAAATTGGTTTTGTCAGAAGAGAAATCTGTCCATTTTTACATTCATTTTCGATGGAAATTCATTCATTCATTAGGCGCGATTTAATTGAACCAGATGAATTTAACTTAAAAATCAGTTCCCTCAATACCGAATAGCCTTAAATTAACAAAGTCAAACCATTAATTTCAAATTTCGTACATTGATCACAACATGGCATTGACTAATGTTCTATTTCCCTGATTTTACGCCACAAACTCCTGAAATAACTCCCAAACCGCCAAATGCCCAAACGCTATCAATAGCATGAAAATGTATTGGCACTATTAGTAAACTCCCGAACACTCACTATACGCATTCGTATACATTGCTTTTTGCTTAGTCTCTTGGGCTCATGAATCATCATGCTGCACTGACAGGTTGGAATTGGCAACACAATATCATTTTAAAAAGGAGCAGGAAAGTAGCCAATTAAATAGGCCTATACAAAATTGCTATTCGAAGTATATTTTTTTCTCACATGTCCTAGTATGATGTAAAATATATGGATACAAAAATGATCCCACTAATCTAATTTTTACACGACACAAGGATAGGGCAGATCACAGCACCTAGAGGTCCCACAAAGTAGGTGGATCCTCCAATGGGTAACCTATACCCAAACAAAAATTGGTCATAATATTGAAGTTAGGCATTACCCCAACTTGTTATTTTCCTTACTCATTAGTTTAAGGCATACATGACAAAGCCACATGCGCTGCATGGTTTCTGGGGTACCTCTTAGTGAAATTGGTGTGACATACTGAAATACTTTCATGAAACTAACACGGATTTGGGCCAACAAACCATTTCCTAATAAAAGAGATATATAGCTATTTAATTTTTGTTTTCCAAACGGAAATTAAATTAATATGTAAGGAAATAAGCACATGCAATATACAAATATAAAGTAACTTGAATTTCCATATAGCCACCCTTAACCTCTAATTGCAGTGTAAATACTAGATGATGTAGGTAAACCTGGGCAGTTTACTAGACTGGAATGTGTAATTACATGTAACAACTGGACTCATTTTACAATGGGAATCAAAAAGGGAAAATATTGTAATAGACATATTAGTCATGTAAAGCTAATAAATTACTAGTCTAAGTTCCAAACATTAGGCACTAACCAAGATTCAGTGAATTCATGGACACACCAACATTGATATATATATATGTAAACCATATATAGTATTGAAATAAACTTTTACTATGCAAATGAATATTCAATATCATATAGATCTCCTGACCAGAACAAACAAAGTTGTAGAAAAATAATACATTATGTTGGAAAATTGTTACATATAATTTATATCTTTTTCTGGCTTGTTCTTGTGTTTTTCCTTTTCTTTCTCTTTGAGAGAAGGAATGTATGTCATTTTATGACTTGATTGTTGTATGTTATAGTTATACGTACAAATCAATTTAAAAAAAGAATAAAAGAGATCCTGGGAATAAAATCAAAGAAAAAGGTAACTTTTCTGTTGAAAAAAATCAGTATGTTAAGCCACGCCTACTCTGTTATTTATGCAAATGATTAAGTTCACATTTAAGAATATTTTACTCTAGAAATTGCTGTCATGTCATTTCAATTCTATTTTTGTAAAAAATTTTGATAAATATTGCAGTAATCATCTAACATGTAAATCAAGGTTTAATAAAACTGATTTTTTGGAAAATGGAATATTAAATTATGATGTCACTTTAACCTTAATGCTTGTCTATTAACCAGGCATATTATGGACATGCAAGCTCCTGTTGTGATTATAGCTCTATTGCTTATTGTTTAACAGCTTTTTCTATTGTAAGAAAAAGCCTTTATTTGTTCCAAAAATAGAAGAGATATTTTACAATTTTACTTTCCATATCTTTTTCTGTACATTGCTTTAATTGCTTGGATGTTTCAGTTCACATAGTTGTCAACTAGATTTGGGCACCTCCGAAATTTTTGTTTCGTATGAATGCATTTGTACGGAAAAAATTGGTTTTGTCAGAAGAGAAATCTGTCCATTTTTCCATTCATTTTCGATGGAAATTCATTCATTTGGCGCGATTTAATTGAACCAGATGAATTTAACATAAAAATCAGTTCCCTCAATACCGAATAGCCTTAAATTAACAAAGTCAAACCATTAATTTCAAATTTCGTACATTGATCACAACATGGCATTGAACAATGTTCTATTTCCCTGATTTTACGCCACAAACTCCTGAAATAACTCCCAAACCGCCAAATGCCCAAACGCTATCAATAGCATGAAAATGTATTGGCACTATTAGTAAACTCCTGAACACTCACTATACGCATTCGTATACATTGCTTTTTGCTTAGTCTCTTGGGCTCATGAATCATCATGCTGCACTGACAGGTTGGAATTGGCAACACAATATCATTTTAGAAAGGAGCAGGAAAGTAGCCAATTAAATAGGCCTATACAAAATTGCTATTCTAAGTATATTTTTTTCTCACATGTCCTAGTATGATGTAAAATATATGGATACAAAAATGTTCCCACTAATCTAATTTTTACACGACACAAGGATAGGGCAGATCACAGCACCTAGAGGTCCCACAAAGTAGGTGGATCCTCCAATGGGTAACCTATACCCAAACAAAAATTGGTCATAATATTGAAGTTAGGCATTACCCCAACTTGTTATTTTCCTTACTCATTAGTTTAAGGCATACATGACAAAGCCACATGCGCTGCATGGTTTCTGGGGTACCTCTTAGTGAAATTGGTGTGACATACTGAAATACTTTCATGAAACTAACACGGATTTGGGCCAACAAACCATTTCCTAATAAAAGAGATATATAACTATTTAATTTTTGTTTTCCAAACGGAAATTAAATTAATATGTAAGGAAATAAGCACATGCAATATACAAATATAAAGTAACTTGAATTTCCATATAGCCACCCTTAACCTCTAATTGCAGTGTAAATACTAGATGATGTAGGTAAACCTGGGCAGTTTACTAGACTGGAATGTGTAATTACATGTAACAACTGGACTCATTTTACAATGGGAATCAAAAAGGGAAAATATTGTAATAGACATACTAGTCATGTAAAGCTAATAAATTACTAGTCTAAGTTCCAAACATTAGGCACTAACCAAGATTCAGTGAATTCATGGACACACCAACATTGATATATACATGTAAACCATATATAGTATTGAAATAAACTTTTACTATGCAAATGAATATTCAATATCATATAGATCTCCTGACCAGAACAAACAAAGTTGTAGAAAAATAATACATTATGTTGGAAAATTGTTACATATAATTTATATCTTTTTCTGGCTTGTTCTTGTGTTTTTCCTTTTCTTTCTCTTTGAGAGAAGGAATGTATGTCATATTATGACTTGATTGTTGTATGTTATAGTTATACGTACAAATCAATTTAAAAAAAGAATAAAAGAGATCCTGGGAATAAAATCAAAGAAAAAGGTAACTTTTCTGTTGAAAAAAATCAGTATGTTAAGCCACGCCTACTCTGTTATTTATGCAAATGATTAAGTTCACATTTAAGAATATTTTACTCTAGAAATTGCTGTCATGTCATTTCATTTCTATTTTTGTAAAAAATTTTGATAGATATTACAGTAATCATCTACAATGTAAATCAAGGTTTAATAAAACTGATTTTTTGGAAAATGGAATATTAAATTATGATGTCACTTTAACCTTAATGCTTGTCTATTAACCAGGCATATTATTGACATGCAAGGTCCTATTGTGATTATAGCTCTATTGCTTATTGTTTAACAGCTTTTTCTATAGTAAGAAAAAGCCTTTATTTGTTCCAAAAATAGAATAGATATTTTACAATTTTACTTTCCATATCATTTTCTGTACATTGCTTTAATTGCATGGATGTTTTTGTTCAAATAGTTGTCAACTAGATTTGGGCACCTCCGAAATTTTTGTTTCGTATGAATGCATTTGTACGGAAAAAATTGGTTTTGTCAGAAGAGAAATCTGTCCATTTTTACATTCATTTTCGATGGAAATTCATTCATTCATTAGGCGCGATTTAATTGAACCAGATGAATTTAACTTAAAAATCAGTTCCCTCAATACCGAATAGCCTTAAATTAACAAAGTCAAACCATTAATTTCAAATTTCGTACATTGATCACAACATGGCATTGACTAATGTTCTATTTCCCTGATTTTACGCCACAAACTCCTGAAATAACTCCCAAACCGCCAAATGCCCAAACGCTATCAATAGCATGAAAATGTATTGGCACTATTAGTAAACTCCCGAACACTCACTATACGCATTCGTATACATTGCTTTTTGCTTAGTCTCTTGGGCTCATGAATCATCATGCTGCACTGACAGGTTGGAATTGGCAACACAATATCATTTTAAAAAGGAGCAGGAAAGTAGCCAATTAAATAGGCCTATACAAAATTGCTATTCGAAGTATATTTTTTTCTCACATGTCCTAGTATGATGTAAAATATATGGATACAAAAATGATCCCACTAATCTAATTTTTACACGACACAAGGATAGGGCAGATCACAGCACCTAGAGGTCCCACAAAGTAGGTGGATCCTCCAATGGGTAACCTATACCCAAACAAAAATTGGTCATAATATTGAAGTTAGGCATTACCCCAACTTGTTATTTTCCTTACTCATTAGTTTAAGGCATACATGACAAAGCCACATGCGCTGCATGGTTTCTGGGGTACCTCTTAGTGAAATTGGTGTGACATACTGAAATACTTTCATGAAACTAACACGGATTTGGGCCAACAAACCATTTCCTAATAAAAGAGATATATAGCTATTTAATTTTTGTTTTCCAAACGGAAATTAAATTAATATGTAAGGAAATAAGCACATGCAATATACAAATATAAAGTAACTTGAATTTCCATATAGCCACCCTTAACCTCTAATTGCAGTGTAAATACTAGATGATGTAGGTAAACCTGGGCAGTTTACTAGACTGGAATGTGTAATTACATGTAACAACTGGACTCATTTTACAATGGGAATCAAAAAGGGAAAATATTGTAATAGACATATTAGTCATGTAAAGCTAATAAATTACTAGTCTAAGTTCCAAACATTAGGCACTAACCAAGATTCAGTGAATTCATGGACACACCAACATTGATATATATATATGTAAACCATATATAGTATTGAAATAAACTTTTACTATGCAAATGAATATTCAATATCATATAGATCTCCTGACCAGAACAAACAAAGTTGTAGAAAAATAATACATTATGTTGGAAAATTGTTACATATAATTTATATCTTTTTCTGGCTTGTTCTTGTGTTTTTCCTTTTCTTTCTCTTTGAGAGAAGGAATGTATGTCATTTTATGACTTGATTGTTGTATGTTATAGTTATACGTACAAATCAATTTAAAAAAAGAATAAAAGAGATCCTGGGAATAAAATCAAAGAAAAAGGTAACTTTTCTGTTGAAAAAAATCAGTATGTTAAGCCACGCCTACTCTGTTATTTATGCAAATGATTAAGTTCACATTTAAGAATATTTTACTCTAGAAATTGCTGTCATGTCATTTCAATTCTATTTTTGTAAAAAATTTTGATAAATATTGCAGTAATCATCTAACATGTAAATCAAGGTTTAATAAAACTGATTTTTTGGAAAATGGAATATTAAATTATGATGTCACTTTAACCTTAATGCTTGTCTATTAACCAGGCATATTATGGACATGCAAGCTCCTGTTGTGATTATAGCTCTATTGCTTATTGTTTAACAGCTTTTTCTATTGTAAGAAAAAGCCTTTATTTGTTCCAAAAATAGAAGAGATATTTTACAATTTTACTTTCCATATCTTTTTCTGTACATTGCTTTAATTGCTTGGATGTTTCAGTTCACATAGTTGTCAACTAGATTTGGGCACCTCCGAAATTTTTGTTTCGTATGAATGCATTTGTACGGAAAAAATTGGTTTTGTCAGAAGAGAAATCTGTCCATTTTTCCATTCATTTTCGATGGAAATTCATTCATTTGGCGCGATTTAATTGAACCAGATGAATTTAACATAAAAATCAGTTCCCTCAATACCGAATAGCCTTAAATTAACAAAGTCAAACCATTAATTTCAAATTTCGTACATTGATCACAACATGGCATTGAACAATGTTCTATTTCCCTGATTTTACGCCACAAACTCCTGAAATAACTCCCAAACCGCCAAATGCCCAAACGCTATCAATAGCATGAAAATGTATTGGCACTATTAGTAAACTCCTGAACACTCACTATACGCATTCGTATACATTGCTTTTTGCTTAGTCTCTTGGGCTCATGAATCATCATGCTGCACTGACAGGTTGGAATTGGCAACACAATATCATTTTAGAAAGGAGCAGGAAAGTAGCCAATTAAATAGGCCTATACAAAATTGCTATTCTAAGTATATTTTTTTCTCACATGTCCTAGTATGATGTAAAATATATGGATACAAAAATGTTCCCACTAATCTAATTTTTACACGACACAAGGATAGGGCAGATCACAGCACCTAGAGGTCCCACAAAGTAGGTGGATCCTCCAATGGGTAACCTATACCCAAACAAAAATTGGTCATAATATTGAAGTTAGGCATTACCCCAACTTGTTATTTTCCTTACTCATTAGTTTAAGGCATACATGACAAAGCCACATGCGCTGCATGGTTTCTGGGGTACCTCTTAGTGAAATTGGTGTGACATACTGAAATACTTTCATGAAACTAACACGGATTTGGGCCAACAAACCATTTCCTAATAAAAGAGATATATAACTATTTAATTTTTGTTTTCCAAACGGAAATTAAATTAATATGTAAGGAAATAAGCACATGCAATATACAAATATAAAGTAACTTGAATTTCCATATAGCCACCCTTAACCTCTAATTGCAGTGTAAATACTAGATGATGTAGGTAAACCTGGGCAGTTTACTAGACTGGAATGTGTAATTACATGTAACAACTGGACTCATTTTACAATGGGAATCAAAAAGGGAAAATATTGTAATAGACATACTAGTCATGTAAAGCTAATAAATTACTAGTCTAAGTTCCAAACATTAGGCACTAACCAAGATTCAGTGAATTCATGGACACACCAACATTGATATATACATGTAAACCATATATAGTATTGAAATAAACTTTTACTATGCAAATGAATATTCAATATCATATAGATCTCCTGACCAGAACAAACAAAGTTGTAGAAAAATAATACATTATGTTGGAAAATTGTTACATATAATTTATATCTTTTTCTGGCTTGTTCTTGTGTTTTTCCTTTTCTTTCTCTTTGAGAGAAGGAATGTATGTCATATTATGACTTGATTGTTGTATGTTATAGTTATACGTACAAATCAATTTAAAAAAAGAATAAAAGAGATCCTGGGAATAAAATCAAAGAAAAAGGTAACTTTTCTGTTGAAAAAAATCAGTATGTTAAGCCACGCCTACTCTGTTATTTATGCAAATGATTAAGTTCACATTTAAGAATATTTTACTCTAGAAATTGCTGTCATGTCATTTCATTTCTATTTTTGTAAAAAAATTTTGATAGATATTGCAGTAATCATCTACAATGTAAATCAAGGTTTAATAAAACTGATTTTTTGGAAAATGGAATATTAAATTATGATGTCACTTTAACCTTAATGCTTGTCTATTAACCAGGCATATTATTGACATGCAAGGTCCTATTGTGATTATAGCTCTATTGCTTATTGTTTAACAGCTTTTTCTATAGTAAGAAAAAGCCTTTATTTGTTCCAAAAATAGAATAGATATTTTACAATTTTACTTTCCATATCATTTTCTGTACATTGCTTTAATTGCATGGATGTTTTTGTTCAAATAGTTGTCAACTAGATTTGGGCACCTCCGAAATTTTTGTTTCGTATGAATGCATTTGTACGGAAAAAATTGGTTTTGTCAGAAGAGAAATCTGTCCATTTTTACATTCATTTTCGATGGAAATTCATTCATTCATTAGGCGCGATTTAATTGAACCAGATGAATTTAACTTAAAAATCAGTTCCCTCAATACCGAATAGCCTTAAATTAACAAAGTCAAACCATTAATTTCAAATTTCGTACATTGATCACAACATGGCATTGACTAATGTTCTATTTCCCTGATTTTACGCCACAAACTCCTGAAATAACTCCCAAACCGCCAAATGCCCAAACGCTATCAATAGCATGAAAATGTATTGGCACTATTAGTAAACTCCCGAACACTCACTATACGCATTCGTATGCATTGCTTTTTGCTTAGTCTCTCATGAATCATCATGCTGCACTGACAGGTTGGAATTGGCAACACAATATCATTTTAGAAAGGAGCAGGAAAGTAGCCAATTAAATAGGCCTATACAAAATTGGTATTCTAAGTATATTTTTTTTCTCACATGTCCTAGTATGATGTAAGATATAGGGATACAAAAAGGTTCCCACTAATCTAATTTTTATACGACACAAGGATAGGGCAGATCACAGCACCTAGAGATCCCACAAAGTAGGTGGATCCTCCAAGGGGTAACCTATACCCAAACAAAAATTGGCCATTATATTGAAGTTAGGCATTACCCCAACTTGTTATTTTCCTTACTCATTAGTTTAAGGCATACATGACAAAGCCACATGCGCTGCATGGTTTCTGGGGTACCTCTTAGTGAAATTGGTGTGACATACTGAAAAACTTTCATGAAACTAACACGGATTTGGGCCAACAAACCATTTCCTAATAAAAGAGATATATAGCTATTTAATTTTTGTTTTCCAAACGGAAATTAAATTAATATGTAAGGAAATAAGGACATGCAATATACAAATATAAAGTAACTTGAATTTCCATATAGCCACCCTTAACCTCTAATTGCAGTGTAAATACTAGATGATGTAGGTAAACCTGGGCAGTTTACTAGACTGGAATGTGTAATTACATGTAACAACTGGACTCATTTTACAATGGGAATCAAAAAGGGAAAATATTGTAATAGACATATTAGTCATGTAAAGCTAATAAATTACTAGTCTAAGTTCCAAACATTAGGCACTAACCAAGATTCAGTGAATTCATGGACACACCAACATTGATATATATATATATATGTAAACCATATATAGTATTGAAATAAACTTTTACTATGCAAATGAATATTCAATATCATATAGATCTCCTGACCAGAACAAACAAAGTTGTAGAAAAATAATACATTATGTTGGAAAATTGTTACATATAATTTATATCTTTTTCTGGCTTGTTCTTGTGTTTTTCCTTTTCTTTCTCTTTGAGAGAAGGAATGTATGTCATTTTATGACTTGATTGTTGTATGTTATAGTCATACGTACAAATCAATTTAAAAAAAGAATAAAAGAGATCCTGGGAATAAAATCAAAGAAAAAGGTAACTTTTCTGTTGAAAAAAATCAGTATGTTAAGCCACGCCTACTCTGTTATTTATGCAAATGATTAAGTTCACATTTAAGAATATTTTACTCTAGAAATTGCTGTCATGTCATTTCAATTCTATTTTTAAAAAAAAATTTGATAGATATTGCAGTAATCATCTACAATGTAAATCAAGGTTTAATAAAACTGATTTTTTGGAAAATGGAATATTAAATTATGATGTCACTTTAACCTTGATGCTTGTCTATTAACCAGGCATATTATTGACATGCAAGGTTCGGTTGTGATTATAGCTTTATTGCTTATTGTTTAACAGCTTTTTCTATAGTAAGAAAAAGCCTTTATTTGTTCCAAAAATAGAATAGATATTTTACACTTTTACTTTCCATATCATTTTCTGTACATTGCTTTAATTGCATGGATGTTTCGGTTCAAATAGTTGTCAACTAGATTTGGGCACCTCCGAAATTTTTGTTTCGTATGAATGCATTTGTACGGAAAAAAATTGGTTTTGTCAGAAGAGAAATCTGTCCATTTTTCCATTCATTTTCGATGGAAATTCATTCATTCATTAGGCGCGATTTAATTGAACCAGATGAATTTAACATAAAAATCAGTTCCCTCAATACCGAATAGCCTTAAATTAACAAAGTCAAACCATTAATTTCAAATTTCGTACATTGATCACAACATGGCATTGAACAATGTTATATTTCCCTGATTTTATGCCACAAACTCCTGAAATAACTCCCAAACCGCCAAATGCCCAAATGCTATCAATAGCATGAAAATGTATTGGCACTATTAGTAAACTCCCGAACACTCACTATACGCATTCGTATGCATTGCTTTTTGCTTAGTCTCTTGGGCTCATGAATCATCATGCTGCACTGACAGGTTGGAATTGGCAACACAATATCATTTTAGAAAGGAGTAGGAAAGTAGCCAATTAAATAGGCCTATACAAAATTGCTATTCTAAGTATATTTTTTTTCTCACATGTCCTAGTATGATGTAAGATATATGGATGCAAAAAGGTTCCCACTAATCAAATTTTTATACGACACAAGGATAGGGCAGATCACAGCACCTAGAGGTCCCACAAAGTAGGTGGATCCTCCAAGGGGTAACCGATACCCAAACAAAAATTGGTCATAATATTGAAGTTAGGCATTACCCCAACTTGTTATTTTCCTTACTCATTAGTTTAAGGCATACATGACAAAGCCACATGCGCTGCATGGTTTCTGGGGTACCTCTTAGTGAAATTGGTGTGACATAGTGAAATACTTTCATGAAACTAACACGGATTTGGGCCAACAAACCATTTCCTAATAAAAGAGATATATAGCTATTTAATTTTTGTTTTCCAAACGGAAATTAAATTAATATGTAAGGAAATAAGCACATGCAATATACAAATATAAAGTAACTTGAATTTCCATATAGCCACCCTTAACCTCTAATTGCAGTGTAAATACTAGATGATGTAGGTAAACCTGGGCAGTTTACTAGACTGGAATGTGTAATTACATGTAACAACTGGACTCATTTTACAATGGGAATCAAAAAGGGAAAATATTGTAAGAGACATATTAGTCATGTAAAGCTAATAAATTACTAGTCTAAGTTCCAAACATTAGGCACTAACCAAGATTCAGTGAATTCATGGACACACCAACATTGATATATATATATGTAAACCATATATAGTATTGAAATAAACTTTTACTATGCAAATGAATATTCACTATCATATAGATCTCCTGACCAGAACAAACAAAGTTGTAGAAAAATAATACATTATGTTGGAAAATTGTTACATATAATTTATATCTTTTTCTGGCTTGTTCTTGTGTTTTTCCTTTTCTTTCTCTTTGAGAGAAGGAATGTATGTCATTTTATGACTTGATTGTTGTATGTTATAGTTATACGTACAAATCAATTTAAAAAAAGAATAAAAGAGATCCTGGGAATAAAATCAAAGAAAAAGGTAACTTTTCTGTTGAAAAAAATCAGTATGTTAAGCCACGCCTACTCTGTTATTTATGCAAATGATTAAGTTCCCATTTAAGAATATTTTACTCTAGAAATTGCTGTCATGTCATTTCAATTCTATTTTTGTAAAAAATTTTGATAAATATTGCAGTAATCATCTAACATGTAAATCAAGGTTTAATAAAACTGATTTTTTGGAAAATGGAATATTAAATTATGATGTCACTTTAACCTTAATGCTTGTCTATTAACCAGGCATATTATTGACATGCAAGGTCCTGTTGTGATTATAGCTCTATTGCTTATTGTTTAACAGCTTTTTCTATTGTAAGAAAAAGCATTTATTTGTTCCAAAAATAGAATAGATATTTTACAATTTTACTTTCCATATCATTTTCTGTACATTGCTTTAATTACATGGATGTTTCGGTTCAAATAGTTGTCAACTAGATTTGGGCACCTCCGAAATTTTTGTTTCGTATGAATGCATTTGTACGGAAAAAAATTGGTTTTGTCAGAAGAGAAATCTGTCAATTTTTCCATTCATTTTCGATGGAAATTCATTCATTAGGCGCGATTTAATTGAACCAGATGAATATAACATAAAAATCAGTAACCTCAATACCGAATAGCCTTAAATTAACAAAGTCAAACCATTAATTTCAAATTTCGTACATTGATCACAACATGGCATTAAACAATGTTCTATTTCCCTGATTTTACGCCACAAACTCCTGAAATAACTCCCAAACCGCCAAATGCCCAAACGCTATCAATCGCATGAAAATGTATTGGCACTATTAGTAAACTCCCGAACACTCACTATACGCATTCGTATGCATTGCTTTTTGCTTAGTCTCTTGGGCTCATGAATCATCATGCTGCACTGACAGGTTGGAATTGGCAACACAATATCATTTTAGAAAGGAGTAGGAAAGTAGCCAATTAAATAGGCCTATACAAAATTGCTATTCTAATTATATATTTTTTTCTCACATGTCCTAGTTAGTATGATGTAAGATATATGGATACAAAAAGGTTCCCACAAATCAAATTTTTACACGACACAAGGATAGGGCAGATCACAGCACCTTGAGGTCCCACAAAGTACGTGAATCCTCCAAGGGGTAACCTATACCCAAACAAAAATTGGTCATAATATTGAAGTTAGGCATTACCCCCAACTTGTTATTTTCCTTACTCATTAGTTTAAGGCATACATGACAAAGCCACATGCGCTGCATGGTTTCTGGGGTACCTCTTAGTGAAATTGGTGTGACATACTGAAAAACTTTCATGAAACTAACACGGATTTGGGCCAACAAACCATTTCCTAATAAAAGAGATATATAGCTATTTAATTTTTGTTTTCCAAACGGAAATTAAATTAATATGTAAGGAAATAGGCACATGCAATATACAAATATAAAGTAACTTGAATTTCCATATAGCCACCCTTAACCTCTAATTGCAGTGTAAATACTAGATGATGTAGGTAAACCTGGGCAGTTTACTAGACTGGAATGTGTAATTACATGTAACAACTGGACTCATTTTACAATGGGAATCAAAAAGGGAAAATATAATAATAGACATATTAGTCATGTAAAGCTAATAAATTACTAGTCTAAGTTCCAAACATTAGGCACTAACCAAGATTCAGTGAATTCATGGACACGCCAACATTGATATATATATGTAAACCATATATAGTATTGAAATAAACTTTTACTATGCAAATGAATATTCAATATCATATAGATCTCCTGACCAGAACATACAAAGTTGTAGAAAAATAATACATTATGTTGGAAAATTGTTACATATAATTTATATATTTTTCTGGCTTGTTCTTGTATTTTTCCTTTTCTTTCTCTTTGAGAGAAGGAATGTATGTCATTTTATGACTTGATTGTTGTATGTTATAGTTATACGTACAAATCAATTTAAAAAAAGAATAAAAGAGATCCTGAGAATAAAATCAAAGAAAAAGGTAACTTTTCTGTTGAAAAAAATCAGTATGTTAAGCCACGCCTACTCTGTTATTTATGCAAATGATTAAGTTCACATTTAAGAATATTTTACTCTAGAAATTGCTGTCATGTCATTTCAATTCTATTATTGTAAAAAAAATTTGATAGATATTGCAGTAATCATCTACAATGTAAATCAAGGTTTAATAAAACTGATTTTTTGGAAAATTGAATATTAAATTATGATGTCACTTTAACCTTAATGCTATTCTATTAACCAGGCATATTATTGACATGCAAGGTCCTGTTGTGATTATAGCTCTATTGCTTATTGTTTAACAGCTTTTTCAATAGTAAGAAAAAGCCTTTATTTGTTCCAAAAATAGAATAGATATTTTAAAATTTTACTTTCCATATCATTTTCTGTACATTGCTTTAATTGCTTGGATGTTTCAGTTCATGCTGCACTGACAGGTTGGAATTGGCAACACAATATCATTTTAGAAAGGAGTAGGAAAGTAGCCAATTAAATAGGCCTATACAAAATTGCTATTCTAATTATATTTTTTTTCTCACATGTCCTAGTTAGTATGATGTAAGATATATGGATACAAAAAGGTTCCCACTAATCAAATTTTTATACGACACAAGGATAGGGCAGATCACAGCACCTAGAGGTCCCACAAAGTACGTGAATCCTCCAAGGGGTAACCTATACCCAAACAAAAATTGGTCATAATATTGAAGTTAGGCATTACCCCAACTTGTTATTTTCCTTACTCATTAGTTTAAGGCATACATGACAAAGCCACATGCGCTGCATGGTTTCTGGGGTACCTCTTAGTGAAATTGGTGTGACATACTGAAATACTTTCATGAAACTAACACGGATTTGGGCCAACAAACCATTTCCTAATAAAAGAGATATATAGCTATTTAATTTTTGTTTTCCAAACGGAAATTAAATTAATATGTAAGGAAATAAGCACATGCAATATACAAATATAAAGTAACTTGAATTTCCATATAGCCACCCTTAACCTCTAATTGCAGTGTAAATACTAGATGATGTAGGTAAACCTGGGCAGTTTACTAGTCTGGAATGTGTAATTACATGTAACAACTGGACTCATTTTACAATGGGAATCAAAAAGGGAAAATATTGTAAGAGACATATTAGTCATGTAAAGCTAATAAATTACTAGTCTAAGTTCCAAACATTAGGCACTAACCAAGATTCAGTGAATTCATGGACACACCAACATTGATATATATATATGTAAACCATATGTAGTATTGAAATTAACTTTTACTATGCAAATGAATATTCACTATCATATAGATCTCCTGACCAGAACAAACAAAGTTGTAGAAAAATAATACATTATGTTGGAAAATTGTTACATATAATTTATATCTTTTTCTGGCTTGTTCTTGTGTTTTTCCTTTTCTTTCTCTTTGAGAGAAGGAATGTATGTCATTTTATGACTTGATTGTTGTATGTTATAGTTATACGTACAAATCAATTTACAAAAAGAATAAAAGAGATCCTGGGAATAAAATCAAAGAAAAAGGTAACTTTTCTGTTGAAAAAAATCAGTATGTTAAGCCACGCCTACTCTGTTATTTATGCAAATGATTAAGTTCACATTTAAGAATATTTTACTCTAGAAATTGCTGTCATGTCATTTCAATTCTATTTTTGTAAACAAATTTGATAGATATTGCAGTAATCATCTACAATGTAAATCAAGGTTTAATAAAACTGATTTTTTGGAAAATGGAATATTAAATTATGATGTCACTTTAACCTTAATGTTTGTCTATTAACCAGGCATATTATTGACATGCAAGGTTCTGTTGTGATTATAGCTCTATTGCTTATTGTTTAACAGCTTTTTCTATAGTAAGAAAAAGCCTTTATTTGTTCCAAAAATAGAATAGATATTTTACAATTTTAATTTCCATATCATTTTCTGTGAATTGCTTTAATTGCATGGATGTTTCGGTTCAAATAGTTGTCAACTAGATTTGGGCACCTCCGAAATTTTTGTTTCGTATGAATGCATTTGTACAGAAAAAAATTGGTTTTGTCAGAAGAGAAATCTGTCCATTTTTCCATTCATTTTCGATGGAAATTCATTCATTCATTAGGCGCGATTTAATTGAACCAGATGAATTTAACATAAAAATCAGTTCCCTCAATACCGAATAGCCTTAAATTAACAAAGTCAAACCATTAATTTCAAATTTCGTACATTGATCACAACATGGCATTGAACAATGTTCTATTTCCCTGATTTTACGCCACAAACTCCTGAAATAACTCCCAAATGCCCAAACGCTATCAATAGCATGAAAATGTATTGGCACTATTAGTAAACTCCCAAACACTCACTATACGCATTCGTATGCATTGCTTTTTGCTTAGTCTCTTGGGCTCATGAATCATCATGCTGCACTGACAGGTTGGAATTGGCAACACAATATCATTTTAGAAAGGAGCAGGAAAGTAGCCAATTAAATAGGCCTATACAAAATTGCTATTCTAAGTATATTTTTTTTCTCACATGTCCTAGTATGATGTAAAATATATGGATACAAAAATGTTCCCACTAATCTAATTTTTACACGACACAAGGATAGGGCAGATCACAGCACCTAGAGGTCCCACAAAGTAGGTGGATCCTCCAATGGGTAACCTATACCCAAACAAAAATTGGTCATAATATTGAAGTTAGGCATTACCCCAACTTGTTATTTTCCTTACTCATTAGTTTAAGGCATACATGACAAAGCCACATGCGCTGCATGGTTTCTGGGGTACCTCTTAGTGAAATTGGTGTGACATACTGAAATACTTTCATGAAACTAACACGGATTTGGGCCAACAAACCATTTCCTAATAAAAGAGATATATAGCTATTTAATTTTTGTTTTCCAAACGGAAATTAAATTAATATGTAAGGAAATAAGCACATGCAATATACAAATATAAAGTAACTTGAATTTCCATATAGCCACCCTTAACCTCTAATTGCAGTGTAAATACTAGATGATGTAGGTAAACCTGGGCAGTTTACTAGACTGGAATGTGTAATTACATGTAACAACTGGACTCATTTTACAATGGGAATCAAAAAGGGAAAATATTGTAATAGACATATTAGTCATGTAAAGCTAATAAATTACTAGTCTAAGTTCCAAACATTAGGCACTAACCAAGATTCAGTGAATTCATGGACACACCAACATTGATATATATATATGTAAACCATATATAGTATTGAAATAAACTTTTACTATGCAAATGAATATTCACTATCATATAGATCTCCTGACCAGAACAAACAAAGTTGTAGAAAAATAATACATTATGTTGGAAAATTGTTACATATAATTTATATCTTTTTCTGGCTTGTTCTTGTGTTTTTCCTTTTCTTTCTCTTTGAGAGAAGGAATGTATGTCATTTTATGACTTGATTGTTGTATGTTATAGTTATACGTACAAATCAATTTAAAAAAAGAATAAAAGAGATCCTGGGAATAAAATCAAAGAAAAAGGTAACTTTTCTGTTGAAAAAAATCAGTATGTTAAGCCACGCCTACTCTGTTATTTATGCAAATGATTAAGTTCACATTTAAGAATATTTTACTCTAGAAATTGCTGTCATGTCATTTCAATTCTATTTTTGTAAAAAATTTTGATAAATATTGCAGTAATCATCTAACATGTAAATCAAGGTTTAATAAAACTGATTTTTTGGAAAATGGAATATTAAATTATGATGTCACTTTAACCTTAATGCTTGTCTATTAACCAGGCATATTATGGACATGCAAGCTCCTGTTGTGATTATAGCTCTATTGCTTATTGTTTAACAGCTTTTTCTATTGTAAGAAAAAGCCTTTATTTGTTCCAAAAATAGAAGAGATATTTTACAATTTTACTTTCCATATCATTTTCTGTACATTGCTTTAATTGCATGGATGTTTTGGTTCAAATAGTTGTCAACTAGATTTGGGCACCTCCGAAATTTTTGTTTCGTATGAATGCATTTGTACGGAAAAAAATTGGTTTTGTCAGAAGAGAAATCTGTCCATTTTTCCATTCATTTTCGATGGAAATTCATTCATTCATTAGGCGCGATTTAATTGAACCAGATGAATATAACATAAAAATCAGTTCCCTCAATACCGAATAGCCTTAAATTAACAAAGTCAAACCATTAATTTCAAATTTCGTACATTGATCACAACATGGCATTGAACAATGTTCTATTTCCCTGATTTTACGCCACAAACTCCTGAAATAACTCCCAAACCGCCAAATGCCCAAACGCTATCAATAGCATCAAAATGTATTGGCACTATTAGTAAACTCCCGAACACTCACTATACGCATTCGTATGCATTACTTTTTGCTTAGTCTCTTGGGCTCATGAACCATCATGCTGCACTGACAGGTTGGAATTGGCAACACAATATCATTTTAGAAAGGAGTAGGAAAGTAGCCAATTAAATAGGCCTATACAAAATTGCTATTCTAAGTATATTTTTATTTCTCACATGTCCTAGTATGATGTAAAATATATGGATACAAAAAGGTTCCCACTAATCTAATTTTTACACGACACAAGAATAGAGCAGATCACAGCACCTAAAGGTCCCACAAAGTAGGTGGATCCTCCAAGGAGTAACCTATACCCAAACAAAAATTGGTCATAATATTGAAGTTAGGCATTACCCCAACTTGTTATTTTCCTTACTCATTAGTTTAAGGCATACATGACAAAGCCACATGCGCTGCATGGTTTCTGGGGTACCTCTTAGTGAAATTGATGTGACATACTGAAATACTTTCATGAAACTAACACGGATTTGGGCCAACAAACCATTTCCTAATAAAAGAGATATATAGCTATTTAATTTTTGTTTTCCAAACGGAAATTAAATTAATATGTAAGGAAATAGGCACATGCAATATACAAATATAAAGTAACTTGAATTTCCATATAGCCACCCTTAACCTCTAATTGCAGTGTAAATACTAGATGATGTAGGTAGACCTGGGCAGTTTACTAGACTGGAATGTGTAATTACATGTAACAACTGGACTCATTTTACAATGGGAATCAAAAAGGGAAAATATTGTAATAGACATATTAGTCATGTAAAGCTAATAAATTACTAGTCTAAGTTCCAAACATTAGGCACTAACCAAGATTCAGTGAATTCATGGACATACCAACATTGATATATATATGTAAACCATATATAGTATTGAAATAAACTTTTACTATGCAAATGAATATTCACTATCATATAGATCTCCTGACCAGAACAAACAAAGTTGTAGAAAAATAATACATTATGTTGGAAAATTGTTACATATAATTTATATCTTTTTCTGGCTTGTTCTTGTGTTTTTCCTTTTCTTTCTCTTTGAGAGAAGGAATGTATGTCATTTTATGACTTGATTGTTGTATGTTAAAGTTATACGTACAAATCAATTTAAAAAAAGAATAAAAGAGATCCTGGGAATAAAATCAAAGAAAAAGGTAACTTTTCTGTTGAAAAAAATCAGTATGTTAAGCCACGCCTACTCTGTTATTTATGCAAATGATTAAGTTCACATTTAAGAATATTTTACTCTAGAAATTGCTGTCATGTCATTTCAATTCTATTTTTGTAAACAAATTTGATAGATATTGCAGTAATCATCTACAATGTAAATCAAGGTTTAATAAAACTGATTTTTTGGAAAATGGAATATTAAATTATGATGTCACTTTAACCTTAATGTTTGTCTATTAACTAGGCATATTATTGACATGCAAGGTTCTGTTGTGATTATAGCTCTATTGCTTATTGTTTAACAGCTTTTTCTATAGTAAGAAAAAGCCTTTATTTGTTCCAAAAATAGAATAGATATTTTACAATTTTAATTTCCATATCATTTTCTGTGAATTGCTTTAATTGCATGGATGTTTCGGTTCAAATAGTTGTCAACTAGATTTGGGCACCTCCGAAATTTTTGTTTCGTATGAATGCATTTGTACAGAAAAAAATTGGTTTTGTCAGAAGAGAAATCTGTCCATTTTTCCATTCATTTTCGATGGAAATTCATTCATTCATTAGGCGCGATTTAATTGAACCAGATGAATTTAACATAAAAATCAGTTCCCTCAATACCGAATAGCCTTAAATTAACAAAGTCAAACCATTAATTTCAAATTTCGTACATTGATCACAACATGGCATTGAACAATGTTCTATTTCCCTGATTTTACGCCACAAACTCCTGAAATAACTCCCAAATGCCCAAACGCTATCAATAGCATGAAAATGTATTGGCACTATTAGTAAACTCCCAAACACTCACTATACGCATTCGTATGCATTGCTTTTTGCTTAGTCTCTTGGGCTCATGAATCATCATGCTGCACTGACAGGTTGGAATTGGCAACACAATATCATTTTAGAAAGGAGCAGGAAAGTAGCCAATTAAATAGGCCTATACAAAATTGCTATTCTAAGTATATTTTTTTTCTCACATGTCCTAGTATGATGTAAAATATATGGATACAAAAATGTTCCCACTAATCTAATTTTTACACGACACAAGGATAGGGCAGATCACAGCACCTAGAGGTCCCACAAAGTAGGTGGATCCTCCAATGGGTAACCTATACCCAAACAAAAATTGGTCATAATATTGAAGTTAGGCATTACCCCAACTTGTTATTTTCCTTACTCATTAGTTTAAGGCATACATGACAAAGCCACATGCGCTGCATGGTTTCTGGGGTACCTCTTAGTGAAATTGGTGTGACATACTGAAATACTTTCATGAAACTAACACGGATTTGGGCCAACAAACCATTTCCTAATAAAAGAGATATATAGCTATTTAATTTTTGTTTTCCAAACGGAAATTAAATTAATATGTAAGGAAATAAGCACATGCAATATACAAATATAAAGTAACTTGAATTTCCATATAGCCACCCTTAACCTCTAATTGCAGTGTAAATACTAGATGATGTAGGTAAACCTGGGCAGTTTACTAGACTGGAATGTGTAATTACATGTAACAACTGGACTCATTTTACAATGGGAATCAAAAAGGGAAAATATTGTAATAGACATATTAGTCATGTAAAGCTAATAAATTACTAGTCTAAGTTCCAAACATTAGGCACTAACCAAGATTCAGTGAATTCATGGACACACCAACATTGATATATATATATGTAAACCATATATAGTATTGAAATAAACTTTTACTATGCAAATGAATATTCACTATCATATAGATCTCCTGACCAGAACAAACAAAGTTGTAGAAAAATAATACATTATGTTGGAAAATTGTTACATATAATTTATATCTTTTTCTGGCTTGTTCTTGTGTTTTTCCTTTTCTTTCTCTTTGAGAGAAGGAATGTATGTCATTTTATGACTTGATTGTTGTATGTTATAGTTATACGTACAAATCAATTTAAAAAAAGAATAAAAGAGATCCTGGGAATAAAATCAAAGAAAAAGGTAACTTTTCTGTTGAAAAAAATCAGTATGTTAAGCCACGCCTACTCTGTTATTTATGCAAATGATTAAGTTCACATTTAAGAATATTTTACTCTAGAAATTGCTGTCATGTCATTTCAATTCTATTTTTGTAAAAAATTTTGATAAATATTGCAGTAATCATCTAACATGTAAATCAAGGTTTAATAAAACTGATTTTTTGGAAAATGGAATATTAAATTATGATGTCACTTTAACCTTAATGCTTGTCTATTAACCAGGCATATTATGGACATGCAAGCTCCTGTTGTGATTATAGCTCTATTGCTTATTGTTTAACAGCTTTTTCTATTGTAAGAAAAAGCCTTTATTTGTTCCAAAAATAGAAGAGATATTTTACAATTTTACTTTCCATATCATTTTCTGTACATTGCTTTAATTGCATGGATGTTTTGGTTCAAATAGTTGTCAACTAGATTTGGGCACCTCCAAAATTTTTGTTTCGTATGAATGCATTTGTACGGAAAAAAATTGGTTTTGTCAGAAGAGAAATCTGTCCATTTTTCCATTCATTTTCGATGGAAATTCATTCATTCATTAGGCGCGATTTAATTGAACCAGATGAATATAACATAAAAATCAGTTCCCTCAATACCGAATAGCCTTAAATTAACAAAGTCAAACCATTAATTTCAAATTTCGTACATTGATCACAACATGGCATTGAACAATGTTCTATTTCCCTGATTTTACGCCACAAACTCCTGAAATAACTCCCAAACCGCCAAATGCCCAAACGCTATCAATAGCATCAAAATGTATTGGCACTATTAGTAAACTCCCGAACACTCACTATACGCATTCGTATGCATTACTTTTTGCTTAGTCTCTTGGGCTCATGAACCATCATGCTGCACTGACAGGTTGGAATTGGCAACACAATATCATTTTAGAAAGGAGTAGGAAAGTAGCCAATTAAATAGGCCTATACAAAATTGCTATTCTAAGTATATTTTTATTTCTCACATGTCCTAGTATGATGTAAAATATATGGATACAAAAAGGTTCCCACTAATCTAATTTTTACACGACACAAGGATAGAGCAGATCACAGCACCTAAAGGTCCCACAAAGTAGGTGGATCCTCCAAGGAGTAACCTATACCCAAACAAAAATTGGTCATAATATTGAAGTTAGGCATTACCCCAACTTGTTATTTTCCTTACTCATTAGTTTAAGGCATACATGACAAAGCCACATGCGCTGCATGGTTTCGGGGGTACCTCTTAGTGAAATTGGTGTGACATACTGAAATACTTTCATGAAACTAACACGGATTTGGGCCAACAAACCATTTCCTAATAAAAGAGATATATAGCTATTTAATTTTTGTTTTCCAAACGGAAATTAAATTAATATGTAAGGAAATAGGCACATGCAATATACAAATATAAAGTAACTTGAATTTCCATATAGCCACCCTTAACCTCTAATTGCAGTGTAAATACTAGATGATGTAGGTAGACCTGGGCAGTTTACTAGACTGGAATGTGTAATTACATGTAACAACTGGACTCATTTTACAATGGGAATCAAAAAGGGAAAATATTGTAATAGACATATTAGTCATGTAAAGCTAATAAATTACTAGTCTAAGTTCCAAACATTAGGCACTAACCAAGATTCAGTGAATTCATGGACATACCAACATTGATATATATATGTAAACCATATATAGTATTGAAATAAACTTTTACTATGCAAATGAATATTCACTATCATATAGATCTCCTGACCAGAACAAACAAAGTTGTAGAAAAATAATACATTATGTTGGAAAATTGTTACATATAATTTATATCTTTTTCTGGCTTGTTCTTGTGTTTTTCCTTTTCTTTCTCTTTGAGAGAAGGAATGTATGTCATTTTATGACTTGATTGTTGTATGTTAAAGTTATACGTACAAATCAATTTAAAAAAAGAATAAAAGAGATCCTGGGAATAAAATCAAAGAAAAAGGTAACTTTTCTGTTGAAAAAAATCAGTATGTTAAGCCACGCCTACTCTGTTATTTATGCAAATGATTAAGTTCACATTTAAGAATATTTTACTCTAGAAATTGCTGTCATGTCATTTCAATTCTATTTTTGTAAACAAATTTGATAGATATTGCAGTAATCATCTACAATGTAAATCAAGGTTTAATAAAACTGATTTTTTGGAAAATGGAATATTAAATTATGATGTCACTTTAACCTTAATGCTTGTCTATTAACCAGGCATATTATTGACATGCAAGGTTCTGTTGTGATTATAGCTCTATTGCTTATTGTTTAACAGCTTTTTCTATAGTAAGAAAAAGCCTTTATTTGTTCCAAAAATAGAATAGATATTTTACAATTTTACTTTCCATATCATTTTCTGTACATTGCTTTAATTGCATGGATGTTTCGGTTCAAATAGTTGTCAACTAGATTTGGGCACCTCCGAAATTTTTGTTTCGTATGAATGCATTTGTACGGAAAAAAATTGGTTTTGTCAGAAGAGAAATCTGTCCATTTTTACATTCATTTTCGATGGAAATTCATTCATTCATTATGCGCGATTTAATTGAACCAGATGAATTTAACATAAAAATCAGTTCCCTCAATACCGAATAGCCTTAAATTAACAAAGTCAAACCATTAATTTCAAATTTCGTACATTGATCACAACATGGCATTGAACAATGTTCTATTTCCCTGATTTTACGCCACAAACTCCTGAAATAACTCCCAAACCGCCAAATGCCCAAACGCTATCAATAGCATCAAAATGTATTGGCACTATTAGTAAACTCCCGAACACTCACTATACGCATTCGTATGCATTACTTTTTGCTTAGTCTCTTGGGCTCATGAACCATCATGCTGCACTGACAGGTTGGAATTGGCAACACAATATCATTTTAGAAAGGAGTAGGAAAGTAGCCAATTAAATAGGCCTATACAAAATTGCTATTCTAAGTATATTTTTATTTCTCACATGTCCTAGTATGATGTAAAATATATGGATACAAAAAGGTTCCCACTAATCTAATTTTTACACGACACAAGGATAGAGCAGATCACAGCACCTAAAGGTCTCACAAAGTAGGTGGATCCTCCAAGGAGTAACCTATACCCAAACAAAAATTGGTCATAATATTGAAGTTAGGCATTACCCCAACTTGTTATTTTCCTTACTCATTAGTTTAAGGCATACATGACAAAGCCACATGCGCTGCATGGTTTCGGGGGTACCTCTTAGTGAAATTGGTGTGACATACTGAAATACTTTCATGAAACTAACACGGATTTGGGCCAACAAACCATTTCCTAATAAAAGAGATATATAGCTATTTAATTTTTGTTTTCCAAACGGAAATTAAATTAATATGTAAGGAAATAGGCACATGCAATATACAAATATAAAGTAACTTGAATTTCCATATAGCCACCCTTAACCTCTAATTGCAGTGTAAATACTAGATGATGTAGGTAGACCTGGGCAGTTTACTAGACTGGAATGTGTAATTACATGTAACAACTGGACTCATTTTACAATGGGAATCAAAAAGGGAAAATATTGTAATAGACATATTAGTCATGTAAAGCTAATAAATTACTAGTCTAAGTTCCAAACATTAGGCACTAACCAAGATTCAGTGAATTCATGGACATACCAACATTGATATATATATGTAAACCATATATAGTATTGAAATAAACTTTTACTATGCAAATGAATATTCACTATCATATAGATCTCCTGACCAGAACAAACAAAGTTGTAGAAAAATAATACATTATGTTGGAAAATTGTTACATATAATTTATATCTTTTTCTGGCTTGTTCTTGTGTTTTTCCTTTTCTTTCTCTTTGAGAGAAGGAATGTATGTCATTTTATGACTTGATTGTTGTATGTTAAAGTTATACGTACAAATCAATTTAAAAAAAGAATAAAAGAGATCCTGGGAATAAAATCAAAGAAAAAGGTAACTTTTCTGTTGAAAAAAATCAGTATGTTAAGCCACGCCTACTCTGTTATTTATGCAAATGATTAAGTTCACATTTAAGAATATTTTACTCTAGAAATTGCTGTCATGTCATTTCAATTCTATTTTTGTAAACAAATTTGATAGATATTGCAGTAATCATCTACAATGTAAATCAAGGTTTAATAAAACTGATTTTTTGGAAAATGGAATATTAAATTATGATGTCACTTTAACCTTAATGCTTGTCTATTAACCAGGCATATTATTGACATGCAAGGTTCTGTTGTGATTATAGCTCTATTGCTTATTGTTTAACAGCTTTTTCTATAGTAAGAAAAAGCCTTTATTTGTTCCAAAAATAGAATAGATATTTTACAATTTTACTTTCCATATCATTTTCTGTACATTGCTTTAATTGCATGGATGTTTCGGTTCAAATAGTTGTCAACTAGATTTGGGCACCTCCGAAATTTTTGTTTCGTATGAATGCATTTGTACGGAAAAAAATTGGTTTTGTCAGAAGAGAAATCTGTCCATTTTTACATTCATTTTCGATGGAAATTCATTCATTCATTATGCGCGATTTAATTGAACCAGATGAATTTAACATAAAAATCAGTTCCCTCAATACCGAATAGCCTTAAATTAACAAAGTCAAACCATTAATTTCAAATTTCGTACATTGATCACAACATGGCATTGAACAATGTTCTATTTCCCTGATTTTACGCCACAAACTCCTGAAATAACTCCCAAACCGCCAAATGCCCAAACGCTATCAATAGCATCAAAATGTATTGGCACTATTAGTAAACTCCCGAACACTCACTATACGCATTCGTACGCATTACTTTTTGCTTAGTCTCTTGGGCTCATGAACCATCATGCTGCACTGACAGGTTGGAATTGGCAACACAATATCATTTTAGAAAGGAGTAGGAAAGTAGCCAATTAAATAGGCCTATACAAAATTGCTATTCTAAGTATATTTTTATTTCTCACATGTCCTAGTATGATGTAAAATATATGGATACAAAAAGGTTCCCACTAATCTAATTTTTACACGACACAAGGATAGGGCAGATCACAGCACCTAAAGGTCCCACAAAGTAGGTGGATCCTCCAAAGAGTAACCTATACCCAAACAAAAATTGGTCATAATATTGAAGTTTGGCATTACCCCAACTTGTTATTTTCCTTACTCATTAGTTTAAGGCATACATGACAAAGCCACATGCGCTGCATGGTTTCTGGGGTACCTCTTAGTGAAATTGGTGTGACATACTGAAATACTTTCATGAAACTAACACGGATTTGGGCCAACAAACCATTTCCTAATAAAAGAGATATATAGCTATTTAATTTTTGTTTTCCAAACGGAAATTAAATTAATATGTAAGGAAATAGGCACATGCAATATACAAATATAAAGTAACTTGAATTTCCATATAGCCACCCTTAACCTCTAATTGCAGTGTAAATACTAGATGATGTAGGTAGACCTGGGCAGTTTACTAGACTGGAATGTGTAATTACATGTAACAACTGGACTCATTTTACAATGGGAATCAAAAAGGGAAAATATTGTAATAGACATATTAGTCATGTAAAGCTAATAAATTACTAGTCTAAGTTCCAAACATTAGGCACTAACCAAGATTCAGTGAATTCATGGACATACCAACATTGATATATATATATGTAAACCATATATAGTATTGAAATAAACTTTTACTATGCAAATGAATATTCACTATCATATAGATCTCCTGACCAGAACAAACAAAGTTGTAGAAAAATAATACATTATGTTGGAAAATTGTTACATATAATTTATATCTTTTTCTGGCTTGTTCTTGTGTTTTTCCTTTTCTTTCTCTTTGAGAGAAGGAATGTATGTAATTTTATGACTTGATTGTTGTATGTTATAGTTATACGTACAAATCAATTTAAAAAAAGAATAAAAGAGATCCTGGGAATAAAATCAAAGAAAAAGGTAACTTTTCTGTTGAAAAAAATCAGTATGTTAAGCCACGCCTACTCTGTTATTTATGCAAATTATTTAGTTCACATTTAAGAATATTTTACTCTAGAAATTGCTGTCATGTCATTTCAATTCTATTTTTGTAAAAAATTTTGATAGATATTGCAGTAATCATCTACAATGTAAATCAAGGTTTAATAAAACTGATTTTTTGGAAAATGGAATATTAAATTATGATGTCACTTTAACCTTAATGCTTGTCTATTAACCAGGCATATTATTGACATGCAAGGTCCTGTTGTGATTATAGCTCTATTGCTTATTGTTTAACAGCTTTTTCTATTGTAAGAAAAAGCATTTATTTGTTCCAAAAATAGAATAGATATTTTACAATTTTACTTTCCATATCATTTTCTGTACATTGCTTTAATTGCATGGATGTTTCGGTTCAAATAGTTGTCAACTAGATTTGGGCACCTCCGAAATTTTTGTTTCGTATGAATGCATTTGTACGGAAAAAAATTGGTTTTGTCAGAAGAGAAATCTGTCCATTTTTCCATTCATTTTCGATGGAAATTCATTCATTCATTAGGCGCGATTTAAATGAACCAGATGAATTTAACATAAAAATCAGTTCCCTCAATACCGAATAGCCTTAAATTAACAAAGTCAAACCATTAATTTCAAATTTCGTACATTGATCACAACATGGCATTGAACAATGTTCTATTTCCCTGATTTTACGCCACAAACTCCTGAAATAACTCCCAAACCGCCAAATGCCCAAACGCTATCAATAGCATGAAAATGTATTGGCACTATTAGTAAACTCCCGAACACTCACTATACGCATTCGTATACATTGCTTTTTGCTTAGTCTCTTGGGCTCATGAATCATCATGCTGCACTGACAGGTTGGAATTGGCAACACAATATCATTTTAAAAAGGAGCAGGAAAGTAGCCAATTAAATAGGCCTATACAAAATTGCTATTCGAAGTATATTTTTTTCTCACATGTCCTAGTATGATGTAAAATATATGGATACAAAAATGATCCCACTAATCTAATTTTTACACGACACAAGGATAGGGCAGATCACAGCACCTAGAGGTCCCACAAAGTAGGTGGATCCTCCAATGGGTAACCTATACCCAAACAAAAATTGGTCATAATATTGAAGTTAGGCATTACCCCAACTTGTTATTTTCCTTACTCATTAGTTTAAGGCATACATGACAAAGCCACATGCGCTGCATGGTTTCTGGGGTACCTCTTAGTGAAATTGGTGTGACATACTGAAATACTTTCATGAAACTAACACGGATTTGGGCCAACAAACCATTTCCTAATAAAAGAGATATATAGCTATTTAATTTTTGTTTTCCAAACGGAAATTAAATTAATATGTAAGGAAATAAGCACATGCAATATACAAATATAAAGTAACTTGAATTTCCATATAGCCACCCTTAACCTCTAATTGCAGTGTAAATACTAGATGATGTAGGTAAACCTGGGCAGTTTACTAGACTGGAATGTGTAATTACATGTAACAACTGGACTCATTTTACAATGGGAATCAAAAAGGGAAAATATTGTAATAGACATATTAGTCATGTAAAGCTAATAAATTACTAGTCTAAGTTCCAAACATTAGGCACTAACCAAGATTCAGTGAATTCATGGACACACCAACATTGATATATATATATGTAAACCATATATAGTATTGAAATAAACTTTTACTATGCAAATGAATATTCAATATCCTATAGATCTCCTGACCAGAACAAACAAAGTTGTAGAAAAATAATACATTATGTTGGAAAATTGTTACATATAATTTATATCTTTTTCTGGCTTGTTCTTGTGTTTTTCCTTTTCTTTCTCTTTGAGAGAAGGAATGTATGTCATTTTATGACTTGATTGTTGTATGTTATAGTTATACGTACAAATCAATTTAAAAAAAGAATAAAAGAGATCCTGGGAATAAAATCAAAGAAAAAGGTAACTTTTCTGTTGAAAAAAATCAGTATGTTAAGCCACGCCTACTCTGTTATTTATGCAAATGATTAAGTTCACATTTAAGAATATTTTACTCTAAAAATTGCTGTCATGTCATTTCAATTCTATTTTTGTAAAAAATTTTGATAAATATTGCAGTAATCATCTAACATGTAAATCAAGGTTTAATAAAACTGATTTTTTGGAAAATGGAATATTAAATTATGATGTCACTTTAACCTTAATGCTTGTCTATTAACCAGGCATATTATGGACATGCAAGCTCCTGTTGTGATTATAGCTCTATTGCTTATTGTTTAACAGCTTTTTCTATTGTAAGAAAAAGCCTTTATTTGTTCCAAAAATAGAAGAGATATTTTACAATTTTACTTTCCATATCTTTTTCTGTACATTGCTTTAATTGCTTGGATGTTTCAGTTCACATAGTTGTCAACTAGATTTGGGCACCTCCGAAATTTTTGTTTCGTATGAATGCATTTGTACGGAAAAAATTGGTTTTGTCAGAAGAGAAATCTGTCCATTTTTCCATTCATTTTCGATGGAAATTCATTCATTTGGCGCGATTTAATTGAACCAGATGAATTTAACATAAAAATCAGTTCCCTCAATACCGAATAGCCTTAAATTAACAAAGTCAAACCATTAATTTCAAATTTCGTACATTGATCACAACATGGCATTGAACAATGTTCTATTTCCCTGATTTTACGCCACAAACTCCTGAAATAACTCCCAAACCGCCAAATGCCCAAACGCTATCAATAGCATGAAAATGTATTGGCACTATTAGTAAACTCCCGAACACTCACTATACGCATTCGTATACATTGCTTTTTGCTTAGTCTCTTGGGCTCATGAATCATCATGCTGCACTGACAGGTTGGAATTGGCAACACAATATCATTTTAGAAAGGAGCAGGAAAGTAGCCAATTAAATAGGCCTATACAAAATTGCTATTCTAAGTATATTTTTTTCTCACATGTCCTAGTATGATGTAAAATATATGGATACAAAAATGTTCCCACTAATCTAATTTTTACACGACACAAGGATAGGGCAGATCACAGCACCTAGAGGTCCCACAAAGTAGGTGGATCCTCCAATGGGTAACCTATACCCAAACAAAAATTGGTCATAATATTGAAGTTAGGCATTACCCCAACTTGTTATTTTCCTTACTCATTAGTTTAAGGCATACATGACAAAGCCACATGCGCTGCATGGTTTCTGGGGTACCTCTTAGTGAAATTGGTGTGACATACTGAAATACTTTCATGAAACTAACACGGATTTGGGCCAACAAACCATTTCCTAATAAAAGAGATATATAACTATTTAATTTTTGTTTTCCAAACGGAAATTAAATTAATATGTAAGGAAATAAGCACATGCAATATACAAATATAAAGTAACTTGAATTTCCATATAGCCACCCTTAACCTCTAATTGCAGTGTAAATACTAGATGATGTAGGTAAACCTGGGCAGTTTACTAGACTGGAATGTGTAATTACATGTAACAACTGGACTCATTTTACAATGGGAATCAAAAAGGGAAAATATTGTAATAGACATACTAGTCATGTAAAGCTAATAAATTACTAGTCTAAGTTCCAAACATTAGGCACTAACCAAGATTCAGTGAATTCATGGACACACCAACATTGATATATACATGTAAACCATATATAGTATTGAAATAAACTTTTACTATGCAAATGAATATTCAATATCATATAGATCTCCTGACCAGAACAAACAAAGTTGTAGAAAAATAATACATTATGTTGGAAAATTGTTACATATAATTTATATCTTTTTCTGGCTTGTTCTTGTGTTTTTCCTTTTCTTTCTCTTTGAGAGAAGGAATGTATGTCATATTATGACTTGATTGTTGTATGTTATAGTTATACGTACAAATCAATTTAAAAAAAGAATAAAAGAGATCCTGGGAATAAAATCAAAGAAAAAGGTAACTTTTCTGTTGAAAAAAATCAGTATGTTAAGCCACGCCTACTCTGTTATTTATGCAAATGATTAAGTTCACATTTAAGAATATTTTACTCTAGAAATTGCTGTCATGTCATTTCATTTCTATTTTTGTAAAAAATTTTGATAGATATTACAGTAATCATCTACAATGTAAATCAAGGTTTAATAAAACTGATTTTTTGGAAAATGGAATATTAAATTATGATGTCACTTTAACCTTAATGCTTGTCTATTAACCAGGCATATTATTGACATGCAAGGTCCTATTGTGATTATAGCTCTATTGCTTATTGTTTAACAGCTTTTTCTATAGTAAGAAAAAGCCTTTATTTGTTCCAAAAATAGAATAGATATTTTACAATTTTACTTTCCATATCATTTTCTGTACATTGCTTTAATTGCATGGATGTTTTTGTTCAAATAGTTGTCAACTAGATTTGGGCACCTCCGAAATTTTTGTTTCGTATGAATGCATTTGTACGGAAAAAATTGGTTTTGTCAGAAGAGAAATCTGTCCATTTTTACATTCATTTTCGATGGAAATTCATTCATTCATTAGGCGCGATTTAATTGAACCAGATGAATTTAACTTAAAAATCAGTTCCCTCAATACCGAATAGCCTTAAATTAACAAAGTCAAACCATTAATTTCAAATTTCGTACATTGATCACAACATGGCATTGACTAATGTTCTATTTCCCTGATTTTACGCCACAAACTCCTGAAATAACTCCCAAACCGCCAAATGCCCAAACGCTATCAATAGCATGAAAATGTATTGGCACTATTAGTAAACTCCCGAACACTCACTATACGCATTCGTATACATTGCTTTTTGCTTAGTCTCTTGGGCTCATGAATCATCATGCTGCACTGACAGGTTGGAATTGGCAACACAATATCATTTTAAAAAGGAGCAGGAAAGTAGCCAATTAAATAGGCCTATACAAAATTGCTATTCGAAGTATATTTTTTTCTCACATGTCCTAGTATGATGTAAAATATATGGATACAAAAATGATCCCACTAATCTAATTTTTACACGACACAAGGATAGGGCAGATCACAGCACCTAGAGGTCCCACAAAGTAGGTGGATCCTCCAATGGGTAACCTATACCCAAACAAAAATTGGTCATAATATTGAAGTTAGGCATTACCCCAACTTGTTATTTTCCTTACTCATTAGTTTAAGGCATACATGACAAAGCCACATGCGCTGCATGGTTTCTGGGGTACCTCTTAGTGAAATTGGTGTGACATACTGAAATACTTTCATGAAACTAACACGGATTTGGGCCAACAAACCATTTCCTAATAAAAGAGATATATAGCTATTTAATTTTTGTTTTCCAAACGGAAATTAAATTAATATGTAAGGAAATAAGCACATGCAATATACAAATATAAAGTAACTTGAATTTCCATATAGCCACCCTTAACCTCTAATTGCAGTGTAAATACTAGATGATGTAGGTAAACCTGGGCAGTTTACTAGACTGGAATGTGTAATTACATGTAACAACTGGACTCATTTTACAATGGGAATCAAAAAGGGAAAATATTGTAATAGACATATTAGTCATGTAAAGCTAATAAATTACTAGTCTAAGTTCCAAACATTAGGCACTAACCAAGATTCAGTGAATTCATGGACACACCAACATTGATATATATATATGTAAACCATATATAGTATTGAAATAAACTTTTACTATGCAAATGAATATTCAATATCATATAGATCTCCTGACCAGAACAAACAAAGTTGTAGAAAAATAATACATTATGTTGGAAAATTGTTACATATAATTTATATCTTTTTCTGGCTTGTTCTTGTGTTTTTCCTTTTCTTTCTCTTTGAGAGAAGGAATGTATGTCATTTTATGACTTGATTGTTGTATGTTATAGTTATACGTACAAATCAATTTAAAAAAAGAATAAAAGAGATCCTGGGAATAAAATCAAAGAAAAAGGTAACTTTTCTGTTGAAAAAAATCAGTATGTTAAGCCACGCCTACTCTGTTATTTATGCAAATGATTAAGTTCACATTTAAGAATATTTTACTCTAGAAATTGCTGTCATGTCATTTCAATTCTATTTTTGTAAAAAATTTTGATAAATATTGCAGTAATCATCTAACATGTAAATCAAGGTTTAATAAAACTGATTTTTTGGAAAATGGAATATTAAATTATGATGTCACTTTAACCTTAATGCTTGTCTATTAACCAGGCATATTATGGACATGCAAGCTCCTGTTGTGATTATAGCTCTATTGCTTATTGTTTAACAGCTTTTTCTATTGTAAGAAAAAGCCTTTATTTGTTCCAAAAATAGAAGAGATATTTTACAATTTTACTTTCCATATCTTTTTCTGTACATTGCTTTAATTGCTTGGATGTTTCAGTTCACATAGTTGTCAACTAGATTTGGGCACCTCCGAAATTTTTGTTTCGTATGAATGCATTTGTACGGAAAAAATTGGTTTTGTCAGAAGAGAAATCTGTCCATTTTTCCATTCATTTTCGATGGAAATTCATTCATTTGGCGCGATTTAATTGAACCAGATGAATTTAACATAAAAATCAGTTCCCTCAATACCGAATAGCCTTAAATTAACAAAGTCAAACCATTAATTTCAAATTTCGTACATTGATCACAACATGGCATTGAACAATGTTCTATTTCCCTGATTTTACGCCACAAACTCCTGAAATAACTCCCAAACCGCCAAATGCCCAAACGCTATCAATAGCATGAAAATGTATTGGCACTATTAGTAAACTCCTGAACACTCACTATACGCATTCGTATACATTGCTTTTTGCTTAGTCTCTTGGGCTCATGAATCATCATGCTGCACTGACAGGTTGGAATTGGCAACACAATATCATTTTAGAAAGGAGCAGGAAAGTAGCCAATTAAATAGGCCTATACAAAATTGCTATTCTAAGTATATTTTTTTCTCACATGTCCTAGTATGATGTAAAATATATGGATACAAAAATGTTCCCACTAATCTAATTTTTACACGACACAAGGATAGGGCAGATCACAGCACCTAGAGGTCCCACAAAGTAGGTGGATCCTCCAATGGGTAACCTATACCCAAACAAAAATTGGTCATAATATTGAAGTTAGGCATTACCCCAACTTGTTATTTTCCTTACTCATTAGTTTAAGGCATACATGACAAAGCCACATGCGCTGCATGGTTTCTGGGGTACCTCTTAGTGAAATTGGTGTGACATACTGAAATACTTTCATGAAACTAACACGGATTTGGGCCAACAAACCATTTCCTAATAAAAGAGATATATAACTATTTAATTTTTGTTTTCCAAACGGAAATTAAATTAATATGTAAGGAAATAAGCACATGCAATATACAAATATAAAGTAACTTGAATTTCCATATAGCCACCCTTAACCTCTAATTGCAGTGTAAATACTAGATGATGTAGGTAAACCTGGGCAGTTTACTAGACTGGAATGTGTAATTACATGTAACAACTGGACTCATTTTACAATGGGAATCAAAAAGGGAAAATATTGTAATAGACATACTAGTCATGTAAAGCTAATAAATTACTAGTCTAAGTTCCAAACATTAGGCACTAACCAAGATTCAGTGAATTCATGGACACACCAACATTGATATATACATGTAAACCATATATAGTATTGAAATAAACTTTTACTATGCAAATGAATATTCAATATCATATAGATCTCCTGACCAGAACAAACAAAGTTGTAGAAAAATAATACATTATGTTGGAAAATTGTTACATATAATTTATATCTTTTTCTGGCTTGTTCTTGTGTTTTTCCTTTTCTTTCTCTTTGAGAGAAGGAATGTATGTCATATTATGACTTGATTGTTGTATGTTATAGTTATACGTACAAATCAATTTAAAAAAAGAATAAAAGAGATCCTGGGAATAAAATCAAAGAAAAAGGTAACTTTTCTGTTGAAAAAAATCAGTATGTTAAGCCACGCCTACTCTGTTATTTATGCAAATGATTAAGTTCACATTTAAGAATATTTTACTCTAGAAATTGCTGTCATGTCATTTCATTTCTATTTTTGTAAAAAAATTTTGATAGATATTGCAGTAATCATCTACAATGTAAATCAAGGTTTAATAAAACTGATTTTTTGGAAAATGGAATATTAAATTATGATGTCACTTTAACCTTAATGCTTGTCTATTAACCAGGCATATTATTGACATGCAAGGTCCTATTGTGATTATAGCTCTATTGCTTATTGTTTAACAGCTTTTTCTATAGTAAGAAAAAGCCTTTATTTGTTCCAAAAATAGAATAGATATTTTACAATTTTACTTTCCATATCATTTTCTGTACATTGCTTTAATTGCATGGATGTTTTTGTTCAAATAGTTGTCAACTAGATTTGGGCACCTCCGAAATTTTTGTTTCGTATGAATGCATTTGTACGGAAAAAATTGGTTTTGTCAGAAGAGAAATCTGTCCATTTTTACATTCATTTTCGATGGAAATTCATTCATTCATTAGGCGCGATTTAATTGAACCAGATGAATTTAACTTAAAAATCAGTTCCCTCAATACCGAATAGCCTTAAATTAACAAAGTCAAACCATTAATTTCAAATTTCGTACATTGATCACAACATGGCATTGACTAATGTTCTATTTCCCTGATTTTACGCCACAAACTCCTGAAATAACTCCCAAACCGCCAAATGCCCAAACGCTATCAATAGCATGAAAATGTATTGGCACTATTAGTAAACTCCCGAACACTCACTATACGCATTCGTATACATTGCTTTTTGCTTAGTCTCTTGGGCTCATGAATCATCATGCTGCACTGACAGGTTGGAATTGGCAACACAATATCATTTTAAAAAGGAGCAGGAAAGTAGCCAATTAAATAGGCCTATACAAAATTGCTATTCGAAGTATATTTTTTTCTCACATGTCCTAGTATGATGTAAAATATATGGATACAAAAATGATCCCACTAATCTAATTTTTACACGACACAAGGATAGGGCAGATCACAGCACCTAGAGGTCCCACAAAGTAGGTGGATCCTCCAATGGGTAACCTATACCCAAACAAAAATTGGTCATAATATTGAAGTTAGGCATTACCCCAACTTGTTATTTTCCTTACTCATTAGTTTAAGGCATACATGACAAAGCCACATGCGCTGCATGGTTTCTGGGGTACCTCTTAGTGAAATTGGTGTGACATACTGAAATACTTTCATGAAACTAACACGGATTTGGGCCAACAAACCATTTCCTAATAAAAGAGATATATAGCTATTTAATTTTTGTTTTCCAAACGGAAATTAAATTAATATGTAAGGAAATAAGCACATGCAATATACAAATATAAAGTAACTTGAATTTCCATATAGCCACCCTTAACCTCTAATTGCAGTGTAAATACTAGATGATGTAGGTAAACCTGGGCAGTTTACTAGACTGGAATGTGTAATTACATGTAACAACTGGACTCATTTTACAATGGGAATCAAAAAGGGAAAATATTGTAATAGACATATTAGTCATGTAAAGCTAATAAATTACTAGTCTAAGTTCCAAACATTAGGCACTAACCAAGATTCAGTGAATTCATGGACACACCAACATTGATATATATATATGTAAACCATATATAGTATTGAAATAAACTTTTACTATGCAAATGAATATTCAATATCATATAGATCTCCTGACCAGAACAAACAAAGTTGTAGAAAAATAATACATTATGTTGGAAAATTGTTACATATAATTTATATCTTTTTCTGGCTTGTTCTTGTGTTTTTCCTTTTCTTTCTCTTTGAGAGAAGGAATGTATGTCATTTTATGACTTGATTGTTGTATGTTATAGTTATACGTACAAATCAATTTAAAAAAAGAATAAAAGAGATCCTGGGAATAAAATCAAAGAAAAAGGTAACTTTTCTGTTGAAAAAAATCAGTATGTTAAGCCACGCCTACTCTGTTATTTATGCAAATGATTAAGTTCACATTTAAGAATATTTTACTCTAGAAATTGCTGTCATGTCATTTCAATTCTATTTTTGTAAAAAATTTTGATAAATATTGCAGTAATCATCTAACATGTAAATCAAGGTTTAATAAAACTGATTTTTTGGAAAATGGAATATTAAATTATGATGTCACTTTAACCTTAATGCTTGTCTATTAACCAGGCATATTATGGACATGCAAGCTCCTGTTGTGATTATAGCTCTATTGCTTATTGTTTAACAGCTTTTTCTATTGTAAGAAAAAGCCTTTATTTGTTCCAAAAATAGAAGAGATATTTTACAATTTTACTTTCCATATCTTTTTCTGTACATTGCTTTAATTGCTTGGATGTTTCAGTTCACATAGTTGTCAACTAGATTTGGGCACCTCCGAAATTTTTGTTTCGTATGAATGCATTTGTACGGAAAAAATTGGTTTTGTCAGAAGAGAAATCTGTCCATTTTTCCATTCATTTTCGATGGAAATTCATTCATTTGGCGCGATTTAATTGAACCAGATGAATTTAACATAAAAATCAGTTCCCTCAATACCGAATAGCCTTAAATTAACAAAGTCAAACCATTAATTTCAAATTTCGTACATTGATCACAACATGGCATTGAACAATGTTCTATTTCCCTGATTTTACGCCACAAACTCCTGAAATAACTCCCAAACCGCCAAATGCCCAAACGCTATCAATAGCATGAAAATGTATTGGCACTATTAGTAAACTCCTGAACACTCACTATACGCATTCGTATACATTGCTTTTTGCTTAGTCTCTTGGGCTCATGAATCATCATGCTGCACTGACAGGTTGGAATTGGCAACACAATATCATTTTAGAAAGGAGCAGGAAAGTAGCCAATTAAATAGGCCTATACAAAATTGCTATTCTAAGTATATTTTTTTCTCACATGTCCTAGTATGATGTAAAATATATGGATACAAAAATGTTCCCACTAATCTAATTTTTACACGACACAAGGATAGGGCAGATCACAGCACCTAGAGGTCCCACAAAGTAGGTGGATCCTCCAATGGGTAACCTATACCCAAACAAAAATTGGTCATAATATTGAAGTTAGGCATTACCCCAACTTGTTATTTTCCTTACTCATTAGTTTAAGGCATACATGACAAAGCCACATGCGCTGCATGGTTTCTGGGGTACCTCTTAGTGAAATTGGTGTGACATACTGAAATACTTTCATGAAACTAACACGGATTTGGGCCAACAAACCATTTCCTAATAAAAGAGATATATAACTATTTAATTTTTGTTTTCCAAACGGAAATTAAATTAATATGTAAGGAAATAAGCACATGCAATATACAAATATAAAGTAACTTGAATTTCCATATAGCCACCCTTAACCTCTAATTGCAGTGTAAATACTAGATGATGTAGGTAAACCTGGGCAGTTTACTAGACTGGAATGTGTAATTACATGTAACAACTGGACTCATTTTACAATGGGAATCAAAAAGGGAAAATATTGTAATAGACATACTAGTCATGTAAAGCTAATAAATTACTAGTCTAAGTTCCAAACATTAGGCACTAACCAAGATTCAGTGAATTCATGGACACACCAACATTGATATATACATGTAAACCATATATAGTATTGAAATAAACTTTTACTATGCAAATGAATATTCAATATCATATAGATCTCCTGACCAGAACAAACAAAGTTGTAGAAAAATAATACATTATGTTGGAAAATTGTTACATATAATTTATATCTTTTTCTGGCTTGTTCTTGTGTTTTTCCTTTTCTTTCTCTTTGAGAGAAGGAATGTATGTCATATTATGACTTGATTGTTGTATGTTATAGTTATACGTACAAATCAATTTAAAAAAAGAATAAAAGAGATCCTGGGAATAAAATCAAAGAAAAAGGTAACTTTTCTGTTGAAAAAAATCAGTATGTTAAGCCACGCCTACTCTGTTATTTATGCAAATGATTAAGTTCACATTTAAGAATATTTTACTCTAGAAATTGCTGTCATGTCATTTCATTTCTATTTTTGTGAAAAAATTTTGATAGATATTGCAGTAATCATCTACAATGTAAATCAAGGTTTAATAAAACTGATTTTTTGGAAAATGGAATATTAAATTATGATGTCACTTTAACCTTAATGCTTGTCTATTAACCAGGCATATTATTGACATGCAAGGTCCTATTGTGATTATAGCTCTATTGCTTATTGTTTAACAGCTTTTTCTATAGTAAGAAAAAGCCTTTATTTGTTCCAAAAATAGAATAGATATTTTACAATTTTACTTTCCATATCATTTTCTGTACATTGCTTTAATTGCATGGATGTTTTTGTTCAAATAGTTGTCAACTAGATTTGGGCACCTCCGAAATTTTTGTTTCGTATGAATGCATTTGTACGGAAAAAATTGGTTTTGTCAGAAGAGAAATCTGTCCATTTTTACATTCATTTTCGATGGAAATTCATTCATTCATTAGGCGCGATTTAATTGAACCAGATGAATTTAACTTAAAAATCAGTTCCCTCAATACCGAATAGCCTTAAATTAACAAAGTCAAACCATTAATTTCAAATTTCGTACATTGATCACAACATGGCATTGACTAATGTTCTATTTCCCTGATTTTACGCCACAAACTCCTGAAATAACTCCCAAACCGCCAAATGCCCAAACGCTATCAATAGCATGAAAATGTATTGGCACTATTAGTAAACTCCCGAACACTCACTATACGCATTCGTATGCATTGCTTTTTGCTTAGTCTCTCATGAATCATCATGCTGCACTGACAGGTTGGAATTGGCAACACAATATCATTTTAGAAAGGAGCAGGAAAGTAGCCAATTAAATAGGCCTATACAAAATTGGTATTCTAAGTATATTTTTTTTCTCACATGTCCTAGTATGATGTAAGATATAGGGATACAAAAAGGTTCCCACTAATCTAATTTTTATACGACACAAGGATAGGGCAGATCACAGCACCTAGAGATCCCACAAAGTAGGTGGATCCTCCAAGGGGTAACCTATACCCAAACAAAAATTGGCCATTATATTGAAGTTAGGCATTACCCCAACTTGTTATTTTCCTTACTCATTAGTTTAAGGCATACATGACAAAGCCACATGCGCTGCATGGTTTCTGGGGTACCTCTTAGTGAAATTGGTGTGACATACTGAAAAACTTTCATGAAACTAACACGGATTTGGGCCAACAAACCATTTCCTAATAAAAGAGATATATAGCTATTTAATTTTTGTTTTCCAAACGGAAATTAAATTAATATGTAAGGAAATAAGGACATGCAATATACAAATATAAAGTAACTTGAATTTCCATATAGCCACCCTTAACCTCTAATTGCAGTGTAAATACTAGATGATGTAGGTAAACCTGGGCAGTTTACTAGACTGGAATGTGTAATTACATGTAACAACTGGACTCATTTTACAATGGGAATCAAAAAGGGAAAATATTGTAATAGACATATTAGTCATGTAAAGCTAATAAATTACTAGTCTAAGTTCCAAACATTAGGCACTAACCAAGATTCAGTGAATTCATGGACACACCAACATTGATATATATATATATATGTAAACCATATATAGTATTGAAATAAACTTTTACTATGCAAATGAATATTCAATATCATATAGATCTCCTGACCAGAACAAACAAAGTTGTAGAAAAATAATACATTATGTTGGAAAATTGTTACATATAATTTATATCTTTTTCTGGCTTGTTCTTGTGTTTTTCCTTTTCTTTCTCTTTGAGAGAAGGAATGTATGTCATTTTATGACTTGATTGTTGTATGTTATAGTCATACGTACAAATCAATTTAAAAAAAGAATAAAAGAGATCCTGGGAATAAAATCAAAGAAAAAGGTAACTTTTCTGTTGAAAAAAATCAGTATGTTAAGCCACGCCTACTCTGTTATTTATGCAAATGATTAAGTTCACATTTAAGAATATTTTACTCTAGAAATTGCTGTCATGTCATTTCAATTCTATTTTTAAAAAAAAATTTGATAGATATTGCAGTAATCATCTACAATGTAAATCAAGGTTTAATAAAACTGATTTTTTGGAAAATGGAATATTAAATTATGATGTCACTTTAACCTTGATGCTTGTCTATTAACCAGGCATATTATTGACATGCAAGGTTCGGTTGTGATTATAGCTTTATTGCTTATTGTTTAACAGCTTTTTCTATAGTAAGAAAAAGCCTTTATTTGTTCCAAAAATAGAATAGATATTTTACACTTTTACTTTCCATATCATTTTCTGTACATTGCTTTAATTGCATGGATGTTTCGGTTCAAATAGTTGTCAACTAGATTTGGGCACCTCCGAAATTTTTGTTTCGTATGAATGCATTTGTACGGAAAAAAATTGGTTTTGTCAGAAGAGAAATCTGTCCATTTTTCCATTCATTTTCGATGGAAATTCATTCATTCATTAGGCGCGATTTAATTGAACCAGATGAATTTAACATAAAAATCAGTTCCCTCAATACCGAATAGCCTTAAATTAACAAAGTCAAACCATTAATTTCAAATTTCGTACATTGATCACAACATGGCATTGAACAATGTTATATTTCCCTGATTTTATGCCACAAACTCCTGAAATAACTCCCAAACCGCCAAATGCCCAAATGCTATCAATAGCATGAAAATGTATTGGCACTATTAGTAAACTCCCGAACACTCACTATACGCATTCGTATGCATTGCTTTTTGCTTAGTCTCTTGGGCTCATGAATCATCATGCTGCACTGACAGGTTGGAATTGGCAACACAATATCATTTTAGAAAGGAGTAGGAAAGTAGCCAATTAAATAGGCCTATACAAAATTGCTATTCTAAGTATATTTTTTTTCTCACATGTCCTAGTATGATGTAAGATATATGGATGCAAAAAGGTTCCCACTAATCAAATTTTTATACGACACAAGGATAGGGCAGATCACAGCACCTAGAGGTCCCACAAAGTAGGTGGATCCTCCAAGGGGTAACCGATACCCAAACAAAAATTGGTCATAATATTGAAGTTAGGCATTACCCCAACTTGTTATTTTCCTTACTCATTAGTTTAAGGCATACATGACAAAGCCACATGCGCTGCATGGTTTCTGGGGTACCTCTTAGTGAAATTGGTGTGACATAGTGAAATACTTTCATGAAACTAACACGGATTTGGGCCAACAAACCATTTCCTAATAAAAGAGATATATAGCTATTTAATTTTTGTTTTCCAAACGGAAATTAAATTAATATGTAAGGAAATAAGCACATGCAATATACAAATATAAAGTAACTTGAATTTCCATATAGCCACCCTTAACCTCGAATTGCAGTGTAAATACTAGATGATGTAGGTAAACCTGGGCAGTTTACTAGACTGGAATGTGTAATTACATGTAACAACTGGACTCATTTTACAATGGGAATCAAAAAGGGAAAATATTGTAAGAGACATATTAGTCATGTAAAGCTAATAAATTACTAGTCTAAGTTCCAAACATTAGGCACTAACCAAGATTCAGTGAATTCATGGACACACCAACATTGATATATATATATGTAAACCATATATAGTATTGAAATAAACTTTTACTATGCAAATGAATATTCACTATCATATAGATCTCCTGACCAGAACAAACAAAGTTGTAGAAAAATAATACATTATGTTGGAAAATTGTTACATATAATTTATATCTTTTTCTGGCTTGTTCTTGTGTTTTTCCTTTTCTTTCTCTTTGAGAGAAGGAATGTATGTCATTTTATGACTTGATTGTTGTATGTTATAGTTATACGTACAAATCAATTTAAAAAAAGAATAAAAGAGATCCTGGGAATAAAATCAAAGAAAAAGGTAACTTTTCTGTTGAAAAAAATCAGTATGTTAAGCCACGCCTACTCTGTTATTTATGCAAATGATTAAGTTCCCATTTAAGAATATTTTACTCTAGAAATTGCTGTCATGTCATTTCAATTCTATTTTTGTAAAAAATTTTGATAAATATTGCAGTAATCATCTAACATGTAAATCAAGGTTTAATAAAACTGATTTTTTGGAAAATGGAATATTAAATTATGATGTCACTTTAACCTTAATGCTTGTCTATTAACCAGGCATATTATTGACATGCAAGGTCCTGTTGTGATTATAGCTCTATTGCTTATTGTTTAACAGCTTTTTCTATTGTAAGAAAAAGCATTTATTTGTTCCAAAAATAGAATAGATATTTTACAATTTTACTTTCCATATCATTTTCTGTACATTGCTTTAATTACATGGATGTTTCGGTTCAAATAGTTGTCAACTAGATTTGGGCACCTCCGAAATTTTTGTTTCGTATGAATGCATTTGTACGGAAAAAAATTGGTTTTGTCAGAAGAGAAATCTGTCAATTTTTCCATTCATTTTCGATGGAAATTCATTCATTAGGCGCGATTTAATTGAACCAGATGAATATAACATAAAAATCAGTAACCTCAATACCGAATAGCCTTAAATTAACAAAGTCAAACCATTAATTTCAAATTTCGTACATTGATCACAACATGGCATTAAACAATGTTCTATTTCCCTGATTTTACGCCACAAACTCCTGAAATAACTCCCAAACCGCCAAATGCCCAAACGCTATCAATCGCATGAAAATGTATTGGCACTATTAGTAAACTCCCGAACACTCACTATACGCATTCGTATGCATTGCTTTTTGCTTAGTCTCTTGGGCTCATGAATCATCATGCTGCACTGACAGGTTGGAATTGGCAACACAATATCATTTTAGAAAGGAGCAGGAAAGTAGCTAATTAAATAGGCCTATACAAAATTGCTATTCTAAGTATATTTTTTTCTCACATGTCCTAGTATGATGTAAGATATATGGATACAAAAAGGTTCCCACTAATCTAATTTTTATACGACACAAGGATAGGGCAGATCCCAGCACCTAGAGGTCCCACAAAGTATGTGGATCCTCCAAGGGGTAACCTATACCCAAACAAAAATTGGTCATAATATTGAAGTTAGGCATTACCCCAACTTGTTATTTTCCTTACTCATTAGTTTAAGGCATACATGACAAAGCCACATGCGCTGCATGGTTTCTGGGGTACCTCTTAGTGAAATTGGTGTGACATACTGAAAAACTTTCATGAAACTAACACGGATTTGGGCCAACAAACCATTTCCTAATAAAAGAGATATATAGCTATTTAATTTTTGTTTTCCAAACGGAAATTAAATTACTATGTAAGGAAATAGGCACATGCAATATACAAATATAAAGTAACTTGAATTTCCATATAGCCACCCTTAACCTTGAATTGCAGTGTAAATACTAGATGATGTAGGTAAACCTGGGCAGTTTACTAGACTGGAATGTGTAATTACATGTAACAACTGGACTCATTTTACAATGGGAATCAAAAAGGGAAAATATAATAATAGACATATTAGTCATGTAAAGCTAATAAATTACTAGTCTAAGTTCCAAACATTAGGCACTAACCAAGATTCAGTGAATTCATGGACACACCAACATTGATATATATATGTAAACCATATATAGTATTGAAATAAACTTTTACTATGCAAATGAATATTCAATATCATATAGATCTCCTGACCAGAACAAACAAAGTTGTAGAAAAATAATACATTATGTTGGAAAATTGTTACATATAATTTATATCTTTTTCTGGCTTGTTCTTGTGTTTTTCCTTTTCTTTCTCTTTGAGAGAAGGAATGTATGTCATTTTATGACTTGATTGTTGTATGTTATAGTTATACGTACAAATCAATTTAAAAAAAGATTAAAAGAGATCCTGGGAATAAAATCAAAGAAAAAGGTAACTTTTCTGTTGAAAAAAATCAGTATGTTAAGCCACGCCTACTCTGTTATTTATGCAAATGATTAAGTTCACATTTAAGAATATTTTACTCTAGAAATTGCTGTCATGTCATTTCAATTCTATTTTTGTAAAAAATTTTGATAGATATTGCAGTAATCACCTAACATGTAAATCAAGGTTTAATAAAACTGATTTTTTGGAAAATAGAATATTAAATTATGATGTCACTTTAACCTTAATGCTTGTCTATTAACCAGGCATATTATGGACATGCAAGCTCCTGTTGTGATTATAGCTCTATTACTTATTGTTTAACAGCTTTTTCTATAGTAAGAAAAAGCCTTTATTTGTTCCAAAAATAGAATAGATATTTTAAAATTTTACTTTCCATATCATTTTCTGTACATTGCTTTAATTGCTTGGATGTTTCAGTTCATGCTGCACTGACAGGTTGGAATTGGCAACACAATATCATTTTAGAAAGGAGTAGGAAAGTAGCCAATTAAATAGGCCTATACAAAATTGCTATTCTAATTATATTTTTTTTCTCACATGTCCTAGTTAGTATGATGTAAGATATATGGATACAAAAAGGTTCCCACTAATCAAATTTTTATACGACACAAGGATAGGGCAGATCACAGCACCTAGAGGTCCCACAAAGAACGTGAATAATACGTGTAACCTATACCCAAACAAAAATTGGTCATAATATTGAAGTTAGGCATTACCCCAACTTGTTATTTTCCTTACTCATTAGTTTAAGGCATACATGACAAAGCCACATGCGCTGCATGGTTTCTGGGGTACCTCTTAGTGAAATTGGTGTGACATACTGAAATACTTTCATGAAACTAACACGGATTTGGGCCAACAAACCATTTCCTAATAAAAGAGATATATAGCTATTTAATTTTTGTTTTCCAAACGGAAATTAAATTAATATGTAAGGAAATAGGCACATGCAATATACAAATATAAAGTAACTTGAATTTCCATATAGCCACCCTTAACCTCTAATTGCAGTGTAAATACTAGATGATGTAGGTAGACCTGGGCAGTTTACTAGACTGGAATGTGTAATTACATGTAACAACTGGACTCATTTTACAATGGGAATCAAAAAGGGAAAATATTGTAATAGACATATTAGTCATGTAAAGCTAATAAATTACTAGTCTAAGTTCCAAACATTAGGCACTAACCAAGATTCAGTGAATTCATGGACATACCAACATTGATATATATATGTAAACCATATATAGTATTGAAATAAACTTTTACTATGCAAATGAATATTCACTATCATATAGATCTCCTGACCAGAACAAACAAAGTTGTAGAAAAATAATACATTATGTTGGAAAATTGTTACATATAATTTATATCTTTTTCTGGCTTGTTCTTGTGTTTTTCCTTTTCTTTCTCTTTGAGAAAAGGAATGTATGTCATTTTATGACTTGATTGTTGTATGTTAAAGTTATACGTACAAATCAATTTAAAAAAAGAATAAAAGAGATCCTGGGAATAAAATCAAAGAAAAAGGTAACTTTTCTGTTGAAAAAAATCAGTATGTTAAGCCACGCCTACTCTGTTATTTATGCAAATGATTAAGTTCACATTTAAGAATATTTTACTCTAGAAATTGCTGTCATGTCATTTCAATTCTATTTTTGTAAACAAATTTGATAGATATTGCAGTAATCATCTACAATGTAAATCAAGGTTTAATAAAACTGATTTTTTGGAAAATGGAATATTAAATTATGATGTCACTTTAACCTTAATGCTTGTCTATTAACCAGGCATATTATTGACATGCAAGGTTCTGTTGTGATTATAGCTCTATTGCTTATTGTTTAACAGCTTTTTCTATAGTAAGAAAAAGCATTTATTTGTTCCAAAAATAGAATAGATATTTTACAATTTTACTTTCCATATCATTTTCTGTACATTGCTTTAATTGCATGGATGTTTCGGTTCAAATAGTTGTCAACTAGATTTGGGCATCTCCGAAATTTTTGTTTCGTATGAATGCATTTGTACGGAAAAAAATTGGTTTTGTCAGAAGAGAAATCTGTCCATTTTTCCATTCATTTTCGATGGAAATTCATTCATTCATTAGGCGCGATTTAATTGAACCAGATGAATTTAACATAAAAATCAGTTCCCTCAATACCGAATAGCCTTAAATTAACAAAGTCAAACCATTAATTTCAAATTTCGTACATTGATCACAACATGGCATTGAACAATGTTATATTTCCCTGATTTTACGCCACAAACTCCTGAAATAACTCCCAAACCGCCAAATGCCCAAACGCTATCAATAGCATGAAAATGTATTGGCACTATTAGTAAACTCCCGAACACTCACTATACGCATTCGTATGCATTGCTTTTTGCTTAGTCTCTTGGGCTCATGAATCATCATGCTGCACTGACAGGTTGGAATTGGCAACACAATATAATTTTAGAAAGGAGTAGGAAAGTAGCCAATTAAATAGGCCTATACAAAATTGCTATTCTAAGTATATTTTTTTTCTCACATGTCCTAGTATGATGTAAGATATATGGATACAAAAAGGTTCCCACTAATCAAATTTTTATACGACACAAGGATAGGGCAGATCACAGCACCTAGAGGTCCCACAAAGTAGGTGGATCCTCCAAGGGGTAACCTATACCCAAACAAAAATTGGTCATAATATTGAAGTTTGGCATTACCCCAACTTGTTATTTTCCTTACTCATTAGTTTAAGGCATACATGACAAAGCCACATGCGCTGCATGGTTTCTGGGGTACCTCTTAGTGAAATTAGTGTGACATACTGAAATACTTTCATGAAACTAACACGGATTTGGGCCAACAAACCATTTCCTAATAAAAGAGATATATAGCTATTTAATTTTTGTTTTCCAAACGGAAATTAAATTAATATGTAAGGAAATAAGCACATGCAATATACAAATATAAAGTAACTTGAATTTCCATATAGCCACCCTTAACCTCTAATTGCAGTGTAAATACTAGATGATGTAGGTAAACCTGGGCAGTTTACTAGACTGGAATGTGTAATTACATGTAACAACTGGACTCATTTTACAATGGGAATCAAAAAGGGAAAATATTGTAATAGACATATTAGTCATGTAAAGCTAATAAATTACTAGTCTAAGTTCCAAACATTAGGCACTAACCAAGATTCAGTGAATTCATGGACACACCAACATTGATATATATATATGTAAACCATATATAGTATTGAAATAAACTTTTACTATGCAAATGAATATTCACTATCATATAGATCTCCTGACCAGAACAAACAAAGTTGTAGAAAAATAATACATTATGTTGGAAAATTGTTACATATAATTTATATCTTTTTCTGGCTTGTTCTTGTGTTTTTCCTTTTCTTTCTCTTTGAGAGAAGGAATGTATGTCATTTTATGACTTGATTGTTGTATGTTATAGTTATACGTACAAATCAATTTAAAAAAAGAATAAAAGAGATCCTGGGAATAAAATCAAAGAAAAAGGTAACTTTTCTGTTGAAAAAAATCAGTATGTTAAGCCACGCCTACTCTGTTATTTATGCAAATTATTTAGTTCACATTTAAGAATATTTTACTCTAGAAATTGCTGTCATGTCATTTCAATTCTATTTTTGTAAAAAATTTTGATAGATATTGCAGTAATCATCTACAATGTAAATCAAGGTTTAATAAAACTGATTTTTTGGAAAATGGAATATTAAATTATGATGTCACTTTAACCTTAATGCTTGTCTATTAACCAGGCATATTATTGACATGCAAGGTCCTGTTGTGATTATAGCTCTATTGCTTATTGTTTAACAGCTTTTTCTATTGTAAGAAAAAGCATTTATTTGTTCCAAAAATAGAATAGATATTTTACAATTTTACTTTCCATATCATTTTCTGTACATTGCTTTAATTGCATGGATGTTTCGGTTCAAATAGTTGTCAACTAGATTTGGGCACCTCCGAAATTTTTGTTTCGTATGAATGCATTTGTACGGAAAAAAATTGGTTTTGTCAGAAGAGAAATCTGTCCATTTTTCCATTCATTTTCGATGGAAATTCATTCATTCATTAGGCGCGATTTAAATGAACCAGATGAATTTAACATAAAAATCAGTTCCCTCAATACCGAATAGCCTTAAATTAACAAAGTCAAACCATTAATTTCAAATTTCGTACATTGATCACAACATGGCATTGAACAATGTTCTATTTCCCTGATTTTACGCCACAAACTCCTGAAATAACTCCCAAACCGCCAAATGCCCAAACGCTATCAATAGCATGAAAATGTATTGGCACTATTAGTAAACTCCCGAACACTCACTATACGCATTCGTATACATTGCTTTTTGCTTAGTCTCTTGGGCTCATGAATCATCATGCTGCACTGACAGGTTGGAATTGGCAACACAATATCATTTTAAAAAGGAGCAGGAAAGTAGCCAATTAAATAGGCCTATACAAAATTGCTATTCGAAGTATATTTTTTTCTCACATGTCCTAGTATGATGTAAAATATATGGATACAAAAATGTTCCCACTAATCTAATTTTTACACGACACAAGGATAGGGCAGATCACAGCACCTAGAGGTCCCACAAAGTAGGTGGATCCTCCAATGGGTAACCTATACCCAAACAAAAATTGGTCATAATATTGAAGTTAGGCATTACCCCAACTTGTTATTTTCCTTACTCATTAGTTTAAGGCATACATGACAAAGCCACATGCGCTGCATGCTTTCTGGGGTACCTCTTAGTGAAATTGGTGTGACATACTGAAATACTTTCATGAAACTAACACGGATTTGGGCCAACAAACCATTTCCTAATAAAAGAGATATATAACTATTTAATTTTTGTTTTCCAAACGGAAATTAAATTAATATGTAAGGAAATAAGCACATGCAATATACAAATATAAAGTAACTTGAATTTCCATATAGCCACCCTTAACCTCTAGTTGCAGTGTAAATACTAGATGATGTAGGTAAACCTGGGCAGTTTACTAGACTGGAATGTGTAATTACATGTAACAACTGGACTCATTTTACAATGGGAATCAAAAAGGGAAAATATAATAATAGACATATTAGTCATGTAAAGCTAATAAATTACTAGTCTAAGTTCCAAACATTAGGCACTAACCAAGATTCAGTGAATTCATGGACACACCAACATTGATATATATATGTAAACCATATATAGTATTGAAATAAACTTTTACTATGCAAATGAATATTCAATATCATATAGATCTCCTGACCAGAACAAACAAAGTTGTAGAAAAATAATACATTATGTTGGAAAATTGTTACATATAATTTATATCTTTTTCTGGCTTGTTCTTGTGTTTTTCCTTTTCTTTCTCTTTGAGAGAAGGAATGTATGTCATTTTATGACTTGATTGTTGTATGTTATAGTTATACGTACAAATCAATTTAAAAAAAGATTAAAAGAGATCCTGGGAATAAAATCAAAGAAAAAGGTAACTTTTCTGTTGAAAAAAATCAGTATGTTAAGCCACGCCTACTCTGTTATTTATGCAAATGATTAAGTTCACATTTAAGAATATTTTACTCTAGAAATTGCTGTCATGTCATTTCAATTCTATTTTTGTAAAAAATTTTGATAGATATTGCAGTAATCACCTAACATGTAAATCAAGGTTTAATAAAACTGATTTTTTGGAAAATAGAATATTAAATTATGATGTCACTTTAACCTTAATGCTTGTCTATTAACCAGGCATATTATGGACATGCAAGCTCCTGTTGTGATTATAGCTCTATTACTTATTGTTTAACAGCTTTTTCTATAGTAAGAAAAAGCCTTTATTTGTTCCAAAAATAGAATAGATATTTTAAAATTTTACTTTCCATATCATTTTCTGTACATTGCTTTAATTGCTTGGATGTTTCAGTTCATGCTGCACTGACAGGTTGGAATTGGCAACACAATATCATTTTAGAAAGGAGTAGGAAAGTAGCCAATTAAATAGGCCTATACAAAATTGCTATTCTAATTATATTTTTTTTCTCACATGTCCTAGTTAGTATGATGTAAGATATATGGATACAAAAAGGTTCCCACTAATCAAATTTTTATACGACACAAGGATAGGGCAGATCACAGCACCTAGAGGTCCCACAAAGAACGTGAATAATACGTGTAACCTATACCCAAACAAAAATTGGTCATAATATTGAAGTTAGGCATTACCCCAACTTGTTATTTTCCTTACTCATTAGTTTAAGGCATACATGACAAAGCCACATGCGCTGCATGGTTTCTGGGGTACCTCTTAGTGAAATTGGTGTGACATACTGAAATACTTTCATGAAACTAACACGGATTTGGGCCAACAAACCATTTCCTAATAAAAGAGATATATAGCTATTTAATTTTTGTTTTCCAAACGGAAATTAAATTAATATGTAAGGAAATAGGCACATGCAATATACAAATATAAAGTAACTTGAATTTCCATATAGCCACCCTTAACCTCTAATTGCAGTGTAAATACTAGATGATGTAGGTAGACCTGGGCAGTTTACTAGACTGGAATGTGTAATTACATGTAACAACTGGACTCATTTTACAATGGGAATCAAAAAGGGAAAATATTGTAATAGACATATTAGTCATGTAAAGCTAATAAATTACTAGTCTAAGTTCCAAACATTAGGCACTAACCAAGATTCAGTGAATTCATGGACATACCAACATTGATATATATATGTAAACCATATATAGTATTGAAATAAACTTTTACTATGCAAATGAATATTCACTATCATATAGATCTCCTGACCAGAACAAACAAAGTTGTAGAAAAATAATACATTATGTTGGAAAATTGTTACATATAATTTATATCTTTTTCTGGCTTGTTCTTGTGTTTTTCCTTTTCTTTCTCTTTGAGAAAAGGAATGTATGTCATTTTATGACTTGATTGTTGTATGTTAAAGTTATACGTACAAATCAATTTAAAAAAAGAATAAAAGAGATCCTGGGAATAAAATCAAAGAAAAAGGTAACTTTTCTGTTGAAAAAAATCAGTATGTTAAGCCACGCCTACTCTGTTATTTATGCAAATGATTAAGTTCACATTTAAGAATATTTTACTCTAGAAATTGCTGTCATGTCATTTCAATTCTATTTTTGTAAACAAATTTGATAGATATTGCAGTAATCATCTACAATGTAAATCAAGGTTTAATAAAACAGATTTTTTGGAAAATGGAATATTAAATTATGATGTCACTTTAACCTTAATGCTTGTCTATTAACCAGGCATATTATTGACATGCAAGGTTCGGTTGTGATTATAGCTCTATTGCTTATTGTTTAACAGCTTTTTCTATAGTAAGAAAAAGCATTTATTTGTTCCAAAAATAGAATAGATATTTTACAATTTTACTTTCCATATCATTTTCTGTACATTGCTTTAATTGCATGGATGTTTCGGTTCAAATAGTTGTCAACTAGATTTGGGCATCTCCGAAATTTTTGTTTCGTATGAATGCATTTGTACGGAAAAAAATTGGTTTTGTCAGAAGAGAAATCTGTCCATTTTTCCATTCATTTTCGATGGAAATTCATTCATTCATTAGGCGCGATTTAATTGAACCAGATGAATTTAACATAAAAATCAGTTCCCTCAATACCGAATAGCCTTAAATTAACAAAGTCAAACCATTAATTTCAAATTTCGTACATTGATCACAACATGGCATTGAACAATGTTATATTTCCCTGATTTTACGCCACAAACTCCTGAAATAACTCCCAAACCGCCAAATGCCCAAACGCTATCAATAGCATGAAAATGTATTGGCACTATTAGTAAACTCCCGAACACTCACTATACGCATTCGTATGCATTGCTTTTTGCTTAGTCTCTTGGGCTCATGAATCATCATGCTGCACTGACAGGTTGGAATTGGCAACACAATATAATTTTAGAAAGGAGTAGGAAAGTAGCCAATTAAATAGGCCTATACAAAATTGCTATTCTAAGTATATTTTTTTTCTCACATGTCCTAGTATGATGTAAGATATATGGATACAAAAAGGTTCCCACTAATCAAATTTTTATACGACACAAGGATAGGGCAGATCACAGCACCTAGAGGTCCCACAAAGTAGGTGGATCCTCCAAGGGGTAACCTATACCCAAACAAAAATTGGTCATAATATTGAAGTTTGGCATTACCCCAACTTGTTATTTTCCTTACTCATTAGTTTAAGGCATACATGACAAAGCCACATGCGCTGCATGGTTTCTGGGGTACCTCTTAGTGAAATTGGTGTGACATACTGAAATACTTTCATGAAACTAACACGGATTTGGGCCAACAAACCATTTCCTAATAAAAGAGATATATAGCTATTTAATTTTTGTTTTCCAAACGGAAATTAAATTAATATGTAAGGAAATAAGCACATGCAATATACAAATATAAAGTAACTTGAATTTCCATATAGCCACCCTTAACCTCTAATTGCAGTGTAAATACTAGATGATGTAGGTAAACCTGGGCAGTTTACTAGACTGGAATGTGTAATTACATGTAACAACTGGACTCATTTTACAATGGGAATCAAAAAGGGAAAATATTGTAATAGACATATTAGTCATGTAAAGCTAATAAATTACTAGTCTAAGTTCCAAACATTAGGCACTAACCAAGATTCAGTGAATTCATGGACACACCAACATTGATATATATATATGTAAACCATATATAGTATTGAAATAAACTTTTACTATGCAAATGAATATTCACTATCATATAGATCTCCTGACCAGAACAAACAAAGTTGTAGAAAAATAATACATTATGTTGGAAAATTGTTACATATAATTTATATCTTTTTCTGGCTTGTTCTTGTGTTTTTCCTTTTCTTTCTCTTTGAGAGAAGGAATGTATGTCATTTTATGACTTGATTGTTGTATGTTATAGTTATACGTACAAATCAATTTAAAAAAAGAATAAAAGAGATCCTGGGAATAAAATCAAAGAAAAAGGTAACTTTTCTGTTGAAAAAAATCAGTATGTTAAGCCACGCCTACTCTGTTATTTATGCAAATTATTTAGTTCACATTTAAGAATATTTTACTCTAGAAATTGCTGTCATGTCATTTCAATTCTATTTTTGTAAAAAATTTTGATAGATATTGCAGTAATCATCTACAATGTAAATCAAGGTTTAATAAAACTGATTTTTTGGAAAATGGAATATTAAATTATGATGTCACTTTAACCTTAATGCTTGTCTATTAACCAGGCATATTATTGACATGCAAGGTCCTGTTGTGATTATAGCTCTATTGCTTATTGTTTAACAGCTTTTTCTATTGTAAGAAAAAGCATTTATTTGTTCCAAAAATAGAATAGATATTTTACAATTTTACTTTCCATATCATTTTCTGTACATTGCTTTAATTGCATGGATGTTTCGGTTCAAATAGTTGTCAACTAGATTTGGGCACCTCCGAAATTTTTGTTTCGTATGAATGCATTTGTACGGAAAAAATTGGTTTTGTCAGAAGAGAAATCTGTCCATTTTTCCATTCATTTTCGATGGAAATTCATTCATTCATTAGGCGCGATTTAAATGAACCAGATGAATTTAACATAAAAATCAGTTCCCTCAATACCGAATAGCCTTAAATTAACAAAGTCAAACCATTAATTTCAAATTTCGTACATTGATCACAACATGGCATTGAACAATGTTCTATTTCCCTGATTTTACGCCACAAACTCCTGAAATAACTCCCAAACCGCCAAATGCCCAAACGCTATCAATAGCATGAAAATGTATTGGCACTATTAGTAAACTCCCGAACACTCACTATACGCATTCGTATACATTGCTTTTTGCTTAGTCTCTTGGGCTCATGAATCATCATGCTGCACTGACAGGTTGGAATTGGCAACACAATATCATTTTAAAAAGGAGCAGGAAAGTAGCCAATTAAATAGGCCTATACAAAATTGCTATTCGAAGTATATTTTTTTCTCACATGTCCTAGTATGATGTAAAATATATGGATACAAAAATGTTCCCACTAATCTAATTTTTACACGACACAAGGATAGGGCAGATCACAGCACCTAGAGGTCCCACAAAGTAGGTGGATCCTCCAATGGGTAACCTATACCCAAACAAAAATTGGTCATAATATTGAAGTTAGGCATTACCCCAACTTGTTATTTTCCTTACTCATTAGTTTAAGGCATACATGACAAAGCCACATGCGCTGCATGCTTTCTGGGGTACCTCTTAGTGAAATTGGTGTGACATACTGAAATACTTTCATGAAACTAACACGGATTTGGGCCAACAAACCATTTCCTAATAAAAGAGATATATAACTATTTAATTTTTGTTTTCCAAACGGAAATTAAATTAATATGTAAGGAAATAAGCACATGCAATATACAAATATAAAGTAACTTGAATTTCCATATAGCCACCCTTAACCTCTAGTTGCAGTGTAAATACTAGATGATGTAGGTAAACCTGGGCAGTTTACTAGACTGGAATGTGTAATTACATGTAACAACTGGACTCATTTTACAATGGGAATCAAAAAGGGAAAATATTGTAATAGACATATTAGTCATGTAAAGCTAATAAATTACTAGTCTAAGTTCCAAACATTAGGCACTAACCAAGATTCAGTGAATTCATGGACACACCAACATTGATATATATATATATGTAAACCATATATAGTATTGAAATAAACTTTTACTATGCAAATGAATATTCAATATCATATAGATCTCCTGACCAGAACAAACAAAGTTGTAGAAAAATAATACATTATGTTGGAAAATTGTTACATATAATTTATATCTTTTTCTGGCTTGTTCTTGTGTTTTTCCTTTTCTTTCTCTTTGAGAGAAGGAATGTATGTCATTTTATGACTTGATTGTTGTATGTTATAGTTATACGTACAAATCAATTTAAAAAAAGAATAAAAGAGATCCTGGGAATAAAATCAAAGAAAAAGGTAACTTTTCTGTTGAAAAAAATCAGTATGTTAAGCCACGCCTACTCTGTTATTTATGCAAATGATTAAGTTCACATTTAAGAATATTTTACTCTAGAAATTGCTGTCATGTCATTTCAATTCTATTTTTGTAAAAAATTTTGATAAATATTGCAGTAATCATCTAACATGTAAATCAAGGTTTAATAAAACTGATTTTTTGGAAAATGGAATATTAAATTATGATGTCACTTTAACCTTAATGCTTGTCTATTAACCAGGCATATTATGGACATGCAAGCTCCTCTTGTGATTATAGCTCTATTGCTTATTGTTTAACAGCTTTTTCTATTGTAAGAAAAAGCCTTTATTTGTTCCAAAAATAGAAGAGATATTTTACAATTTTACTTTCCATATCATTTTCTGTACATTGCTTTAATTGCTTGGATGTTTCAGTTCACATAGTTGTCAACTAGATTTGGGCACCTCCGAAATTTTTGTTTCGTATGAATGCATTTGTACGGAAAAAAATTGGTTTTGTCAGAAGAGAAATCTGTCCATTTTTCCATTCATTTTCGATGGAAATTCATTCATTAGGCGCGATTTAATTGAACCAGATGAATATAACATAAAAATCAGTAACCTCAATACCGAATAGCCTTAAATTAACAAAGTCAAACCATTAATTTCAAATTTCGTACATTGATCCCAACATGGCATTGAACAATGTTCTATTTCCCTGATTTTACGCCACAAACTCCTGAAATAACTCCCAAACCGCCAAATGCCCAAACGCTATCAATCGCATGAAAATGTATTGGCACTATTAGTAAACTCCCGAACACTCACTACACGCATTCGTATGCATTGCTTTTTGCTTAGTCTCTTGGGCTAATCATCATGCTGCACTGACAGGTTGGAATTGGCAACACAATATCATTTTAGAAAGGATCAGGAAAGTAGCCAATTAAATAGGCCTATACAAAATTGCTATTCTAAGTATATTTTTTTCTCACATGTCCTAGTATGATGTAAAATATATGGATACAAAAATGTTCCCACTAATCTAATTTTTACAAGACACAAGGATAGGGCAGATCACAGCACCTAGAGGTCCCACAAAGTAGGTGGATCCTCCAATGGGTAACCTATACCCAAACAAAAATTGGTCATAATATTGAAGTTAGGCATTACCCCAACTTGTTATTTTCCTTACTCATTAGTTTAAGGCATACATGACAAAGCCACATGCGCTGCATGGTTTCTGGGGTACCTCTTAGTGAAATTGGTGTGACATACTGAAATACTTTCATGAAACTAACACGGATTTGGGCCAACAAACCATTTCCTAATAAAAGAGATATATAGCTATTTAATTTTTGTTTTCCAAACGGAAATTAAATTAATATGTAAGGAAATAAGCACATGCAATATACAAATATAAAGTAACTTGAATTTCCATATAGCCACCCTTAACCTCTATTTGCAGTGTAAATACTAGATGATGTAGGTAAACCTGGGCAGTTTACTAGACTGGAATGTGTAATTACATGTAACAACTGGACTCATTTTACAATGGGAATCAAAAAGGGAAAATATTGTAATAGACATATTAGTCATGTAAAGCTAATAAATTACTAGTCTAAGTTCCAAACATTAGGCACTAACCAAGATTCAGTGAATTCATGGACACACCAACATTGATATATATATATATGTAAACCATATATAGTATTGAAATAAACTTTTACTATGCAAATGAATATTCAATATCATATAGATCTCCTGACCAGAACAAACAAAGTTGTAGAAAAATAATACATTATGTTGGAAAATTGTTACATATAATTTATATCTTTTTCTGGCTTGTTCTTGTGTTTTTCCTTTTCTTTCTCTTTGAGAGAAGGAATGTATGTCATTTTATGACTTGATTGTTGTATGTTATAGTTATACGTACAAATCAATTTAAAAAAAGAATAAAAGAGATCCTGGGAATAAAATCAAAGAAAAAGGTAACTTTTCTGTTGAAAAAAATCAGTATGTTAAGCCACGCCTACTCTGTTATTTATGCAAATGATTAAGTTCACATTTAAGAATATTTTACTCTAGAAATTGCTGTCATGTCATTTCAATTCTATTTTTGTAAAAAATTTTGATAAATATTGCAGTAATCATCTAACATGTAAATCATGGTTTAATAAAACTGATTTTTTGGAAAATGGAATATTAAATTATGATGTCACTTTAACCTTAATGCTTGTCTATTAACCAGGCATATTATGGACATGCAAGCTCCTGTTGTGATTATAGCTCTATTGCTTATTGTTTAACAGCTTTTTCTATTGTAAGAAAAAGCCTTTATTTGTTCCAAAAATAGAAGAGATATTTTACAATTTTACTTTCCATATCTTTTTCTGTACATTGCTTTAATTGCTTGGATGTTTCAGTTCACATAGTTGTCAACTAGATTTGGGCACCTCCGAAATTTTTGTTTCGTATGAATGCATTTGTACGGAAAAAAATTGGTTTTGTCAGAAGAGAAATCTGTCCATTTTTCCATTCATTTTCGATGGAAATTCATTCATTAGGCGCGATTTAATTGAACCAGATGAATATAACATAAAAATCAGTAACCTCAATACCGAATAGCCTTAAATTAACAAAGTCAAACCATTAATTTCAAATTTCGTACATTGATCACAACATGGCATTGAACAATGTTCTATTTCCCTGATTTTACGCCACAAACTCCTGAAATAACTCCCAAACCGCCAAATGCCCAAACGCTATCAATCGCATGAAAATGTATTGGCACTATTAGTAAACTCCCGAACACTCACTACACGCATTCGTATGCATTGCTTTTTGCTTAGTCTCTTGGGCTCATGAATCATCATGCTGCACTGACAGGTTGGAATTGGCAACACAATATCATTTTAGAAAGGAGTAGGAAAGTAGCCAATTAAATAGGCCTATACAAAATTGCTATTCTAAGTATATTTTTTTTTCTCACATGTCCTAGTATGATGTAAAATATATGGATACAAAAAGGTTCCCACTAATCTAATTTTTACACGACACAAGGATAGGGCAGATCACAGCACCTAAAGGTCCCACAAAGTAGGTGGATCCTCCAAGGGGTAACCTATACCCAAACAAAAATTGGTCATAATATTGAAGTTAGGCATTACCCCAACTTGTTATTTTCCTTACTCATTAGTTTAAGGCATACATGACAAAGCCACATGCGCTGCATGGTTTCTGGGGTACCTCTTAGTGAAATTGGTGTGACATACTGAAATACTTTCATGAAACTAACACGGATTTGGGCCAACAAACCATTTCCTAATAAAAGAGATATATAGCTATTTAATTTTTGTTTTCCAAACGGAAATTAAATTAATATGTAAGGAAATAGGCACATGCAATATACAAATATAAAGTAACTTGAATTTCCATATAGCCACCCTTAACCTCCAATTGCAGTGTAAATACTAGATGATGTAGGTAAACCTGGGCAGTTTACTAGACTGGAATGTGTAATTACATGTAACAACTGGACTCATTTTACAATGGGAATCAAAAAGGGAAAATATTGTAATAGACATACTAGTCATGTAAAGCTAATAAATTACTAGTCTAAGTTCCAAACATTAGGCACTAACCAAGATTCAGTGAATTCATGGACACACCAACATTGATATATATATGTAAACCATATATAGTATTGAAATAAACTTTTACTATGCAAATGAATATTCAATATCATATAGATCTCCTGACCAGAACAAACAAAGTTGTAGAAAAATAATACATTATGTTGGAAAATTGTTACATATAATTTATATCTTTTTCTGGCTTGTTCTTGTGTTTTTCCTTTTCTTTCTCTTTGAGAGAAGGAATGTATGTCATTTTATGACTTGATTGTTGTATGTTATAGTTATACGTACAAATCAATTTAAAAAAAGAATAAAAGAGATCCTGGGAATAAAATCAAAGAAAAAGGTAACTTTTCTGTTTAAAAAAATCAGTATGTTAAGCCACGCCTACTCTGTTATTTATGCAAATGATTAAGTTCACATTTAAGAATATTTTACTCTAGAAATTGCTGTCATGTCATTTCAATTCTATTTTTGTAAAAAATTTTGATAGATATTGCAGTAATCATCTACAATGTAAATCAAGGTTTAATAAAACTGATTTTTTGGAAAATGGAATATTAAATTATGATGTCACTTTAACCTTAATGCTTGTCTATTAACCAGGCATATTATTGACATGCAAGGTCCTGTTGTGATTATAGCTTCATTGCTTATTGTTTAACAGTTTTTTCTATTGTAAGAAAAAGCATTTATTTGTTCCAAAAATAGAATAGATATTTTACAATTTTACTTTCCATATAATTTTCTGTACATTGCTTTAATTGCATGGATGTTTCAGTTCACATAGTTGTCAACTAGATTTGGGCACCTCCGAAATTTTTGTTTCGTATGAATGCATTTGTACGGAAAAAATTGGTTTTGTCAGAAGAGAAATCTGTCCATTTTTCCATTCATTTTCGATGGAAATTCATTCATTCATTAGGCGCGATTTAATTGAACCAGATGAATTTAACATAAAAATCAGTTCCCTCAATACCGAATAGCCTTAAATTAACAAAGTCAAACCATTAATTTCAAATTTCGTACATTGATCACAACATGGCATTGAACAATGTTATATTTCCCTGATTTTACGCCACAAACTCCTGAAATAACTCCCAAACCGCCAAATGCCCAAACGCTATCAATAGCATGAAAATGTATTGGCACTATTAGTAAACTCCCGAACACTCACTATACGCATTCGTATACATTGGTTTTTGCTTAGTCTCTTGGGCTCATGAATCATCATGCTGCACTGACAGGTTGGAATTGGCAAAACAATATCATTTTAGAAAGGAGCAGGAAAGTAGCCAATTAAATAGGCCTATACAAAATTGCTATTCTAAGTATATTTTTTTCTCACATGTCCTAGTATGATGTAAAATATATGGATACAAAAATGTTCCCACTAATCTAATTTTTACACAACACAAGAATAGGGCAGATCACAGCACCTAGAGGTCCCACAAAGTAGGTGGATCATCCAATGGGTAACCTATACCCAAACAAAAATTGGTCATAATATTGAAGTTAGGCATTACCCCAACTTGTTATTTTCCTTACTCATTAGTTTAAGGCATACATGACAAAGCCACATGCGCTGCATGGTTTCTGGGGTACCTCTTAGTGAAATTGGTGTGACATACTGAAATACTTTCATGAAACTAACACGGATTTGGGCCAACAAACCATTTCCTAATAAAAGAGATATATAGCTATTTAATTTTTGTTTTCCAAACGGAAATTAAATTAATATGTAAGGAAATAAGCACATGCAATATACAAATATAAAGTAACTTGAATTTCCATATAGCCACCCTTAACCTCTAATTGCAGTGTAAATACTAGATGATGTAGGTAAACCTGGGCAGTTTACTAGACTGGAATGTGTAATTACATGTAACAACTGGACTCATTTTACAATGGGAATCAAAAAGGGAAAATATTGTAATAGACATATTAGTCATGTAAAGCTAATAAATTACTAGTCTAAGTTCCAAACATTAGGCACTAACCAAGATTCAGTGAATTCATGGACACACCAACATTGATATATATATATGTAAACCATATATAGTATTGAAATAAACTTTTACTATGCAAATGAATATTCACTATCATATAGATCTCCTGACCAGAACAAACAAAGTTGTAGAAAAATAATACATTATGTTGGAAAATTGTTACATATAATTTATATCTTTTTCTGGCTTGTTCTTGTGTTTTTCCTTTTCTTTCTCTTTGAGAGAAGGAATGTATGTCATTTTATGACTTGATTGTTGTATGTTATAGTTATACGTACAAATCAATTTAAAAAAAGAATAAAAGAGATCCTGGGAATAAAATCAAAGAAAAAGGTAACTTTTCTGTTGAAAAAAAATCAGTATGTTAAGCCACGCCTACTCTGTTATTTATGCAAATGATTAAGTTCACATTTAAGAATATTTTACTCTAGAAATTGCTGTCATGTCATTTCAATTCTATTTTTGTAAAAAATTTTGATAAATATTGCTGTAATCATCTAACATGTAAATCAAGGTTTAATAAAACTGATTTTTTGGAAAATGGAATATTAAATTATGATGTCACTTTAACCTTAATGCTTGTCTATTAACCAGGCATATTATGGACATGCAAGCTCCTGTTGTGATTATAGCTCTATTGCTTATTGTTTAACCCCTTCAGGACCGGACTGTTTTTGCGATGTTTGTACGTTAAGGACCAGAGCTATTTTAACACTTTTGTGGTGTTTGTGTTTAGCTGTAATTTTCCGCTCTCTCATTTACTGTTCCCATACAAGTTATATATTGTTTTTTTCAGGACAAGAAGGGCTTTCTTTACATACCATTATTTGTATCATTTCATATCATTTACTTTAAAAAAAATAGTAAAATATGGTGAAAAAAAACCAAAAAAACGTGTTTTTTGACTTCTACTTAAAAAATATTTTACTGATCTACAAAATCGAATGAAACAAACTGCTAAATAGATTAAACATTTTGTCCTTAGTTTAAAAACACCAAATATTTACGTGTTTTTTTGCTTTTATTTGCAAGTTATAGGGCTATAAGTACAAGTAGGAACTTGCGGTTTCAAAATTTAAATTTTTCAAATGTATCAATAGTGACATTGTAACACTGTTATGTCATAAATCTCCAAAAAACACCCCACATGTATATATTTTTCTTAAACTAGATAACCCAGGGTATTCATCTAAGAATATTTTGATACTTTCTATGCAGCCATTTTACCATAAACCTTTGTCAAACTTTGCATAGGTAGTTTATTTTTTTTATTTTTTTCACATAAATTGCAATTCAGGTATAAATTCACAGATTTTGTTAGGTGTCACTACCAAACAACACCCCAATATGTGTTCAGCAACATCTCCCGAGTACAGGGATACCCCCCATGTATAGGTGTATTGGGTTGCTTGGGGGCTAAAAGGCCACATTTTGCAGGTGCGCTTATCAGTTTCCCAGCTCGGAATTTTGACATGTAGTCAACCTGCATGCATGTCCTATTTGGGACATTTTTGAAGCCGGCCAATGTATTTTACCCCCATCAAACCATATATTTTTGAAAAGTAGACACCCTGGGGTATTTCACATGGTGGGATTTTTACACTTTCCATGCACTAATTCTACCACCAGGCTTTGTCAAACATTGAGTTAGTAATTTTTTTTCTGTTTTTTTCACACACATTGTACTTTAGGCATGAATTAACAGATCCTGTTATGTGTCACTGACAAACAACACCCCAATATGTGTTCAGCAACATCTCCCGAGTACAGGGATACCCCCCATGTATAGGTGTTTTGGGTTGTTTGGGGGCTAAAAGGCCACATTTTGCAGGTGCGCATATCAGTTTCCCAGCTCGGAATTTTGACATGTAGTCAACCTGCATGCATGTCCTATTTGGGACATTTTTGAAGCCGGCCAATGTATTTTACCCCCATCAAACCATATATTTTTGAAAAGTAGACACCCTAGGGTATTTCACATGGTGGAATTTTTACACTTTCCATGCACTAATTCTACCACCAGGCTTTGTCAAACATTGAGTTAGTAATTTTTTTTCTGTTTTTTTCACACACATTGTACTTTAGGCATGAATTAACAGATCCTGTTATGTGTCACTGACAAACAACACCCCAATATGTGTTCAGCAACATCTCCCGAGTACAGGGATACCCCCCATGTATAGGTGTTTTGGGTTGTTTGGGGGCTAAAAGGCCACATTTTGCAGGTGCGCATATCAGTTCCCCAGCTCGGAATTTTGACATGTAGTCAACCTGCATGCATGTCCTATTTGGGACATTTTTGAAGCCGGCCAATGTATTTTACCCCCATCAAACCATATATTTTTGAAAAGTAGACACCCTAGGGTATTTCACATGGTGGAATTTTTACACTTTCCATGCACTAATTCTACCACCAGGCTTTGTCAAACATTGAGTTAGTAATTTTTTTTCTGTTTTTTTCACACACATTGTACTTTAGGCATGAATTAACAGATCCTGTTATGTGTCACTGCCAAACAACACCCCAATATGTGTTTAGCAACATCTCCCGAGTACAGGGATACCCCCCATGTATAGGTGTTTTGGGTTGTTTGGGGGCTAAAAGGCCACATTTTGCAGGTGCGCATATCAGTTTCCCAGCTCGGAATTTTGACATGTAGTCAACCTGCATGCATGTCCTATTTGGGACATTTTTGAAGCCGGCCAATGTATTTTACCCCCATCAAACCATATATTTTTGAAAAGTAGACACCCTAGGGTATTTCACATGGTGGGATTTTTACACTTTCCATGCACTAATTCTACCACCAGGCTTTGTCAAACATTGAGTTAGTAATTTTTTTTCTGTTTTTTCACACACATTGTACTTTAGGCATGAATTAACAGATCCTGTTATGTGTCACTGCCAAACAACACCCCAATATGTGTTCAGTAACATCTCCCGAGTACAGGGATACCCCCCATGTATAGGTGTTTTGGGTTGTTTGGGGGCTAAAAGGCCACATTTTGCAGGTGCGCATATCAGTTTCCCAGCTCGGAATTTTGACATGTAGTCAACCTGCATGCATGTCCTATTTGGGACATTTTTGAAGCCGGCCAATGTATTTTACCCCCATCAAACCATATATTTTTGAAAAGTAGACACCCTAGGGTATTTCACATGGTGGAATTTTTACACTTTCCATGCACTAATTCTACCACCAGGCTTTGTCAAACATTGAGTTAGTAATTTTCTTTCTGTTTTTTTCACACACATTGTACTTTAGGCATGAATTAACAGATCCTGTTATGTGTCACTGCCAAACAGCACCCCAATATGTGTTCAGCAACATCTCCCGAGTACAGGGATACCCCCCATGTATAGGTGTTTTGGGTTGTTTGGGGGCTAAAAGGCCACATTTTGCAGGTGCGCATATCAGTTTCCCAGCTCGGAATTTTGACATGTAGTCAACCTGCATGCATGTCCTATTTGGGACATTTTTGAAGCCGGCCAATGTATTTTACCCCCATCAAACCATATATTTTTGAAAAGTAGACACCCTAGGGTATTTCACATGGTGGAATTTTTACACTTTCCATGCACTAATTCTACCACCAGGCTTTGTCAAACATTGAGTTAGTAAATTTTTTTCAGTTTTTTTCACACACCTTGTACTTTAGGCATGAATTATCAGATCCTGTTATGTGTCACTGCCAAACAACACCCCAATATGTGTTCAGCAAGATCTCCTGAATACAGTGATACCACCCATGCATAGGCTTGTCGGGTTCTTTGGGGGCTAAAAGGCCACGTTTGGCAGGTGCGCTTATCAGTTTCCCAACTTGGAATTTTGACATGTAATCAACCTGCGCCCATGTCCCATTTGAGCCAATGTATTTTACCCCCATCAAACCATATATTTTTGAAAAGTAGACAACCCAGGGCATTTTAAATTGTGGTATTTTAACACTTTTCATGCACTGAATTCTACCACCAGCCTTTGTCAAACTTTTGGATAGTAATCTTTTTTTGTTTCTTTGTCACACACATTGTACTTTAGGCATGAATTAACAGATCCTGTTATGTGTCACTGCCAAACACTGCCCAATATGTTCAGCAACATCTCTTGAGTACAGTGATACCCCCCATGTATATGGTTGCCGGGTTGTTTGGGGGCCAAAAGGCAACAATCAGAACTTGTACATGTCAGTTTTTCAACTTGATATATAGGTATGCTTGGTCTATCTTCAGTTTGACATATTTTTGTACCCCCCAGTTAATGTTACCATCATGCCAATATGTATAGTATATATTTTTATAAAGTAGACATCACATGTTATAGAGGATGGGGTGTTTTGACTTCTTTCCCCCAACCATTTTGCCCTCCAAAGAAAGTGTAGTGGTATTTTCTTTATTCTGGTTTTTATGCACACGTCATCTGGTTTTGGACAGCTGGTTATGTGTTACTGCCAGAAAACTTGTTAGGCCAAATGTGCAGGTAGCAAATGTACATTTAGCAGCAATCTTTAAACTGACTCCTGCAAATAGAATCTAAATGGAGATTTGGGGGAAGGAAACTGACTAACAAAAAAATGGCTGCTTTCCAAAGAAACAGAAAATAAAATAAAAATTCAGGAACACTTCTTACAACTGTTCTGTGTGGTACAGCTTGAAACATGTTCCTACACAGAGTCCTGGTTTCGAAGGACAATCAGGACAGTGAAAAGGGGTGTCTGTCCTTTTCCCGTTTTTAAAACAGACCCGGCAACGTTTCTGGGGGGTTTTTTTTCTAGCAGTTGGCGGTAACTTAAAAATAAAATGTCTGGACTCAGCTTGCACCGTTGTTGGAACTTGTCCATCTCCATAAATTGTTAAAGAAATTATTTTCAATTGAAATTGGAGAAAGGTGATTTTCCCTGGATTATTTTTTTTAAAAAGTAAAAATGAGTTGTGGGTTGCTATTTGCATCAGATATATAGCCACCTTTTTATACCATGCTTTGGTTTTTCATAAAATAAGATACGGCTGCATCAGCTGATCAGCCAAATCAACACCACCCATGTACTTATTATACGCCCTGATGCAAACCGGTTTGGACTCTACTCTGCCCCGGACAGAGACGTCGGACATGCGTTCGTCATGGATGGTGGTGAGCATGTGGACATCCTTCCTGTCCCTAAATTTTAGTGCAAGCACCTCAGCTTTCCGAAGTGCTTTACATTCGCCTTTTTTTAATTTTGCATCTATGAGAGATCGTGGAAAGTCTTTGGAATTTTTTCTGGCAGTGCCGCAGGCCAGTGTCTGTAAAGCATAAAGTGTTTTAAATAGACGGACACTACTATAAAAATTATCCACATAAAGGTGGTAACCTTTATTAAACAAGGGGTTTAGTAGGTCCCATACAAGTTTCCCACTTGTCCCCAGGGAGTCAGGACAGTCAGGAGGGTCCAGTTGACCATCTTTCCCCTCATATACACGAAAGGCAAATGTGTATCCGCTTTCGCTCTCACACAGTTTGTACAGTTTAATGCCATACCTAGAGCGCTTTGAGGGGATGTATTGTCTGAACCCTAATCTCCCTTTGTATTTCATTAGAGATTCATCTATGGATAAATTTTGTTGGGGGGTATAAACATCCGAAAATTTGTCCTGAAAATGGTCTAGCAGTGGGCGTATTTTATAAAGCCTATCGTATTGGGGGTGATCTCTAGGGTGACAGAGGGTATTGTCACTGAAATTTAAAAATCTCAGCAGTAACTCGTATCTGGCTCTAGGCATGGTTTGGGAGAATACTGGACTCGACATTATTGGGTTGGTGCTCCAGTATGAGCGAATCGATGGCTTTTTTATAATCCCCATGAGCATTGTAAGAGCCCAGAACTTTTTAAGCTCTGGGACATCTGTGGGATGCCAGTCATGCTCCCTGGCTGTATAGCTACCTGGATTGTTGTCAATAAATTGGGTAGCATACAAGTTAGTCTGGGAAGCAATCTCCTCCCAGATGGTATCCCCTAAAAATAGTTCTACATACTGCATTGGGGAGAAGCCATCCACATTAACATTAATGCCTGCGTTGGCACTAAAAGGGGGGACGTTGGGCTCGGCTAACTGTGGAGGTACCCAGTCCTCCTCCACATTTGGCATAGCAGAGGAAGCACAGCTTCTTTCTTCAGCTGGCTCACACACAGATGACATGTCGTCTTGACTAGACATGTCAGAAAACTGACCTGGGTCAAAATCTGACGCAGTGTCAGTGGCGTCAGAGTCTGACGCCAAGAAGGCATATGCCTCCTGCAAGTTATACATACGCTGCATGTTTTACACACGACTAAAACAAATTACAAACACACAAAAAAAAATTTATACTTTTTTTTTTTTTTTTTTTAACTAAAACAGACTAAACAGCAATCCCTAAACTAACTCCTGTCACAAAAATCTAATGGAGATTTGGGGGAAGGAAACTGACTGACTACGACAGACTACGACAGACTAAGACAGACTACGACAGACTACGACAGACTAAGACGGACTAAGACAGACTAAGACAGACTAAGACAAATATTTTTAAAACAAATTTAACCCTTTAAGGGCAAAAAAAAAAAGACAGACAGTACAAATGCACTGCTGAAACAGATCTGGCAGGGAAGGGGTTAAAATGGATTTTTAATTCACTGCTGATACTTTTTACAACTCTCTGGAACACTCTGCTGCAACAAACTATCACGATCTCTGTCTCTCTCGCCTCACAAAACGCTACAGAGGAGAGAGGGGCAGAGATCACTGTCAAAGTGAGTGTTTGTAACACCCACTTTGACAGCAGCCAATTGTGAGCGATCGCGGATCGCTCACACACCGTAATTGGCTGTTACTATCTGCCTGGGATGTCTGGCAGATAGTAACATCATTGTACTGGCAAGAGCGATCTTTGATCGCTTCCTGCAGCCCGTTTTCCGCTATGACGGTTCAGGACCGTCAGCGGTCCAAACGCACGTTTTACCGCTGACGGTCCTGAACCGTCCGCGGTCCTGAAAGGGTTCACAGCTTTTTCTATAGTAAGAAAAAGCCTTTATTTGTTCCAAAAATAGAAGAGATATTTTAAAATTTTACTTTCCATATCATTTTCTGTACATTGCTTTAATTGCTTGGATGTTTCACTTCACATAGTTGTCAACTAGATTTGGGGACCTCCGAAATTTTTGTTTCGTATGAATGCATTTGTACGGAAAAAAATTGGTTTTGTCAGAAGAGAAATCTGTCCATTTTTCCATTCATTTTCGATGGAAATTCATTCATTCATTAGGCGCGATTTAATTGAACCAGATGAATTTAACATAAAAATCAGTTCCCTCAATACCGAATAGCCTTAAATTAACAAAGTCAAACCATTAATTTCAAATTTCGTACATTGATCACAACATGGCATTGAACAATGTTCTATTTCCCTGATTTTACGCCACAAACTCCTGAAATAACTCCCAAACCGCCAAATGCCCAAACGCTATCAATAGCATGAAAATGTATTGGCACTATCAGTACACTCCCTAACACTCACTATACGCATTCGTATGCATTGCTTTTTGCTTAGTCTCTTGGGCTCATGAATCATCATGCTGCACTGACAGGTTGGAATTGGCAACACAATATCATTTTAGAAAGGAGCAGGAAAGTAGCCAATTAAATAGGCCTATACAAAATTGCTATTCTAAGTATATTTTTTTCTCACATGTCCTAGTATGATGTAAGATATATGGATACAAAAAGGTTCCCACTAATCTAATTTTTATACGACACAAGGATAGGGCAGATCACAGCACCTAGAGGTCCCACAAAGTAGGTGGATCCTCCAAGGAGTAACCTATACCCAAACAAAAATTGGTCATAATATTGAAGTTAGGCATTACCCCAACTTGTTATTTTCCTTACTCATTAGTTTAAGGCATACATGACAAAGCCACATGCGCTGCATGGTTTCTGGGGTACCTCTTAGTGAAATTGGTGTGACATACTGAAAAACTTTCATGAAACTAACACGGATTTGGGCCAACAAACCATTTCCTAATAAAAGAGATATATAGCTACTTAATTTTTGTTTTCCAAACGGAAATTAAATTACTATGTAAGGAAATAGGCACATGCAATATACAAATATAAAGTAACTTGAATTTCCATATAGCCACCCTTAACCTCTAATTGCAGTGTAAATACTAGATGATGTAGGTAAACCTGGGCAGTTTACTAGACTGGAATGTTTAATTACATGTAACAACTGGACTCATTTTACAATGGGAATCAAAATGGGAAAATATAATAATAGACATATTAGTCATGTAAAGCTAATAAATTACTAGTCTAAGTTCCAAACATTAGGCACTAACCAAGATTCAGTGAATTCATGGACACACCAACATTGATATATATATGTAAACCATATATAGTATTGAAATAAACTTTTACTATGCAAATGAATATTCAATATCATATAGATCTCCTGACCAGAACAAACAAAGTTGTAGAAAAATAATACATTATGTTGGAAAATTGTTACATATAATTTATATCTTTTTCTGGCTTGTTCTTGTGTTTTTCCTTTTCTTTCTCTTTGAGAGAAGGAATGTATGTCATTTTATGACTTGATTGTTGTATGTTATAGTTATACGTACAAATCAATTTAAAAAAAGATTAAAAGAGATCCTGGGAATAAAATCAAAGAAAAAGGTAACTTTTCTGTTGAAAAAAATCAGTATGTTAAGCCACGCCTACTCTGTTATTTATGCAAATGATTAAGTTCACATTTAAGAATATTTTACTCTAGAAATTGCTGTCATGTCATTTCAATTCTATTTTTTAAAAAATTTTTGATAGATATTGCAGTAATCATCTACAATGTAAATCAAGGTTTAATAAAACTGATTTTTTGGAAAATGGAATATTAAATTATGATGTCACTTTAACCTTGATGCTTGTCTATTAACCAGGCATATTATGGACATGCAAGCTCCTGTTGTAATTATAGCTCTATTGCTTATTGTTTAACAGCTTTTTCTATAGTAAGAAAAAGCCTTTATTTGTTCCAAAAATAGAATAGATATTTTAAAATTTTACTTTCCATATCATTTTCTGTACATTGCTTTAATTGCATGGATGTTTCGGTTCAAATAGTTGTCAACTAGATTTGGGCACCTCCGAAATTTTTGTTTCGTATGAATGCATTTGTACGGAAAAAAATTGGTTTTGTCAGAAGAGAAATCTGTCAATTTTTCCATTCATTTTCGATGGAAATTCATTCATTCATTAGGCGCGATTTAATTGAACCAGATGAATTTAACATAAAAATCAGTTCCCTCAATACCGAATAGCCTTAAATTAACAAAGTCAAACCATTAATTTCAAATTTCGTACATTGATCACAACATGGCATTGAACAATGTTCTATTTCCCTGATTTTACGCCACAAACTCCTGAAATAACTCCCAAACCGCCAAATGCCCAAACGCTATCAATAGCATGAAAATGTATTGGCACTATTAGTAAACTCCCGAACACTCACTATACGCATTCGTATGCATTGCTTTTTGCTTAGTCTCTTGGGCTCATGAATCATCATGCTGCACTGACAGGTTGGAATTGGCAACACAATATCATTTTAGAAAGGAGTAGGAAAGTAGCCAATTAAATAGGCCTATACAAAATTGCTATTCTAAGTATATTTTTTTTCTCACATGTCCTAGTATGATGTAAGATATATGGATGCAAAAAGGTTCCCACTAATCAAATTTTTATACGACACAAGGATAGGGCAGATCACAGCACCTAGAGGTCCCACAAAGTAGGTGGATTCTCCAAGGGGTAACCTATACCCAAACAAAAATTGGTCATAATATTGAAGTTAGGCATTACCCCAACTTGTTATTTTCCTTACTCATTAGTTTAAGGCATACATGACAAAGCCACATGCGCTGCATGGTTTCTGGGGTACCTCTTAGTGAAATTGGTGTGACATACTGAAATACTTTCATGAAACTAACACGGATTTGGGCCAACAAACCATTTCCTAATAAAAGAGATATATAGCTATTTAATTTTTGTTTTCCAAACGGAAATTAAATTAATATGTAAGGAAATAAGCACATGCAATATACAAATATAAAGTAACTTGAATTTCCATATAGCCACCCTTAACCTCGAATTGCAGTGTAAATACTAGATGATGTAGGTAAACCTGGGCAGTTTACTAGACTGGAATGTGTAATTACATGTAACAACTGGACTCATTTTACAATGGGAATCAAAAAGGGAAAATATAATAATAGACATATTAGTCATGTAAAGCTAATAAATTACTAGTCTAAGTTCCAAACATTAGGCACTAACCAAGATTCAGTGAATTCATGGACACACCAACATTGATATATATATGTAAACCATATATAGTATTGAAATAAACTTTTACTATGCAAATGAATATTCAATATCATATAGATCTCCTGACCAGAACAAACAAAGTTGTAGAAAAATAATACATTATGTTGGAAAATTGTTACATATAATTTATATCTTTTTCTGGCTTGTTCTTGTGTTTTTCCTTTTCTTTCTCTTTGAGAGAAGGAATGTATGTCATTTTATGACTTGATTGTTGTATGTTATAGTTATACGTACAAATCAATTTAAAAAAAGAATAAAAGAGATCCTGGGAATAAAATCAAAGAAAAAGGTAACTTTTCTGTTGAAAAAAATCAGTATGTTAAGCCACGCCTACTCTGTTATTTATGCAAATGATTAAGTTCACATTTAAGAATATTTTACTCTAGAAATTGCTGTCATGTCATTTCAATTCTATTTTTGTAAAAAATTTTGATAGATATTGCAGTAATCACCTAACATGTAAATCAAGGGTTAATAAAACTGATTTTTTGGAAAATGGAATATTAAATTATGATGTCACTTTAACCTTAATGCTTGTCTATTAACCAGGCATATTATGGACATGCAAGCTCCTGTTATGATTATAACTCTATTGCTTATTGTTTAACAGCTTTTTCTATAGTAAGAAAAAGCCTTTATTTGTTCCAAAAATAGAATAGATATTTTAAAATTGTACTTTCCATATCATTTTCTGTACATTGCTTTAATTGCTTGGATGTTTCAGTTCACATAGTTGTCAACTAGATTTGGGCACCTCCGAAATTTTTGTTTCGTATGAATGCATTTGTACGGAAATAATTTGGTTTTGTCAGAAGAGAAATCGGTCCATTTTTCCATTCATTTTCGATGGAAATTCATTCATTCATTAGGCGCGATTTAATTGAACCAGATGAATTTAACATAAAAATCAGTTCCCTCAATACCGAATAGCCTTAAATTAACAAAGTCAAACCATTAATTTCAAATTTCGTACATTGATCACAACATGGCATTGAACAATGTTCTATTTCCATGATTTTACGCCACAAACTCCTGAAATAACTCCCAAACCGCCAAATGCCCAAACGCTATCAATAGCATGAAAATGTATTGGCACTATTAGTAAACTCCCGAACACTCACTATACGCATTCGTATGCATTGCTTTTTGCTTAGTCTCTTGGGCTCATGAATCATCATGCTGCACTGACAGGTTGGAATTGGCAACACAATATCATTTTAGAAAGGAGCAGGAAAGTAGCCTATTAAATAGGCCTATACAAAATTGGTATTCTAAGTATATTTTTTTTCTCACATGTCCTAGTATTATGTAAGATATATGGATACAAAAAGGTTCCCACTAATCTAATTTTTATACGACACAAGTATAGGGCAGATCACAGCACCTAGAGATCCCACAAAGTAGGTGAATCCTCCAAGGGGTAACCTATACCCAAACAAAAATTGGTCATAATATTGAAGTTAGGCATTACCCCAACTTGTTATTTTCCTTACTCATTAGTTTAAGGCATACATGACAAAGCCACATGCGCTGCATGGTTTCTGGGCTACCTCTTAGTGAAATTGGTGTGACATACTGAAAAACTTTCATGAAACTAACACGGATTTGGGCCAACAAACCATTTCCTAATAAAAGAGATATATAGCTATTTAATTTTTGTTTTCCAAACGGAAATTAAATTAATATGTAAGGAAATAAGCACATGCAATATACAAATATAAAGTAACTTGAATTTCCATATAGCCACCCTTAACCTCTAATTGCAGTGTAAATACTAGACGATGTAGGTAAACCTGGGCAGTTTACTAGACTGGAATGTGTAATTACATGTAACAACTGGACTCATTTTACAATGGTAATCAAAAAGGGAAAATATTGTAATAGACATATTAGTCATGTAAAGCTAATAAATTACTAGTCTAAGTTCCAAACATTAGGCACTAACCAAGATTCAGTGAATTCATGGACACACCAACATTGATATATATATATATGTAAACCATATATAGTATTGAAATAAACTTTTACTATGCAAATGAATATTCACTATCATATAGATCTCCTGACCAGAACAAACAAAGTTGTAGAAAAATAATACATTATGTTGGAAAATTGTTACATATAATTTATATCTTTTTCTGGCTTGTTCTTGTGTTTTTCCTTTTCTTTCTCTTTGAGAGAAGGAATGTATGTCATTTTATGACTTGATTGTTGTATGTTATAGTTGTACGTACAAATCAATTTAAAAAAAGAATAAAAGAGATCCTGGGAATAAAATCAAAGAAAAAGGTAACTTTTCTGTTGAAAAAAATCAGTAAGTTAAGCCACGCCTACTCTGTTATTTATGCAAATGATTAAGTTCACATTTAAGAATATTTTACTCTAGAAATTGCTGTCATGTCATTTCAATTCTATTTTTGTAAAAAATTTTGATAGATATTGCAGTAATCACCTAACATGTAAATCAAGGTTTAATAAAACTGATTTTTTGGAAAATGGAATATTAAATTATGATGTCACCTTAACCTTAATGCTTGTCTATTAACCAGGCATATTATGGACATGCAAGCTCCTGTTGTGATTATAGCTCTATTGCTTATTGTTTAACAGCTTTTTCTATAGTAAGAAAAAGCCTTTATTTGTTCCAAAAATAGAATAGATATTTTAAAATTTTACTTTCCATATCATTTTCTGTACATTGCTTTAATTGCTTGGATGTTTCAGTTCATGCTGCACTGACAGGTTGGAATTGGCAACACAATATCATTTTAGAAAGGAGTAGGAAAGTAGCCAATTAAATAGGCCTATACAAAATTGCTATTCTAATTATATATTTTTTTCTCACATGTCCTAGTTAGTATGATGTAAGATATATGGATACAAAAAGGTTCCCACAAATCAAATTTTTACACGACACAAGGATAGGGCAGATCACAGCACCTTGAGGTCCCACAAAGTACGTGAATCCTCCAAGGGGTAACCTATACCCAAACAAAAATTGGTCATAATATTGAAGTTAGGCATTACCCCAACTTGTTATTTTCCTTACTCATTAGTTTAAGGCATACATGACAAAGCCACATGCGCTGCATGGTTTCTGGGGTACCTCTTAGTGAAATTGGTGTGACATACTGAAAAACTTTCATGAAACTAACACGGATTTGGGCCAACAAACCATTTCCTAATAAAAGAGATATATAGCTATTTAATTTTTGTTTTCCAAACGGAAATTAAATTAATATGTAAGGAAATAGGCACATGCAATATACAAATATAAAGTAACTTGAATTTCCATATAGCCACCCTTAACCTCTAATTGCAGTGTAAATACTAGATGATGTAGGTAAACCTGGGCAGTTTACTAGACTGGAATGTGTAATTACATGTAACAACTGGACTCATTTTACAATGGGAATCAAAAAGGGAAAATATAATAATAGACATATTAGTCATGTAAAGCTAATAAATTACTAGTCTAAGTTCCAAACATTAGGCACTAACCAAGATTCAGTGAATTCATGGACACGCCAACATTGATATATATATGTAAACCATATATAGTATTGAAATAAACTTTTACTATGCAAATGAATATTCAATATCATATAGATCTCCTGACCAGAACATACAAAGTTGTAGAAAAATAATACATTATGTTGGAAAATTGTTACATATAATTTATATATTTTTCTGGCTTGTTCTTGTATTTTTCCTTTTCTTTCTCTTTGAGAGAAGGAATGTATGTCATTTTATGACTTGATTGTTGTATGTTATAGTTATACGTACAAATCAATTTAAAAAAAGAATAAAAGAGATCCTGAGAATAAAATCAAAGAAAAAGGTAACTTTTCTGTTGAAAAAAATCAGTATGTTAAGCCACGCCTACTCTGTTATTTATGCAAATGATTAAGTTCACATTTAAGAATATTTTACTCTAGAAATTGCTGTCATGTCATTTCAATTCTATTATTGTAAAAAAAATTTGATAGATATTGCAGTAATCATCTACAATGTAAATCAAGGTTTAATAAAACTGATTTTTTGGAAAATTGAATATTAAATTATGATGTCACTTTAACCTTAATGCTATTCTATTAACCAGGCATATTATTGACATGCAAGGTCCTGTTGTGATTATAGCTCTATTGCTTATTGTTTAACAGCTTTTTCAATAGTAAGAAAAAGCCTTTATTTGTTCCAAAAATAGAATAGATATTTTAAAATTTTACTTTCCATATCATTTTCTGTACATTGCTTTAATTGCTTGGATGTTTCAGTTCATGCTGCACTGACAGGTTGGAATTGGCAACACAATATCATTTTAGAAAGGAGTAGGAAAGTAGCCAATTAAATAGGCCTATACAAAATTGCTATTCTAATTATATATTTTTTTCTCACATGTCCTAGTTAGTATGATGTAAGATATATGGATACAAAAAGGTTCCCACAAATCAAATTTTTATACGACACAAGGATAGGGCAGATCACAGCACCTAGAGGTCCCACAAAGTACGTGAATCCTCCAAGGGGTAACCTATACCCAAACAAAAATTGGTCATAATATTGAAGTTAGGCATTACCCCAACTTGTTATTTTCCTTACTCATTAGTTTAAGGCATACATGACAAAGCCACATGCGCTGCATGGTTTCTGGGGTACCTCTTAGTGAAATTGGTGTGACATACTGAAAAACTTTCATGAAACTAACACGGATTTGGGCCAACAAACCATTTCCTAATAAAAGAGATATATAGCTATTTAATTTTTGTTTTCCAAACGGAAATTAAATTAATATGTAAGGAAATAGGCACATGCAATATACAAATATAAAGTAACTTGAATTTCCATATAGCCACCCTTAACCTCTAATTGCAGTGTAAATACTAGATGATGTAGGTAAACCTGGGCAGTTTACTAGACTGGAATGTGTAATTACATGTAACAACTGGACTCATTTTACAATGGGAATCAAAAAGGGAAAATATAATAATAGACATATTAGTCATGTAAAGCTAATAAATTACTAGTCTAAGTTCCAAACATTAGGCACTAACCAAGATTCAGTGAATTCATGGACACGCCAACATTGATATATATATGTAAACCATATATAGTATTGAAATAAACTTTTACTATGCAAATGAATATTCAATATCATATAGATCTCCTGACCAGAACATACAAAGTTGTAGAAAAATAATACATTATGTTGGAAAATTGTTACATATAATTTATATATTTTTCTGGCTTGTTCTTGTATTTTTCCTTTTCTTTGTCTTTGAGAGAAGGAATGTATGTCATTTTATGACTTGATTGTTGTATGTTATAGTTATACGTACAAATCAATTTAAAAAAAGAATAAAAGAGATCCTGAGAATAAAATCAAAGAAAAAGGTAACTTTTCTGTTGAAAAAAATCAGTATGTTAAGCCACGCCTACTCTGTTATTTATGCAAATGATTAAGTTCACATTTAAGAATATTTTACTCTAAAAATTGCTGTCATGTCATTTCAATTCTATTATTGTTAAAAAAAAATTTGATAGATATTGCAGTAATCATCTACAATGTAAATCAAGGTTTAATAAAACTGATTTTTTGGAAAATTGAATATTAAATTATGATGTCACTTTAACCTTAATGCTATTCTATTAACCAGGCATATTATTGACATGCAAGGTCCTGTTGTGATTATAGCTCTATTGCTTATTGTTTAACAGCTTTTTCAATAGTAAGAAAAAGCCTTTATTTGTTCCAAAAATAGAATAGATATTTTAAAATTTTACTTTCCATATCATTTTCTGTACATTGCTTTAATTGCTTGGATGTTTCAGTTCATGCTGCACTGACAGGTTGGAATTGGCAACACAATATCATTTTAGAAAGGAGTAGGAAAGTAGCCAATTAAATAGGCCTATACAAAATTGCTATTCTAATTATATTTTTTTTCTCACATGTCCTAGTTAGTATGATGTAAGATATATGGATACAAAAAGGTTCCCACTAATCAAATTTTTATACGACACAAGGATAGGGCAGATCACAGCACCTAGAGGTCCCACAAAGTACGTGAATACTCCAAGGGGTAACCTATACCCAAACAAAAATTGGTCATAATATTGAAGTTAGGCATTACCCCAACTTGTTATTTTCCTTACTCATTAGTTTAAGGCATACATGACAAAGCCACATGCGCTGCATGGTTTCTGGGGTACCTCTTAGTGAAATTGGTGTGACATACTGAAATACTTTCATGAAACTAACACGGATTTGGGCCAACAAACCATTTCCTAATAAAAGAGATATATAGCTATTTAATTTTTGTTTTCCAAACGGAAATTAAATTAATATGTAAGGAAATAAGCACATGCAATATACAAATATAAAGTAACTTGAATTTCCATATAGCCACCCTTAACCTCTAATTGCAGTGTAAATACTAGATGATGTAGGTAAACCTGGGCAGTTTACTAGTCTGGAATGTGTAATTACATGTAACAACTGGACTCATTTTACAATGGGAATCAAAAAGGGAAAATATTGTAAGAGACATATTAGTCATGTAAAGCTAATAAATTACTAGTCTAAGTTCCAAACATTAGGCACTAACCAAGATTCAGTGAATTCATGGACACACCAACATTGATATATATATATGTAAACCATATGTAGTATTGAAATTAACTTTTACTATGCAAATGAATATTCAATATCATATAGATCTCCTGACCAGAACAAACAAAGTTGTAGAAAAATAATACATTATGTTGGAAAATTGTTACATATAATTTATATCTTTTTCTGGCTTGTTCTTGTGTTTTTCCTTTTCTTTCTCTTTGAGAGAAGGAATGTATGTCATTTTATGACTTGATTGTTGTATGTTATAGTTATACGTACAAATCAATTTACAAAAAGAATAAAAGAGATCCTGGGAATAAAATCAAAGAAAAAGGTAACTTTTCTGTTGAAAAAAATCAGTATGTTAAGCCACGCCTACTCTGTTATTTATGCAAATGATTAAGTTCACATTTAAGAATATTTTACTCTAGAAATTGCTGTCATGTCATTTCAATTCTATTTTTGTAAACAAATTTGATAGATATTGCAGTAATCATCTACAATGTAAATCAAGGTTTAATAAAACTGATTTTTTGGAAAATGGAATATTAAATTATGATGTCACTTTAACCTTAATGTTTGTCTATTAACCAGGCATATTATTGACATGCAAGGTTCTGTTGTGATTATAGCTCTATTGCTTATTGTTTAACAGCTTTTTCTATAGTAAGAAAAAGCCTTTATTTGTTCCAAAAATAGAATAGATATTTTACAATTTTAATTTCCATATCATTTTCTGTGAATTGCTTTAATTGCATGGATGTTTCGGTTCAAATAGTTGTCAACTAGATTTGGGCACCTCCGAAATTTTTGTTTCGTATGAATGCATTTGTACAGAAAAAAATTGGTTTTGTCAGAAGAGAAATCTGTCCATTTTTCCATTCATTTTCGATGGAAATTCATTCATTCATTAGGCGCGATTTAATTGAACCAGATGAATTTAACATAAAAATCAGTTCCCTCAATACCGAATAGCCTTAAATTAACAAAGTCAAACCATTAATTTCAAATTTCGTACATTGATCACAACATGGCATTGAACAATGTTCTATTTCCCTGATTTTACGCCACAAACTCCTGAAATAACTCCCAAATGCCCAAACGCTATCAATAGCATGAAAATGTATTGGCACTATTAGTAAACTCCCAAACACTCACTATACGCATTCGTATGCATTGCTTTTTGCTTAGTCTCTTGGGCTCATGAATCATCATGCTGCACTGACAGGTTGGAATTGGCAACACAATATCATTTTAGAAAGGAGCAGGAAAGTAGCCAATTAAATAGGCCTATACAAAATTGCTATTCTAAGTATATTTTTTTTCTCACATGTCCTAGTATGATGTAAAATATATGGATACAAAAATGTTCCCACTAATCTAATTTTTACACGACACAAGGATAGGGCAGATCACAGCACCTAGAGGTCCCACAAAGTAGGTGGATCCTCCAATGGGTAACCTATACCCAAACAAAAATTGGTCATAATATTGAAGTTAGGCATTACCCCAACTTGTTATTTTCCTTACTCATTAGTTTAAGGCATACATGACAAAGCCACATGCGCTGCATGGTTTCTGGGGTACCTCTTAGTGAAATTGGTGTGACATACTGAAATACTTTCATGAAACTAACACGGATTTGGGCCAACAAACCATTTCCTAATAAAAGAGATATATAGCTATTTAATTTTTGTTTTCCAAACGGAAATTAAATTAATATGTAAGGAAATAAGCACATGCAATATACAAATATAAAGTAACTTGAATTTCCATATAGCCACCCTTAACCTCTAATTGCAGTGTAAATACTAGATGATGTAGGTAAACCTGGGCAGTTTACTAGACTGGAATGTGTAATTACATGTAACAACTGGACTCATTTTACAATGGGAATCAAAAAGGGAAAATATTGTAATAGACATATTAGTCATGTAAAGCTAATAAATTACTAGTCTAAGTTCCAAACATTAGGCACTAACCAAGATTCAGTGAATTCATGGACACACCAACATTGATATATATATATGTAAACCATATATAGTATTGAAATAAACTTTTACTATGCAAATGAATATTCACTATCATATAGATCTCCTGACCAGAACAAACAAAGTTGTAGAAAAATAATACATTATGTTGGAAAATTGTTACATATAATTTATATCTTTTTCTGGCTTGTTCTTGTGTTTTTCCTTTTCTTTCTCTTTGAGAGAAGGAATGTATGTCATTTTATGACTTGATTGTTGTATGTTATAGTTATACGTACAAATCAATTTAAAAAAAGAATAAAAGAGATCCTGGGAATAAAATCAAAGAAAAAGGTAACTTTTCTGTTGAAAAAAATCAGTATGTTAAGCCACGCCTACTCTGTTATTTATGCAAATGATTAAGTTCACATTTAAGAATATTTTACTCTAGAAATTGCTGTCATGTCATTTCAATTCTATTTTTGTAAAAAATTTTGATAAATATTGCAGTAATCATCTAACATGTAAATCAAGGTTTAATAAAACTGATTTTTTGGAAAATGGAATATTAAATTATGATGTCACTTTAACCTTAATGCTTGTCTATTAACCAGGCATATTATGGACATGCAAGCTCCTGTTGTGATTATAGCTCTATTGCTTATTGTTTAACAGCTTTTTCTATTGTAAGAAAAAGCCTTTATTTGTTCCAAAAATAGAAGAGATATTTTACAATTTTACTTTCCATATCATTTTCTGTACATTGCTTTAATTGCATGGATGTTTTGGTTCAAATAGTTGTCAACTAGATTTGGGCACCTCCGAAATTTTTGTTTCGTATGAATGCATTTGTACGGAAAAAAATTGGTTTTGTCAGAAGAGAAATCTGTCCATTTTTCCATTCATTTTCGATGGAAATTCATTCATTCATTAGGCGCGATTTAATTGAACCAGATGAATATAACATAAAAATCAGTTCCCTCAATACCGAATAGCCTTAAATTAACAAAGTCAAACCATTAATTTCAAATTTCGTACATTGATCACAACATGGCATTGAACAATGTTCTATTTCCCTGATTTTACGCCACAAACTCCTGAAATAACTCCCAAACCGCCAAATGCCCAAACGCTATCAATAGCATCAAAATGTATTGGCACTATTAGTAAACTCCCGAACACTCACTATACGCATTCGTATGCATTACTTTTTGCTTAGTCTCTTGGGCTCATGAACCATCATGCTGCACTGACAGGTTGGAATTGGCAACACAATATCATTTTAGAAAGGAGTAGGAAAGTAGCCAATTAAATAGGCCTATACAAAATTGCTATTCTAAGTATATTTTTATTTCTCACATGTCCTAGTATGATGTAAAATATATGGATACAAAAAGGTTCCCACTAATCTAATTTTTACACGACACAAGGATAGAGCAGATCACAGCACCTAAAGGTCCCACAAAGTAGGTGGATCCTCCAAGGAGTAACCTATACCCAAACAAAAATTGGTCATAATATTGAAGTTAGGCATTACCCCAACTTGTTATTTTCCTTACTCATTAGTTTAAGGCATACATGACAAAGCCACATGCGCTGCATGGTTTCTGGGGTACCTCTTAGTGAAATTGGTGTGACATACTGAAATACTTTCATGAAACTAACACGGATTTGGGCCAACAAACCATTTCCTAATAAAAGAGATATATAGCTATTTAATTTTTGTTTTCCAAACGGAAATTAAATTAATATGTAAGGAAATAGGCACATGCAATATACAAATATAAAGTAACTTGAATTTCCATATAGCCACCCTTAACCTCTAATTGCAGTGTAAATACTAGATGATGTAGGTAGACCTGGGCAGTTTACTAGACTGGAATGTGTAATTACATGTAACAACTGGACTCATTTTACAATGGGAATCAAAAAGGGAAAATATTGTAATAGACATATTAGTCATGTAAAGCTAATAAATTACTAGTCTAAGTTCCAAACATTAGGCACTAACCAAGATTCAGTGAATTCATGGACATACCAACATTGATATATATATGTAAACCATATATAGTATTGAAATAAACTTTTACTATGCAAATGAATATTCACTATCATATAGATCTCCTGACCAGAACAAACAAAGTTGTAGAAAAATAATACATTATGTTGGAAAATTGTTACATATAATTTATATCTTTTTCTGGCTTGTTCTTGTGTTTTTCCTTTTCTTTCTCTTTGAGAGAAGGAATGTATGTCATTTTATGACTTGATTGTTGTATGTTAAAGTTATACGTACAAATCAATTTAAAAAAAGAATAAAAGAGATCCTGGGAATAAAATCAAAGAAAAAGGTAACTTTTCTGTTGAAAAAAATCAGTATGTTAAGCCACGCCTACTCTGTTATTTATGCAAATGATTAAGTTCACATTTAAGAATATTTTACTCTAGAAATTGCTGTCATGTCATTTCAATTCTATTTTTGTAAACAAATTTGATAGATATTGCAGTAATCATCTACAATGTAAATCAAGGTTTAATAAAACTGATTTTTTGGAAAATGGAATATTAAATTATGATGTCACTTTAACCTTAATGTTTGTCTATTAACTAGGCATATTATTGACATGCAAGGTTCTGTTGTGATTATAGCTCTATTGCTTATTGTTTAACAGCTTTTTCTATAGTAAGAAAAAGCCTTTATTTGTTCCAAAAATAGAATAGATATTTTACAATTTTAATTTCCATATCATTTTCTGTGAATTGCTTTAATTGCATGGATGTTTCGGTTCAAATAGTTGTCAACTAGATTTGGGCACCTCCGAAATTTTTGTTTCGTATGAATGCATTTGTACAGAAAAAAATTGGTTTTGTCAGAAGAGAAATCTGTCCATTTTTCCATTCATTTTCGATGGAAATTCATTCATTCATTAGGCGCGATTTAATTGAACCAGATGAATTTAACATAAAAATCAGTTCCCTCAATACCGAATAGCCTTAAATTAACAAAGTCAAACCATTAATTTCAAATTTCGTACATTGATCACAACATGGCATTGAACAATGTTCTATTTCCCTGATTTTACGCCACAAACTCCTGAAATAACTCCCAAATGCCCAAACGCTATCAATAGCATGAAAATGTATTGGCACTATTAGTAAACTCCCAAACACTCACTATACGCATTCGTATGCATTGCTTTTTGCTTAGTCTCTTGGGCTCATGAATCATCATGCTGCACTGACAGGTTGGAATTGGCAACACAATATCATTTTAGAAAGGAGCAGGAAAGTAGCCAATTAAATAGGCCTATACAAAATTGCTATTCTAAGTATATTTTTTTTCTCACATGTCCTAGTATGATGTAAAATATATGGATACAAAAATGTTCCCACTAATCTAATTTTTACACGACACAAGGATAGGGCAGATCACAGCACCTAGAGGTCCCACAAAGTAGGTGGATCCTCCAATGGGTAACCTATACCCAAACAAAAATTGGTCATAATATTGAAGTTAGGCATTACCCCAACTTGTTATTTTCCTTACTCATTAGTTTAAGGCATACATGACAAAGCCACATGCGCTGCATGGTTTCTGGGGTACCTCTTAGTGAAATTGGTGTGACATACTGAAATACTTTCATGAAACTAACACGGATTTGGGCCAACAAACCATTTCCTAATAAAAGAGATATATAGCTATTTAATTTTTGTTTTCCAAACGGAAATTAAATTAATATGTAAGGAAATAAGCACATGCAATATACAAATATAAAGTAACTTGAATTTCCATATAGCCACCCTTAACCTCTAATTGCAGTGTAAATACTAGATGATGTAGGTAAACCTGGGCAGTTTACTAGACTGGAATGTGTAATTACATGTAACAACTGGACTCATTTTACAATGGGAATCAAAAAGGGAAAATATTGTAATAGACATATTAGTCATGTAAAGCTAATAAATTACTAGTCTAAGTTCCAAACATTAGGCACTAACCAAGATTCAGTGAATTCATGGACACACCAACATTGATATATATATATGTAAACCATATATAGTATTGAAATAAACTTTTACTATGCAAATGAATATTCACTATCATATAGATCTCCTGACCAGAACAAACAAAGTTGTAGAAAAATAATACATTATGTTGGAAAATTGTTACATATAATTTATATCTTTTTCTGGCTTGTTCTTGTGTTTTTCCTTTTCTTTCTCTTTGAGAGAAGGAATGTATGTCATTTTATGACTTGATTGTTGTATGTTATAGTTATACGTACAAATCAATTTAAAAAAAGAATAAAAGAGATCCTGGGAATAAAATCAAAGAAAAAGGTAACTTTTCTGTTGAAAAAAATCAGTATGTTAAGCCACGCCTACTCTGTTATTTATGCAAATGATTAAGTTCACATTTAAGAATATTTTACTCTAGAAATTGCTGTCATGTCATTTCAATTCTATTTTTGTAAAAAATTTTGATAAATATTGCAGTAATCATCTAACATGTAAATCAAGGTTTAATAAAACTGATTTTTTGGAAAATGGAATATTAAATTATGATGTCACTTTAACCTTAATGCTTGTCTATTAACCAGGCATATTATGGACATGCAAGCTCCTGTTGTGATTATAGCTCTATTGCTTATTGTTTAACAGCTTTTTCTATTGTAAGAAAAAGCCTTTATTTGTTCCAAAAATAGAAGAGATATTTTACAATTTTACTTTCCATATCATTTTCTGTACATTGCTTTAATTGCATGGATGTTTTGGTTCAAATAGTTGTCAACTAGATTTGGGCACCTCCGAAATTTTTGTTTCGTATGAATGCATTTGTACGGAAAAAAAATGGTTTTGTCAGAAGAGAAATCTGTCCATTTTTCCATTCATTTTCGATGGAAATTCATTCATTCATTAGGCGCGATTTAATTGAACCAGATGAATATAACATAAAAATCAGTTCCCTCAATACCGAATAGCCTTAAATTAACAAAGTCAAACCATTAATTTCAAATTTCGTACATTGATCACAACATGGCATTGAACAATGTTCTATTTCCCTGATTTTACGCCACAAACTCCTGAAATAACTCCCAAACCGCCAAATGCCCAAACACTATCAATAGCATCAAAATGTATTGGCACTATTAGTAAACTCCCGAACACTCACTATACGCATTCGTATGCATTACTTTTTGCTTAGTCTCTTGGGCTCATGAACCATCATGCTGCACTGACAGGTTGGAATTGGCAACACAATATCATTTTAGAAAGGAGTAGGAAAGTAGCCAATTAAATAGGCCTATACAAAATTGCTATTCTAAGTATATTTTTATTTCTCACATGTCCTAGTATGATGTAAAATATATGGATACAAAAAGGTTCCCACTAATCTAATTTTTACACGACACAAGGATAGAGCAGATCACAGCACCTAAAGGTCCCACAAAGTAGGTGGATCCTCCAAGGAGTAACCTATACCCAAACAAAAATTGGTCATAATATTGAAGTTAGGCATTACCCCAACTTGTTATTTTCCTTACTCATTAGTTTAAGGCATACATGACAAAGCCACATGCGCTGCATGGTTTCGGGGGTACCTCTTAGTGAAATTGGTGTGACATACTGAAATACTTTCATGAAACTAACACGGATTTGGGCCAACAAACCATTTCCTAATAAAAGAGATATATAGCTATTTAATTTTTGTTTTCCAAACGGAAATTAAATTAATATGTAAGGAAATAGGCACATGCAATATACAAATATAAAGTAACTTGAATTTCCATATAGCCACCCTTAACCTCTAATTGCAGTGTAAATACTAGATGATGTAGGTAGACCTGGGCAGTTTACTAGACTGGAATGTGTAATTACATGTAACAACTGGACTCATTTTACAATGGGAATCAAAAAGGGAAAATATTGTAATAGACATATTAGTCATGTAAAGCTAATAAATTACTAGTCTAAGTTCCAAACATTAGGCACTAACCAAGATTCAGTGAATTCATGGACATACCAACATTGATATATATATGTAAACCATATATAGTATTGAAATAAACTTTTACTATGCAAATGAATATTCACTATCATATAGATCTCCTGACCAGAACAAACAAAGTTGTAGAAAAATAATACATTATGTTGGAAAATTGTTACATATAATTTATATCTTTTTCTGGCTTGTTCTTGTGTTTTTCCTTTTCTTTCTCTTTGAGAGAAGGAATGTATGTCATTTTATGACTTGATTGTTGTATGTTAAAGTTATACGTACAAATCAATTTAAAAAAAGAATAAAAGAGATCCTGGGAATAAAATCAAAGAAAAAGGTAACTTTTCTGTTGAAAAAAATCAGTATGTTAAGCCACGCCTACTCTGTTATTTATGCAAATGATTAAGTTCACATTTAAGAATATTTTACTCTAGAAATTGCTGTCATGTCATTTCAATTCTATTTTTGTAAACAAATTTGATAGATATTGCAGTAATCATCTACAATGTAAATCAAGGTTTAATAAAACTGATTTTTTGGAAAATGGAATATTAAATTATGATGTCACTTTAACCTTAATGCTTGTCTATTAACCAGGCATATTATTGACATGCAAGGTTCTGTTGTGATTATAGCTCTATTGCTTATTGTTTAACAGCTTTTTCTATAGTAAGAAAAAGCCTTTATTTGTTCCAAAAATAGAATAGATATTTTACAATTTTACTTTCCATATCATTTTCTGTACATTGCTTTAATTGCATGGATGTTTCGGTTCAAATAGTTGTCAACTAGATTTGGGCACCTCCGAAATTTTTGTTTCGTATGAATGCATTTGTACGGAAAAAAATTGGTTTTGTCAGAAGAGAAATCTGTCCATTTTTACATTCATTTTCGATGGAAATTCATTCATTCATTATGCGCGATTTAATTGAACCAGATGAATTTAACATAAAAATCAGTTCCCTCAATACCGAATAGCCTTAAATTAACAAAGTCAAACCATTAATTTCAAATTTCGTACATTGATCACAACATGGCATTGAACAATGTTCTATTTCCCTGATTTTACGCCACAAACTCCTGAAATAACTCCCAAACCGCCAAATGCCCAAACGCTATCAATAGCATCAAAATGTATTGGCACTATTAGTAAACTCCCGAACACTCACTATACGCATTCGTATGCATTACTTTTTGCTTAGTCTCTTGGGCTCATGAACCATCATGCTGCACTGACAGGTTGGAATTGGCAACACAATATCATTTTAGAAAGGAGTAGGAAAGTAGCCAATTAAATAGGCCTATACAAAATTGCTATTCTAAGTATATTTTTATTTCTCACATGTCCTAGTATGATGTAAAATATATGGATACAAAAAGGTTCCCACTAATCTAATTTTTACACGACACAAGGATAGAGCAGATCACAGCACCTAAAGGTCCCACAAAGTAGGTGGATCCTCCAAAGAGTAACCTATACCCAAACAAAAATTGGTCATAATATTGAAGTTAGGCATTACCCCAACTTGTTATTTTCCTTACTCATTAGTTTAAGGCATACATGACAAAGCCACATGCGCTGCATGGTTTCTGGGGTACCTCTTAGTGAAATTGGTGTGACATACTGAAATACTTTCATGAAACTAACACGGATTTGGGCCAACAAACCATTTCCTAATAAAAGAGATATATAGCTATTTAATTTTTGTTTTCCAAACGGAAATTAAATTAATATGTAAGGAAATAGGCACATGCAATATACAAATATAAAGTAACTTGAATTTCCATATAGCCACCCTTAACCTCTAATTGCAGTGTAAATACTAGATGATGTAGGTAGACCTGGGCAGTTTACTAGACTGGAATGTGTAATTACATGTAACAACTGGACTCATTTTACAATGGGAATCAAAAAGGGAAAATATTGTAATAGACATATTAGTCATGTAAAGCTAATAAATTACTAGTCTAAGTTCCAAACATTAGGCACTAACCAAGATTCAGTGAATTCATGGACATACCAACATTGATATATATATGTAAACCATATATAGTATTGAAATAAACTTTTACTATGCAAATGAATATTCACTATCATATAGATCTCCTGACCAGAACAAACAAAGTTGTAGAAAAATAATACATTATGTTGGAAAATTGTTACATATAATTTATATCTTTTTCTGGCTTGTTCTTGTGTTTTTCCTTTTCTTTCTCTTTGAGAGAAGGAATGTATGTCATTTTATGACTTGATTGTTGTATGTTAAAGTTATACGTACAAATCAATTTAAAAAAAGAATAAAAGAGATCCTGGGAATAAAATCAAAGAAAAAGGTAACTTTTCTGTTGAAAAAAATCAGTATGTTAAGCCACGCCTACTCTGTTATTTATGCAAATGATTAAGTTCACATTTAAGAATATTTTACTCTAGAAATTGCTGTCATGTCATTTCAATTCTATTTTTGTAAACAAATTTGATAGATATTGCAGTAATCATCTACAATGTAAATCAAGGTTTAATAAAACTGATTTTTTGGAAAATGGAATATTAAATTATGATGTCACTTTAACCTTAATGCTTGTCTATTAACCAGGCATATTATTGACATGCAAGGTTCTGTTGTGATTATAGCTCTATTGCTTATTGTTTAACAGCTTTTTCTATAGTAAGAAAAAGCCTTTATTTGTTACAAAAATAGAATAGATATTTTACAATTTTACTTTCCATATCATTTTCTGTACATTGCTTTAATTGCATGGATGTTTTGGTTCAAATAGTTGTCAACTAGATTTGGGCATCTCCGAAATTTTTGTTTCGTATGAATGCATTTGTACGGAAAAAAATTGGTTTTGTCAGAAGAGAAATCTGTCCATTTTTACATTCATTTTCGATGGAAATTCATTCATTCATTATGCGCGATTTAATTGAACCAGATGAATTTAACATAAAAATCAGTTCCCTCAATACCGAATAGCCTTAAATTAACAAAGTCAAACCATTAATTTCAAATTTCGTACATTGATCACAACATGGCATTGAACAATGTTCTATTTCCCTGATTTTACGCCACAAACTCCTGAAATAACTCCCAAACCGCCAAATGCCCAAACGCTATCAATAGCATCAAAATGTATTGGCACTATTAGTAAACTCCCGAACACTCACTATACGCATTCGTATGCATTACTTTTTGCTTAGTCTCTTGGGCTCATGAACCATCATGCTGCACTGACAGGTTGGAATTGGCAACACAATATCATTTTAGAAAGGAGTAGGAAAGTAGCCAATTAAATAGGCCTATACAAAATTGCTATTCTAAGTATATTTTTATTTCTCACATGTCCTAGTATGATGTAAAATATATGGATACAAAAAGGTTCCCACTAATCTAATTTTTACACGACACAAGGATAGAGCAGATCACAGCACCTAAAGGTCCCACAAAGTAGGTGGATCCTCCAAGGAGTAACCTATACCCAAACAAAAATTGGTCATAATATTGAAGTTAGGCATTACCCCAACTTGTTATTTTCCTTACTCATTAGTTTAAGGCATACATGACAAAGCCACATGCGCTGCATGGTTTCTGGGGTACCTCTTAGTGAAATTGGTGTGACATACTGAAATACTTTCATGAAACTAACACGGATTTGGGCCAACAAACCATTTCCTAATAAAAGAGATATATAGCTATTTAATTTTTGTTTTCCAAACGGAAATTAAATTAATATGTAAGGAAATAGGCACATGCAATATACAAATATAAAGTAACTTGAATTTCCATATAGCCACCTTTAACCTCTAATTGCAGTGTAAATACTAGATGATGTAGGTAGACCTGGGCAGTTTACTAGACTGGAATGTGTAATTACATGTAACAACTGGACTCATTTTACAATGGGAATCAAAAAGGGAAAATATTGTAATATACATATTAGTCATGTAAAGCTAATAAATTACTAGTCTAAGTTCCAAACATTAGGCACTAACCAAGATTCAGTGAATTCATGGACACACCAACATTGATATATATATATGTAAACCATATATAGTATTGAAATAAACTTTTACTATGCAAATGAATATTCACTATCATATAGATCTCCTGACCAGAATAAACAAAGTTGTAGAAAAATAATACATTATGTTGGAAAATTGTTACATATAATTTATATCTTTTTCTGGCTTGTTCTTGTGTTTTTCCTTTTCTTTCTCTTTGAGAGAAGGAATGTATGTCATTTTATGACTTGATTGTTGTATGTTATAGTTATACGTACAAATCAATTTAAAAAAAGAATAAAAGAGATCCTGGGAATAAAATCAAAGAAAAAGGTAACTTTTCTGTTGAAAAAAATCAGTATGTTAAGCCACGCCTACTCTGTTATATATGCAAATGATTAAGTTCACATTTAAGAATATTTTACTCTAGAAATTGCTGTCATGTCATTTCAATTCTATTTTTGTAAACAAATTTGATAGATATTGCAGTAATCATCTACAATGTAAATCAAGGTTTAATAAAACTGATTTTTTGGAAAATGGAATATTAAATTATGATGTCACTTTAACCTTAATGCTTGTCTATTAACCAGGCATATTATTGACATGCAAGGTTCTGTTGTGATTATAGCTCTATTGCTTATTGTTTAACAGCTTTTTCTATAGTAAGAAAAAGCCTTTATTTGTTACAAAAATAGAATAGATATTTTACAATTTTACTTTCCATATAATTTTCTGTACATTGCTTTAATTGCATGGATGTTTTGGTTCAAATAGTTGTCAACTAGATTTGGGCATCTCCGAAATTTTTGTTTCGTATGAATGCATTTGTACGGAAAAAAATTGGTTTTGTCAGAAGAGAAATCTGTCCATTTTTACATTCATTTTCGATGGAAATTCATTCATTCATTATGCGCGATTTAATTGAACCAGATGAATTTAACATAAAAATCAGTTCCCTCAATACCGAATAGCCTTAAATTAACAAAGTCAAACCATTAATTTCAAATTTCGTACATTGATCACAACATGGCATTGAACAATGTTCTATTTCCCTGATTTTACGCCACAAACTCCTGAAATAACTCCCAAACCGCCAAATGCCCAAACGCTATCAATAGCATCAAAATGTATTGGCACTATTAGTAAACTCCCGAACACTCACTATACGCATTCGTATGCATTACTTTTTGCTTAGTCTCTTGGGCTCATGAACCATCATGCTGCACTGACAGGTTGGAATTGGCAACACAATATCATTTTAGAAAGGAGTAGGAAAGTAGCCAATTAAATAGGCCTATACAAAATTGCTATTCTAAGTATATTTTTATTTCTCACATGTCCTAGTATGATGTAAAATATATGGATACAAAAAGGTTCCCACTAATCTAATTTTTACACGACACAAGGATAGAGCAGATCACAGCACCTAAAGGTCCCACAAAGTAGGTGGATCCTCCAAGGAGTAACCTATACCCAAACAAAAATTGGTCATAATATTGAAGTTAGGCATTACCCCAACTTGTTATTTTCCTTACTCATTAGTTTAAGGCATACATGACAAAGCCACATGCGCTGCATGGTTTCTGGGGTACCTCTTAGTGAAATTGGTGTGACATACTGAAATACTTTCATGAAACTAACACGGATTTGGGCCAACAAACCATTTCCTAATAAAAGAGATATATAGCTATTTAATTCTTGTTTTCCAAACGGAAATTAAATTAATATGTAAGGAAATAGGCACATGCAATATACAAATATAAAGTAACTTGAATTTCCATATAGCCACCCTTAACCTCTAATTGCAGTGTAAATACTAGATGATGTAGGTAGACCTGGGCAGTTTACTAGACTGGAATGTGTAATTACATGTAACAACTGGACTCATTTTACAATGGGAATCAAAAAGGGAAAATATTGTAATAGACATATTAGTCATGTAAAGCTAATAAATTACTAGTCTAAGTTCCAAACATTAGGCACTAACCAAGATTCAGTGAATTCATGGACATACCAACATTGATATATATATGTAAACCATATATAGTATTGAAATAAACTTTTACTATGCAAATGAATATTCACTATCATATAGATCTCCTGACCAGAACAAACAAAGTTGTAGAAAAATAATACATTATGTTGGAAAATTGTTACATATAATTTATATCTTTTTCTGGCTTGTTCTTGTGTTTTTCCTTTTCTTTCTCTTTGAGAGAAGGAATGTATGTCATTTTATGACTTGATTGTTGTATGTTAAAGTTATACGTACAAATCAATTTAAAAAAAGAATAAAAGAGATCCTGGGAATAAAATCAAAGAAAAAGGTAACTTTTCTGTTGAAAAAAATCAGTATGTTAAGCCACGCCTACTCTGTTATTTATGCAAATGATTAAGTTCACATTTAAGAATATTTTACTCTAGAAATTGCTGTCATGTCATTTCAATTCTATTTTTGTAAACAAATTTGATAGATATTGCAGTAATCATCTACAATGTAAATCAAGGTTTAATAAAACTGATTTTTTGGAAAATGGAATATTAAATTATGATGTCACTTTAACCTTAATGCTTGTCTATTAACCAGGCATATAATTGACATGCAAGGTTCTGTTGTGATTATAGCTCTATTGCTTATTGTTTAACAGCTTTTTCTATAGTAAGAAAAAGCCTTTATTTGTTCCAAAAATAGAATAGATATTTTACAATTTTACTTTCCATATCATTTTCTGTACATTGCTTTAATTGCATGGATGTTTCGGTTCAAATAGTTGTCAACTAGATTTGGGCACCTCCGAAATTTTTGTTTCGTATGAATGCATTTGTATGGAAAAAAATTGGTTTTGTCAGAAGAGAAATCTGTCCATTTTTACATTCATTTTCGATGGAAATTCATTCATTCATTAGGCGCGATTTAATTGAACCAGATGAATATAACATAAAAATCAGTTCCCTCAATACCGAATAGCCTTAAATTAACAAAGTCAAACCATTAATTTCAAATTTCGTACATTGATCACAACATGGCATTGAACAATGTTCTATTTCCCTGATTTTACGCCACAAACTCCTGAAATAACTCCCAAACCGCCAAATGCCCAAACGCTATCAATAGCATCAAAATGTATTGGCACTATTAGTAAACTCCCGAACACTCACTATACGCATTCGTATGCATTACTTTTTGCTTAGTCTCTTGGGCTCATGAACCATCATGCTGCACTGACAGGTTGGAATTGGCAACACAATATCATTTTAGAAAGGAGTAGGAAAGTAGCCAATTAAATAGGCCTATACAAAATTGCTATTCTAAGTATATTTTTATTTCTCACATGTCCTAGTATGATGTAAAATATATGGATACAAAAAGGTTCCCACTAATCTAATTTTTACACGACACAAGGATAGAGCAGATCACAGCACCTAAAGGTCCCACAAAGTAGGTGGATCCTCCAAGGAGTAACCTATACCCAAACAAAAATTGGTCATAATATTGAAGTTAGGCATTACCCCAACTTGTTATTTTCCTTACTCATTAGTTTAAGGCATACATGACAAAGCCACATGCGCTGCATGGTTTCTGGGGTACCTCTTAGTGAAATTGGTGTGACATACTGAAATACTTTCATGAAACTAACACGGATTTGGCCAAACAAACCATTTCCTAATAAAAGAGATATATAGCTATTTAATTTTTGTTTTTCAAACGGAAATTAAATTAATATGTAAGGAAATAGGCACATGCAATATACAAATATAAAGTAACTTGAATTTCCATATAGCCACCCTTAACCTCTAATTGCAGTGTAAATACTAGATGATGTAGGTAGACCTGGGCAGTTTACTAGACTGGAATGTGTAATTACATGTAACAACTGGACTCATTTTACAATGGGAATCAAAAAGGGAAAATATTGTAATAGACATATTAGTCATGTAAAGCTAATAAATTACTAGTCTAAGTTCCAAACATTAGGCACTAACCAAGATTCAGTGAATTCATGGACATACCAACATTGATATATATATGTAAACCATATATAGTATTGAAATAAACTTTTACTATGCAAATGAATATTCACTATCATATAGATCTCCTGACCAGAACAAACAAAGTTGTAGAAAAATAATACATTATGTTGGAAAATTGTTACATATAATTTATATCTTTTTCTGGCTTGTTCTTGTGTTTTTCCTTTTCTTTCTCTTTGAGAGAAGGAATGTATGTCATTTTATGACTTGATTGTTGTATGTTAAAGTTATACGTACAAATCAATTTAAAAAAAGAATAAAAGAGATCCTGGGAATAAAATCAAAGAAAAAGGTAACTTTTCTGTTGAAAAAAATCAGTATGTTAAGCCACGCCTACTCTGTTATTTATGCAAATGATTAAGTTCACATTTAAGAATATTTTACTCTAGAAATTGCTGTCATGTCATTTCAATTCTATTTTTGTAAACAAATTTGATAGATATTGCAGTAATCATCTACAATGTAAATCAAGGTTTAATAAAACTGATTTTTTGGAAAATGGAATATTAAATTATGATGTCACTTTAACCTTAATGCTTGTCTATTAACCAGGCATATTATTGACATGCAAGGTTCTGTTGTGATTATAGCTCTATTGCTTATTGTTTAACAGCTTTTTCTATAGTAAGAAAAAGCCTTTATTTGTTCCAAAAATAGAATAGATATTTTACAATTTTACTTTCCATATCATTTTCTGTACATTGCTTTAATTGCATGGATGTTTCGGTTCAAATAGTTGTCAACTAGATTTGGGCACCTCCGAAATTTTTGTTTCGTATGAATGCATTTGTACGGAAAAAAATTGGTTTTGTCAGAAGAGAAATCTGTCCATTTTTACATTCATTTTTGATGGAAATTCATTCATTCATTATGCGCGATTTAATTGAACCAGATGAATTTAACATAAAAATCAGTTCCCTCAATACCGAATAGCCTTAAATTAACAAAGTCAAACCATTAATTTCAAATTTCGTACATTGATCACAACATGGCATTGAACAATGTTCTATTTCCCTGATTTTACGCCACAAACTCCTGAAATAACTCCCAAACCGCCAAATGCCCAAACGCTATCAATAGCATCAAAATGTATTGGCACTATTAGTAAACTCCCGAACACTCACTATACGCATTCGTATGCATTACTTTTTGCTTAGTCTCTTGGGCTCATGAACCATCATGCTGCACTGACAGGTTGGAATTGGCAACACAATATCATTTTAGAAAGGAGTAGGAAAGTAGCCAATTAAATAGGCCTATACAAAATTGCTATTCTAAGTATATTTTTATTTCTCACATGTCCTAGTATGATGTAAAATATATGGATACAAAAAGGTTCCCACTAATCTAATTTTTACACGACACAAGGATAGAGCAGATCACAGCACCTAAAGGTCCCACAAAGTAGGTGGATCCTCCAAAGAGTAACCTATACCCAAACAAAAATTGGTCATAATATTGAAGTTAGGCATTACCCCCAACTTGTTATTTTCCTTACTCATTAGTTTAAGGCATACATGACAAAGCCACATGCGCTGCATGGTTTCTGGGGTACCTCTTAGTGAAATTGGTGTGACATACTGAAATACTTTCATGAAACTAACACGGATTTGGGCCAACAAACCATTTCCTAATAAAAGAGATATATAGCTATTTAATTTTTGTTTTCCAAACGGAAATTAAATTAATATGTAAGGAAATAGGCACATGCAATATACAAATATAAAGTAACTTGAATTTCCATATAGCCACCCTTAACCTCTAATTGCAGTGTAAATACTAGATGATGTAGGTAGACCTGGGCAGTTTACTAGACTGGAATGTGTAATTACATGTAACAACTGGACTCATTTTACAATGGGAATCAAAAAGGGAAAATATTGTAATAGACATATTAGTCATGTAAAGCTAATAAATTACTAGTCTAAGTTCCAAACATTAGGCACTAACCAAGATTCAGTGAATTCATGGACATACCAACATTGATATATATATGTAAACCATATATAGTATTGAAATAAACTTTTACTATGCAAATGAATATTCACTATCATATAGATCTCCTGACCAGAACAAACAAAGTTGTAGAAAAATAATACATTATGTTGGAAAATTGTTACATATAATTTATATCTTTTTCTGGCTTGTTCTTGTGTTTTTCCTTTTCTTTCTCTTTGAGAGAAGGAATGTATGTCATTTTATGACTTGATTGTTGTATGTTAAAGTTATACGTACAAATCAATTTAAAAAAAGAATAAAAGAGATCCTGGGAATAAAATCAAAGAAAAAGGTAACTTTTCTGTTGAAAAAAATCAGTATGTTAAGCCACGCCTACTCTGTTATTTATGCAAATGATTAAGTTCACATTTAAGAATATTTTACTCTAGAAATTGCTGTCATGTCATTTCAATTCTATTTTTGTAAACAAATTTGATAGATATTGCAGTAATCATCTACAATGTAAATCAAGGTTTAATAAAACTGATTTTTTGGAAAATGGAATATTAAATTATGATGTCACTTTAACCTTAATGCTTGTCTATTAACCAGGCATATAATTGACATGCAAGGTTCTGTTGTGATTATAGCTCTATTGCTTATTGTTTAACAGCTTTTTCTATAGTAAGAAAAAGCCTTTATTTGTTCCAAAAATAGAATAGATATTTTACAATTTTACTTTCCATATCATTTTCTGTACATTGCTTTAATTGCATGGATGTTTCGGTTCAAATAGTTGTCAACTAGATTTGGGCACCTCCGAAATTTTTGTTTCGTATGAATGCATTTGTACGGAAAAAAATTGGTTTTGTCAGAAGAGAAATCTGTCCATTTTTACATTCATTTTCGATGGAAATTCATTCATTCATTATGCGCGATTTAATTGAACCAGATGAATTTAACATAAAAATCAGTTCCCTCAATACCGAATAGCCTTAAATTAACAAAGTCAAACCATTAATTTCAAATTTCGTACATTGATCACAACATGGCATTGAACAATGTTCTATTTCCCTGATTTTACGCCACAAACTCCTGAAATAACTCCCAAACCGCCAAATGCCCAAACGCTATCAATAGCATCAAAATGTATTGGCACTATTAGTAAACTCCCGAACACTCACTATACGCATTCGTATGCATTACTTTTTGCTTAGTCTCTTGGGCTCATGAACCATCATGCTGCACTGACAGGTTGGAATTGGCAACACAATATCATTTTAGAAAGGAGTAGGAAAGTAGCCAATTAAATAGGCCTATACAAAATTGCTATTCTAAGTATATTTTTATTTCTCACATGTCCTAGTATGATGTAAAATATATGGATACAAAAAGGTTCCCACTAATCTAATTTTTACACGACACAAGGATAGAGCAGATCACAGCACCTAAAGGTCCCACAAAGTAGGTGGATCCTCCAAAGAGTAACCTATACCCAAACAAAAATTGGTCATAATATTGAAGTTAGGCATTACCCCAACTTGTTATTTTCCTTACTCATTAGTTTAAGGCATACATGACAAAGCCACATGCGCTGCATGGTTTCTGGGGTACCTCTTAGTGAAATTGGTGTGACATACTGAAATACTTTCATGAAACTAACACGGATTTGGGCCAACAAACCATTTCCTAATAAAAGAGATATATAGCTATTTAATTTTTGTTTTCCAAACGGAAATTAAATTAATATGTAAGGAAATAGGCACATGCAATATACAAATATAAAGTAACTTGAATTTCCATATAGCCACCCTTAACCTCTAATTGCAGTGTAAATACTAGATGATGTAGGTAGACCTGGGCAGTTTACTAGACTGGAATGTGTAATTACATGTAACAACTGGACTCATTTTACAATGGGAATCAAAAAGGGAAAATATTGTAATAGACATATTAGTCATGTAAAGCTAATAAATTACTAGTCTAAGTTCCAAACATTAGGCACTAACCAAGATTCAGTGAATTCATGGACACACCAACATTGATATATATATATGTAAACCATATATAGTATTGAAATAAACTTTTACTATGCAAATGAATATTCACTATCATATAGATCTCCTGACCAGAACAAACAAAGTTGTAGAAAAATAATACATTATGTTGGAAAATTGTTACATATAATTTATATCTTTTTCTGGCTTGTTCTTGTGTTTTTCCTTTTCTTTCTCTTTGAGAGAAGGAATGTATGTCATTTTATGACTTGATTGTTGTATGTTATAGTTATACGTACAAATCAATTTAAAAAAAGAATAAAAGAGATCCTGGGAATAAAATCAAAGAAAAAGGTAACTTTTCTGTTGAAAAAAATCAGTATGTTAAGCCACGCCTACTCTGTTATTTATGCAAATGATTAAGTTCACATTTAAGAATATTTTACTCTAGAAATTGCTGTCATGTCATTTCAATTCTATTTTTGTAAACAAATTTGATAGATATTGCAGTAATCATCTACAATGTAAATCAAGGTTTAATAAAACTGATTTTTTGGAAAATGGAATATTAAATTATGATGTCACTTTAACCTTAATGCTTGTCTATTAACCAGGCATATTATTGACATGCAAGGTTCTGTTGTGATTATAGCTCTATTGCTTATTGTTTAACAGCTTTTTCTATAGTAAGAAAAAGTCTTTATTTGTTACAAAAATAGAATAGATATTTTACAATTTTACTTTCCATATAATTTTCTGTACATTGCTTTAATTGCATGGATGTTTTGGTTCAAATAGTTGTCAACTAGATTTGGGCACCTCCGAAATTTTTGTTTCGTATGAATGCATTTGTACGGAAAAAAATTGGTTTTGTCAGAAGAGAAATCTGTCCATTTTTACATTCATTTTCGATGGAAATTCATTCATTCATTATGCGCGATTTAATTGAACCAGATGAATTTAACATAAAAATCAGTTCCCTCAATACCGAATAGCCTTAAATTAACAAAGTCAAACCATTAATTTCAAATTTCGTACATTGATCACAACATGGCATTGAACAATGTTCTATTTCCCTGATTTTACGCCACAAACTCCTGAAATAACTCCCAAACCGCCAAATGCCCAAACGCTATCAATAGCATCAAAATGTATTGGCACTATTAGTAAACTCCCGAACACTCACTATACGCATTCGTATGCATTACTTTTTGCTTAGTCTCTTGGGCTCATGAACCATCATGCTGCACTGACAGGTTGGAATTGGCAACACAATATCATTTTAGAAAGGAGTAGGAAAGTAGCCAATTAAATAGGCCTAAACAAAATTGCTATTCTAAGTATATTTTTATTTCTCACATGTCCTAGTATGATGTAAAATATATGGATACAAAAAGGTTCCCACTAATCTAATTTTTACACGACACAAGGATAGAGCAGATCACAGCACCTAAAGGTCCCACAAAGTAGGTGGATCCTCCAAGGAGTAACCTATACCCAAACAAAAATTGGTCATAATATTGAAGTTAGGCATTACCCCAACTTGTTATTTTCCTTACTCATTAGTTTAAGGCATACATGACAAAGCCACATGCGCTGCATGGTTTCTGGGGTACCTCTTAGTGAAATTGGTGTGACATACTGAAATACTTTCATGAAACTAACACGGATTTGGGCCAACAAACCATTTCCTAATAAAAGAGATATATAGCTATTTAATTTTTGTTTTCCAAACGGAAATTAAATTAATATGTAAGGAAATAGGCACATGCAATATACAAATATAAAGTAACTTGAATTTCCATATAGCCACCCTTAACCTCTAATTGCAGTGTAAATACTAGATGATGTAGGTAGACCTGGGCAGTTTACTAGACTGGAATGTGTAATTACATGTAACAACTGGACTCATTTTACAATGGGAATCAAAAAGGGAAAATATTGTAATAGACATATTAGTCATGTAAAGCTAATAAATTACTAGTCTAAGTTCCAAACATTAGGCACTAACCAAGATTCAGTGAATTCATGGACATACCAACATTGATATATATATGTAAACCATATATAGTATTGAAATAAACTTTTACTATGCAAATGAATATTCACTATCATATAGATCTCCTGACCAGAACAAACAAAGTTGTAGAAAAATAATACATTATGTTGGAAAATTGTTACATATAATTTATATCTTTTTCTGGCTTGTTCTTGTGTTTTTCCTTTTCTTTCTCTTTGAGAGAAGGAATGTATGTCATTTTATGACTTGATTGTTGTATGTTAAAGTTATACGTACAAATCAATTTAAAAAAAGAATAAAAGAGATCCTGGGAATAAAATCAAAGAAAAAGGTAACTTTTCTGTTGAAAAAAATCAGTATGTTAAGCCACGCCTACTCTGTTATTTATGCAAATGATTAAGTTCACATTTAAGAATATTTTACTCTAGAAATTGCTGTCATGTCATTTCAATTCTATTTTTGTAAACAAATTTGATAGATATTGCAGTAATCATCTACAATGTAAATCAAGGTTTAATAAAACTGATTTTTTGGAAAATGGAATATTAAATTATGATGTCACTTTAACCTTAATGCTTGTCTATTAACCAGGCATATTATTGACATGCAAGGTTCTGTTGTGATTATAGCTCTATTGCTTATTGTTTAACAGCTTTTTCTATAGTAAGAAAAAGCCTTTATTTGTTCCAAAAATAGAATAGATATTTTAAAATTTTACTTTCCATATCATTTTCTGTACATTGCTTTAATTGCTTGGATGTTTCGGTTCAAATAGTTGTCAACTAGATTTGGGCACCTCCGAAATTTTTGTTTCGTATGAATGCATTTGTACGGAAAAAAATTGGTTTTGTCAGAAGAGAAATCTGTCCATTTTTCCATTCATTTTCGATGGAAATTCATTCATTCATTAGGCGCGATTTAATTGAACCAGATGAATTTAACATAAAAATCAGTTCCCTCAATACCGAATAGCCTTAAATTAACAAAGTCAAACCATTAATTTCAAATTTCGTACATTGATCACAACATGGCATTGAACAATGTTCTATTTCCCTGATTTTACGCCACAAACTCCTGAAATAACTCCCAAACCGCCAAATGCCCAAACGCTATCAATCGCATGAAAATGTATTGGCACTATTAGTAAACTCCCGAACACTCACTATACGCATTCGTATGCATTACTTTTTGCTTAGTCTCTTGGGCTCATGAACCATCATGCTGCACTGACAGGTTGGAATTGGCAACACAATATCATTTTAGAAAGGAGTAGGAAAGTAGCCAATTAAATAGGCCTATACAAAATTGCTATTCTAAGTATATTTTTATTTCTCACATGTCCTAGTATGATGTAAAATATATGGATACAAAAAGGTTCCCACTAATCTAATTTTTACACGACACAAGGATAGAGCAGATCACAGCACCTAAAGGTCCCACAAAGTAGGTGGATCCTCCAAGGAGTAACCTATACCCAAACAAAAATTGGTCATAATATTGAAGTTAGGCATTACCCCAACTTGTTATTTTCCTTACTCATTAGTTTAAGGCATACATGACAAAGCCACATGCGCTGCATGGTTTCTGGGGTACCTCTTAGTGAAATTGGTGTGACATACTGAAATACTTTCATGAAACTAACACGGATTTGGGCCAACAAACCATTTCCTAATAAAAGAGATATATAGCTATTTAATTTTTGTTTTCCAAACGGAAATTAAATTAATATGTAAGGAAATAGGCACATGCAATATACAAATATAAAGTAACTTGAATTTCCATATAGCCACCCTTAACCTCTAATTGCAGTGTAAATACTAGATGATGTAGGTAGACCTGGGCAGTTTACTAGACTGGAATGTGTAATTACATGTAACAACTGGACTCATTTTACAATGGGAATCAAAAAGGGAAAATATTGTAATAGACATATTAGTCATGTAAAGCTAATAAATTACTAGTCTAAGTTCCAAACATTAGGCACTAACCAAGATTCAGTGAATTCATGGACACACCAACATTGATATATATATATGTAAACCATATATAGTATTGAAATAAACTTTTACTATGCAAATGAATATTCACTATCATATAGATCTCCTGACCAGAATAAACAAAGTTGTAGAAAAATAATACATTATGTTGGAAAATTGTTACATATAATTTATATCTTTTTCTGGCTTGTTCTTGTGTTTTTCCTTTTCTTTCTCTTTGAGAGAAGGAATGTATGTCATTTTATGACTTGATTGTTGTATGTTATAGTTATACGTACAAATCAATTTAAAAAAAGAATAAAAGAGATCCTGGGAATAAAATCAAAGAAAAAGGTAACTTTTCTGTTGAAAAAAATCAGTATGTTAAGCCACGCCTACTCTGTTATATATGCAAATGATTAAGTTCACATTTAAGAATATTTTACTCTAGAAATTGCTGTCATGTCATTTCAATTCTATTTTTGTAAACAAATTTGATAGATATTGCAGTAATCATCTACAATGTAAATCAAGGTTTAATAAAACTGATTTTTTGGAAAATGGAATATTAAATTATGATGTCACTTTAACCTTAATGCTTGTCTATTAACCAGGCATATTATTGACATGCAAGGTTCTGTTGTGATTATAGCTCTATTGCTTATTGTTTAACAGCTTTTTCTATAGTAAGAAAAAGCCTTTATTTGTTACAAAAATAGAATAGATATTTTACAATTTTACTTTCCATATAATTTTCTGTACATTGCTTTAATTGCATGGATGTTTTGGTTCAAATAGTTGTCAACTAGATTTGGGCATCTCCGAAATTTTTGTTTCGTATGAATGCATTTGTACGGAAAAAAATTGGTTTTGTCAGAAGAGAAATCTGTCCATTTTTACATTCATTTTCGATGGAAATTCATTCATTCATTATGCGCGATTTAATTGAACCAGATGAATTTAACATAAAAATCAGTTCCCTCAATACCGAATAGCCTTAAATTAACAAAGTCAAACCATTAATTTCAAATTTCGTACATTGATCACAACATGGCATTGAACAATGTTCTATTTCCCTGATTTTACGCCACAAACTCCTGAAATAACTCCCAAACCGCCAAATGCCCAAACGCTATCAATAGCATCAAAATGTATTGGCACTATTAGTAAACTCCCGAACACTCACTATACGCATTCGTATGCATTACTTTTTGCTTAGTCTCTTGGGCTCATGAACCATCATGCTGCACTGACAGGTTGGAATTGGCAACACAATATCATTTTAGAAAGGAGTAGGAAAGTAGCCAATTAAATAGGCCTATACAAAATTGCTATTCTAAGTATATTTTTATTTCTCACATGTCCTAGTATGATGTAAAATATATGGATACAAAAAGGTTCCCACTAATCTAATTTTTACACGACACAAGGATAGAGCAGATCACAGCACCTAAAGGTCCCACAAAGTAGGTGGATCCTCCAAGGAGTAACCTATACCCAAACAAAAATTGGTCATAATATTGAAGTTAGGCATTACCCCAACTTGTTATTTTCCTTACTCATTAGTTTAAGGCATACATGACAAAGCCACATGCGCTGCATGGTTTCTGGGGTACCTCTTAGTGAAATTGGTGTGACATACTGAAATACTTTCATGAAACTAACACGGATTTGGGCCAACAAACCATTTCCTAATAAAAGAGATATATAGCTATTTAATTTTTGTTTTCCAAACGGAAATTAAATTAATATGTAAGGAAATAGGCACATGCAATATACAAATATAAAGTAACTTGAATTTCCATATAGCCACCTTTAACCTCTAATTGCAGTGTAAATACTAGATGATGTAGGTAGACCTGGGCAGTTTACTAGACTGGAATGTGTAATTACATGTAACAACTGGACTCATTTTACAATGGGAATCAAAAAGGGAAAATATTGTAATAGACATATTAGTCATGTAAAGCTAATAAATTACTAGTCTAAGTTCCAAACATTAGGCACTAACCAAGATTCAGTGAATTCATGGACACACCAACATTGATATATATATATGTAAACCATATATAGTATTGAAATAAACTTTTACTATGCAAATGAATATTCACTATCATATAGATCTCCTGACCAGAATAAACAAAGTTGTAGAAAAATAATACATTATGTTGGAAAATTGTTACATATAATTTATATCTTTTTCTGGCTTGTTCTTGTGTTTTTCCTTTTCTTTCTCTTTGAGAGAAGGAATGTATGTCATTTTATGACTTGATTGTTGTATGTTATAGTTATACGTACAAATCAATTTAAAAAAAGAATAAAAGAGATCCTGGGAATAAAATCAAAGAAAAAGGTAACTTTTCTGTTGAAAAAAATCAGTATGTTAAGCCACGCCTACTCTGTTATATATGCAAATGATTAAGTTCACATTTAAGAATATTTTACTCTAGAAATTGCTGTCATGTCATTTCAATTCTATTTTTGTAAACAAATTTGATAGATATTGCAGTAATCATCTACAATGTAAATCAAGGTTTAATAAAACTGATTTTTTGGAAAATGGAATATTAAATTATGATGTCACTTTAACCTTAATGCTTGTCTATTAACCAGGCATATTATTGACATGCAAGGTTCTGTTGTGATTATAGCTCTATTGCTTATTGTTTAACAGCTTTTTCTATAGTAAGAAAAAGCCTTTATTTGTTACAAAAATAGAATAGATATTTTACAATTTTACTTTCCATATAATTTTCTGTACATTGCTTTAATTGCATGGATGTTTTGGTTCAAATAGTTGTCAACTAGATTTGGGCATCTCCGAAATTTTTGTTTCGTATGAATGCATTTGTACGGAAAAAAATTGGTTTTGTCAGAAGAGAAATCTGTCCATTTTTACATTCATTTTCGATGGAAATTCATTCATTCATTATGCGCGATTTAATTGAACCAGATGAATTTAACATAAAAATCAGTTCCCTCAATACCGAATAGCCTTAAATTAACAAAGTCAAACCATTAATTTCAAATTTCGTACATTGATCACAACATGGCATTGAACAATGTTCTATTTCCCTGATTTTACGCCACAAACTCCTGAAATAACTCCCAAACCGCCAAATGCCCAAACGCTATCAATAGCATCAAAATGTATTGGCACTATTAGTAAACTCCCGAACACTCACTATACGCATTCGTATGCATTACTTTTTGCTTAGTCTCTTGGGCTCATGAACCATCATGCTGCACTGACAGGTTGGAATTGGCAACACAATATCATTTTAGAAAGGAGTAGGAAAGTAGCCAATTAAATAGGCCTATACAAAATTGCTATTCTAAGTATATTTTTATTTCTCACATGTCCTAGTATGATGTAAAATATATGGATACAAAAAGGTTCCCACTAATCTAATTTTTACACGACACAAGGATAGAGCAGATCACAGCACCTAAAGGTCCCACAAAGTAGGTGGATCCTCCAAGGAGTAACCTATACCCAAACAAAAATTGGTCATAATATTGAAGTTAGGCATTACCCCAACTTGTTATTTTCCTTACTCATTAGTTTAAGGCATACATGACAAAGCCACATGCGCTGCATGGTTTCTGGGGTACCTCTTAGTGAAATTGGTGTGACATACTGAAATACTTTCATGAAACTAACACGGATTTGGGCCAACAAACCATTTCCTAATAAAAGAGATATATAGCTATTTAATTCTTGTTTTCCAAACGGAAATTAAATTAATATGTAAGGAAATAGGCACATGCAATATACAAATATAAAGTAACTTGAATTTCCATATAGCCACCCTTAACCTCTAATTGCAGTGTAAATACTAGATGATGTAGGTAGACCTGGGCAGTTTACTAGACTGGAATGTGTAATTACATGTAACAACTGGACTCATTTTACAATGGGAATCAAAAAGGGAAAATATTGTAATAGACATATTAGTCATGTAAAGCTAATAAATTACTAGTCTAAGTTCCAAACATTAGGCACTAACCAAGATTCAGTGAATTCATGGACATACCAACATTGATATATATATGTAAACCATATATAGTATTGAAATAAACTTTTACTATGCAAATGAATATTCACTATCATATAGATCTCCTGACCAGAACAAACAAAGTTGTAGAAAAATAATACATTATGTTGGAAAATTGTTACATATAATTTATATCTTTTTCTGGCTTGTTCTTGTGTTTTTCCTTTTCTTTCTCTTTGAGAGAAGGAATGTATGTCATTTTATGACTTGATTGTTGTATGTTAAAGTTATACGTACAAATCAATTTAAAAAAAGAATAAAAGAGATCCTGGGAATAAAATCAAAGAAAAAGGTAACTTTTCTGTTGAAAAAAATCAGTATGTTAAGCCACGCCTACTCTGTTATTTATGCAAATGATTAAGTTCACATTTAAGAATATTTTACTCTAGAAATTGCTGTCATGTCATTTCAATTCTATTTTTGTAAACAAATTTGATAGATATTGCAGTAATCATCTACAATGTAAATCAAGGTTTAATAAAACTGATTTTTTGGAAAATGGAATATTAAATTATGATGTCACTTTAACCTTAATGCTTGTCTATTAACCAGGCATATAATTGACATGCAAGGTTCTGTTGTGATTATAGCTCTATTGCTTATTGTTTAACAGCTTTTTCTATAGTAAGAAAAAGCCTTTATTTGTTCCAAAAATAGAATAGATATTTTACAATTTTACTTTCCATATCATTTTCTGTACATTGCTTTAATTGCATGGATGTTTCGGTTCAAATAGTTGTCAACTAGATTTGGGCACCTCCGAAATTTTTGTTTCGTATGAATGCATTTGTATGGAAAAAAATTGGTTTTGTCAGAAGAGAAATCTGTCCATTTTTACATTCATTTTCGATGGAAATTCATTCATTCATTAGGCGCGATTTAATTGAACCAGATGAATATAACATAAAAATCAGTTCCCTCAATACCGAATAGCCTTAAATTAACAAAGTCAAACCATTAATTTCAAATTTCGTACATTGATCACAACATGGCATTGAACAATGTTCTATTTCCCTGATTTTACGCCACAAACTCCTGAAATAACTCCCAAACCGCCAAATGCCCAAACGCTATCAATAGCATCAAAATGTATTGGCACTATTAGTAAACTCCCGAACACTCACTATACGCATTCGTATGCATTACTTTTTGCTTAGTCTCTTGGGCTCATGAACCATCATGCTGCACTGACAGGTTGGAATTGGCAACACAATATCATTTTAGAAAGGAGTAGGAAAGTAGCCAATTAAATAGGCCTATACAAAATTGCTATTCTAAGTATATTTTTATTTCTCACATGTCCTAGTATGATGTAAAATATATGGATACAAAAAGGTTCCCACTAATCTAATTTTTACACGACACAAGGATAGAGCAGATCACAGCACCTAAAGGTCCCACAAAGTAGGTGGATCCTCCAAGGAGTAACCTATACCCAAACAAAAATTGGTCATAATATTGAAGTTAGGCATTACCCCAACTTGTTATTTTCCTTACTCATTAGTTTAAGGCATACATGACAAAGCCACATGCGCTGCATGGTTTCTGGGGTACCTCTTAGTGAAATTGGTGTGACATACTGAAATACTTTCATGAAACTAACACGGATTTGGGCCAACAAACCATTTCCTAATAAAAGAGATATATAGCTATTTAATTTTTGTTTTTCAAACGGAAATTAAATTAATATGTAAGGAAATAGGCACATGCAATATACAAATATAAAGTAACTTGAATTTCCATATAGCCACCCTTAACCTCTAATTGCAGTGTAAATACTAGATGATGTAGGTAGACCTGGGCAGTTTACTAGACTGGAATGTGTAATTACATGTAACAACTGGACTCATTTTACAATGGGAATCAAAAAGGGAAAATATTGTAATAGACATATTAGTCATGTAAAGCTAATAAATTACTAGTCTAAGTTCCAAACATTAGGCACTAACCAAGATTCAGTGAATTCATGGACATACCAACATTGATATATATATGTAAACCATATATAGTATTGAAATAAACTTTTACTATGCAAATGAATATTCACTATCATATAGATCTCCTGACCAGAACAAACAAAGTTGTAGAAAAATAATACATTATGTTGGAAAATTGTTACATATAATTTATATCTTTTTCTGGCTTGTTCTTGTGTTTTTCCTTTTCTTTCTCTTTGAGAGAAGGAATGTATGTCATTTTATGACTTGATTGTTGTATGTTAAAGTTATACGTACAAATCAATTTAAAAAAAGAATAAAAGAGATCCTGGGAATAAAATCAAAGAAAAAGGTAACTTTTCTGTTGAAAAAAATCAGTATGTTAAGCCACGCCTACTCTGTTATTTATGCAAATGATTAAGTTCACATTTAAGAATATTTTACTCTAGAAATTGCTGTCATGTCATTTCAATTCTATTTTTGTAAACAAATTTGATAGATATTGCAGTAATCATCTACAATGTAAATCAAGGTTTAATAAAACTGATTTTTTGGAAAATGGAATATTAAATTATGATGTCACTTTAACCTTAATGCTTGTCTATTAACCAGGCATATTATTGACATGCAAGGTTCTGTTGTGATTATAGCTCTATTGCTTATTGTTTAACAGCTTTTTCTATAGTAAGAAAAAGCCTTTATTTGTTCCAAAAATAGAATAGATATTTTACAATTTTACTTTCCATATCATTTTCTGTACATTGCTTTAATTGCATGGATGTTTCGGTTCAAATAGTTGTCAACTAGATTTGGGCACCTCCGAAATTTTTGTTTCGTATGAATGCATTTGTACGGAAAAAAATTGGTTTTGTCAGAAGAGAAATCTGTCCATTTTTACATTCATTTTCGATGGAAATTCATTCATTCATTATGCGCGATTTAATTGAACCAGATGAATTTAACATAAAAATCAGTTCCCTCAATACCGAATAGCCTTAAATTAACAAAGTCAAACCATTAATTTCAAATTTCGTACATTGATCACAACATGGCATTGAACAATGTTCTATTTCCCTGATTTTACGCCACAAACTCCTGAAATAACTCCCAAACCGCCAAATGCCCAAACGCTATCAATAGCATCAAAATGTATTGGCACTATTAGTAAACTCCCGAACACTCACTATACGCATTCGTATGCATTACTTTTTGCTTAGTCTCTTGGGCTCATGAACCATCATGCTGCACTGACAGGTTGGAATTGGCAACACAATATCATTTTAGAAAGGAGTAGGAAAGTAGCCAATTAAATAGGCCTATACAAAATTGCTATTCTAAGTATATTTTTATTTCTCACATGTCCTAGTATGATGTAAAATATATGGATACAAAAAGGTTCCCACTAATCTAATTTTTACACGACACAAGGATAGAGCAGATCACAGCACCTAAAGGTCCCACAAAGTAGGTGGATCCTCCAAAGAGTAACCTATACCCAAACAAAAATTGGTCATAATATTGAAGTTAGGCATTACCCCCAACTTGTTATTTTCCTTACTCATTAGTTTAAGGCATACATGACAAAGCCACATGCGCTGCATGGTTTCTGGGGTACCTCTTAGTGAAATTGGTGTGACATACTGAAATACTTTCATGAAACTAACACGGATTTGGGCCAACAAACCATTTCCTAATAAAAGAGATATATAGCTATTTAATTTTTGTTTTCCAAACGGAAATTAAATTAATATGTAAGGAAATAGGCACATGCAATATACAAATATAAAGTAACTTGAATTTCCATATAGCCACCCTTAACCTCTAATTGCAGTGTAAATACTAGATGATGTAGGTAGACCTGGGCAGTTTACTAGACTGGAATGTGTAATTACATGTAACAACTGGACTCATTTTACAATGGGAATCAAAAAGGGAAAATATTGTAATAGACATATTAGTCATGTAAAGCTAATAAATTACTAGTCTAAGTTCCAAACATTAGGCACTAACCAAGATTCAGTGAATTCATGGACATACCAACATTGATATATATATGTAAACCATATATAGTATTGAAATAAACTTTTACTATGCAAATGAATATTCACTATCATATAGATCTCCTGACCAGAACAAACAAAGTTGTAGAAAAATAATACATTATGTTGGAAAATTGTTACATATAATTTATATCTTTTTCTGGCTTGTTCTTGTGTTTTTCCTTTTCTTTCTCTTTGAGAGAAGGAATGTATGTCATTTTATGACTTGATTGTTGTATGTTAAAGTTATACGTACAAATCAATTTAAAAAAAGAATAAAAGAGATCCTGGGAATAAAATCAAAGAAAAAGGTAACTTTTCTGTTGAAAAAAATCAGTATGTTAAGCCACGCCTACTCTGTTATTTATGCAAATGATTAAGTTCACATTTAAGAATATTTTACTCTAGAAATTGCTGTCATGTCATTTCAATTCTATTTTTGTAAACAAATTTGATAGATATTGCAGTAATCATCTACAATGTAAATCAAGGTTTAATAAAACTGATTTTTTGGAAAATGGAATATTAAATTATGATGTCACTTTAACCTTAATGCTTGTCTATTAACCAGGCATATAATTGACATGCAAGGTTCTGTTGTGATTATAGCTCTATTGCTTATTGTTTAACAGCTTTTTCTATAGTAAGAAAAAGCCTTTATTTGTTCCAAAAATAGAATAGATATTTTACAATTTTACTTTCCATATCATTTTCTGTACATTGCTTTAATTGCATGGATGTTTCGGTTCAAATAGTTGTCAACTAGATTTGGGCACCTCCGAAATTTTTGTTTCGTATGAATGCATTTGTACGGAAAAAAATTGGTTTTGTCAGAAGAGAAATCTGTCCATTTTTACATTCATTTTCGATGGAAATTCATTCATTCATTATGCGCGATTTAATTGAACCAGATGAATTTAACATAAAAATCAGTTCCCTCAATACCGAATAGCCTTAAATTAACAAAGTCAAACCATTAATTTCAAATTTCGTACATTGATCACAACATGGCATTGAACAATGTTCTATTTCCCTGATTTTACGCCACAAACTCCTGAAATAACTCCCAAACCGCCAAATGCCCAAACGCTATCAATAGCATCAAAATGTATTGGCACTATTAGTAAACTCCCGAACACTCACTATACGCATTCGTATGCATTACTTTTTGCTTAGTCTCTTGGGCTCATGAACCATCATGCTGCACTGACAGGTTGGAATTGGCAACACAATATCATTTTAGAAAGGAGTAGGAAAGTAGCCAATTAAATAGGCCTATACAAAATTGCTATTCTAAGTATATTTTTATTTCTCACATGTCCTAGTATGATGTAAAATATATGGATACAAAAAGGTTCCCACTAATCTAATTTTTACACGACACAAGGATAGAGCAGATCACAGCACCTAAAGGTCCCACAAAGTAGGTGGATCCTCCAAAGAGTAACCTATACCCAAACAAAAATTGGTCATAATATTGAAGTTAGGCATTACCCCCAACTTGTTATTTTCCTTACTCATTAGTTTAAGGCATACATGACAAAGCCACATGCGCTGCATGGTTTCTGGGGTACCTCTTAGTGAAATTGGTGTGACATACTGAAATACTTTCATGAAACTAACACGGATTTGGGCCAACAAACCATTTCCTAATAAAAGAGATATATAGCTATTTAATTTTTGTTTTCCAAACGGAAATTAAATTAATATGTAAGGAAATAGGCACATGCAATATACAAATATAAAGTAACTTGAATTTCCATATAGCCACCCTTAACCTCTAATTGCAGTGTAAATACTAGATGATGTAGGTAGACCTGGGCAGTTTACTAGACTGGAATGTGTAATTACATGTAACAACTGGACTCATTTTACAATGGGAATCAAAAAGGGAAAATATTGTAATAGACATATTAGTCATGTAAAGCTAATAAATTACTAGTCTAAGTTCCAAACATTAGGCACTAACCAAGATTCAGTGAATTCATGGACATACCAACATTGATATATATATGTAAACCATATATAGTATTGAAATAAACTTTTACTATGCAAATGAATATTCACTATCATATAGATCTCCTGACCAGAACAAACAAAGTTGTAGAAAAATAATACATTATGTTGGAAAATTGTTACATATAATTTATATCTTTTTCTGGCTTGTTCTTGTGTTTTTCCTTTTCTTTCTCTTTGAGAGAAGGAATGTATGTCATTTTATGACTTGATTGTTGTATGTTAAAGTTATACGTACAAATCAATTTAAAAAAAGAATAAAAGAGATCCTGGGAATAAAATCAAAGAAAAAGGTAACTTTTCTGTTGAAAAAAATCAGTATGTTAAGCCACGCCTACTCTGTTATTTATGCAAATGATTAAGTTCACATTTAACCCCTTAAGGACACATGACGTGTGTGACATGTCATGATTCCCTTTTATTCCAGAAGTTTGGTCCTTAAGGGGTTAAGAATATTTTACTCTAGAAATTGCTGTCATGTCATTTCAATTCTATTTTTGTAAACAAATTTGATAGATATTGCAGTAATCATCTACAATGTAAATCAAGGTTTAATAAAACTGATTTTTTGGAAAATGGAATATTAAATTATGATGTCACTTTAACCTTAATGCTTGTCTATTAACCAGGCATATAATTGACATGCAAGGTTCTGTTGTGATTATAGCTCTATTGCTTATTGTTTAACAGCTTTTTCTATAGTAAGAAAAAGCCTTTATTTGTTCCAAAAATAGAATAGATATTTTACAATTTTACTTTCCATATCATTTTCTGTACATTGCTTTAATTGCATGGATGTTTCGGTTCAAATAGTTGTCAACTAGATTTGGGCACCTCCGAAATTTTTGTTTCGTATGAATGCATTTGTATGGAAAAAAATTGGTTTTGTCAGAAGAGAAATCTGTCCATTTTTACATTCATTTTCGATGGAAATTCATTCATTCATTAGGCGCGATTTAATTGAACCAGATGAATATAACATAAAAATCAGTTCCCTCAATACCGAATAGCCTTAAATTAACAAAGTCAAACCATTAATTTCAAATTTCGTACATTGATCACAACATGGCATTGAACAATGTTCTATTTCCCTGATTTTACGCCACAAACTCCTGAAATAACTCCCAAACCGCCAAATGCCCAAACGCTATCAATAGCATCAAAATGTATTGGCACTATTAGTAAACTCCCGAACACTCACTATACGCATTCGTATGCATTACTTTTTGCTTAGTCTCTTGGGCTCATGAACCATCATGCTGCACTGACAGGTTGGAATTGGCAACACAATATCATTTTAGAAAGGAGTAGGAAAGTAGCCAATTAAATAGGCCTATACAAAATTGCTATTCTAAGTATATTTTTATTTCTCACATGTCCTAGTATGATGTAAAATATATGGATACAAAAAGGTTCCCACTAATCTAATTTTTACACGACACAAGGATAGAGCAGATCACAGCACCTAAAGGTCCCACAAAGTAGGTGGATCCTCCAAGGAGTAACCTATACCCAAACAAAAATTGGTCATAATATTGAAGTTAGGCATTACCCCAACTTGTTATTTTCCTTACTCATTAGTTTAAGGCATACATGACAAAGCCACATGCGCTGCATGGTTTCTGGGGTACCTCTTAGTGAAATTGGTGTGACATACTGAAATACTTTCATGAAACTAACACGGATTTGGGCCAACAAACCATTTCCTAATAAAAGAGATATATAGCTATTTAATTTTTGTTTTTCAAACGGAAATTAAATTAATATGTAAGGAAATAGGCACATGCAATATACAAATATAAAGTAACTTGAATTTCCATATAGCCACCCTTAACCTCTAATTGCAGTGTAAATACTAGATGATGTAGGTAGACCTGGGCAGTTTACTAGACTGGAATGTGTAATTACATGTAACAACTGGACTCATTTTACAATGGGAATCAAAAAGGGAAAATATTGTAATAGACATATTAGTCATGTAAAGCTAATAAATTACTAGTCTAAGTTCCAAACATTAGGCACTAACCAAGATTCAGTGAATTCATGGACATACCAACATTGATATATATATGTAAACCATATATAGTATTGAAATAAACTTTTACTATGCAAATGAATATTCACTATCATATAGATCTCCTGACCAGAACAAACAAAGTTGTAGAAAAATAATACATTATGTTGGAAAATTGTTACATATAATTTATATCTTTTTCTGGCTTGTTCTTGTGTTTTTCCTTTTCTTTCTCTTTGAGAGAAGGAATGTATGTCATTTTATGACTTGATTGTTGTATGTTAAAGTTATACGTACAAATCAATTTAAAAAAAGAATAAAAGAGATCCTGGGAATAAAATCAAAGAAAAAGGTAACTTTTCTGTTGAAAAAAATCAGTATGTTAAGCCACGCCTACTCTGTTATTTATGCAAATGATTAAGTTCACATTTAAGAATATTTTACTCTAGAAATTGCTGTCATGTCATTTCAATTCTATTTTTGTAAACAAATTTGATAGATATTGCAGTAATCATCTACAATGTAAATCAAGGTTTAATAAAACTGATTTTTTGGAAAATGGAATATTAAATTATGATGTCACTTTAACCTTAATGCTTGTCTATTAACCAGGCATATTATTGACATGCAAGGTTCTGTTGTGATTATAGCTCTATTGCTTATTGTTTAACAGCTTTTTCTATAGTAAGAAAAAGCCTTTATTTGTTCCAAAAATAGAATAGATATTTTACAATTTTACTTTCCATATCATTTTCTGTACATTGCTTTAATTGCATGGATGTTTCGGTTCAAATAGTTGTCAACTAGATTTGGGCACCTCCGAAATTTTTGTTTCGTATGAATGCATTTGTACGGAAAAAAATTGGTTTTGTCAGAAGAGAAATCTGTCCATTTTTACATTCATTTTCGATGGAAATTCATTCATTCATTATGCGCGATTTAATTGAACCAGATGAATTTAACATAAAAATCAGTTCCCTCAATACCGAATAGCCTTAAATTAACAAAGTCAAACCATTAATTTCAAATTTCGTACATTGATCACAACATGGCATTGAACAATGTTCTATTTCCCTGATTTTACGCCACAAACTCCTGAAATAACTCCCAAACCGCCAAATGCCCAAACGCTATCAATAGCATCAAAATGTATTGGCACTATTAGTAAACTCCCGAACACTCACTATACGCATTCGTATGCATTACTTTTTGCTTAGTCTCTTGGGCTCATGAACCATCATGCTGCACTGACAGGTTGGAATTGGCAACACAATATCATTTTAGAAAGGAGTAGGAAAGTAGCCAATTAAATAGGCCTATACAAAATTGCTATTCTAAGTATATTTTTATTTCTCACATGTCCTAGTATGATGTAAAATATATGGATACAAAAAGGTTCCCACTAATCTAATTTTTACACGACACAAGGATAGAGCAGATCACAGCACCTAAAGGTCCCACAAAGTAGGTGGATCCTCCAAAGAGTAACCTATACCCAAACAAAAATTGGTCATAATATTGAAGTTAGGCATTACCCCCAACTTGTTATTTTCCTTACTCATTAGTTTAAGGCATACATGACAAAGCCACATGCGCTGCATGGTTTCTGGGGTACCTCTTAGTGAAATTGGTGTGACATACTGAAATACTTTCATGAAACTAACACGGATTTGGGCCAACAAACCATTTCCTAATAAAAGAGATATATAGCTATTTAATTTTTGTTTTCCAAACGGAAATTAAATTAATATGTAAGGAAATAGGCACATGCAATATACAAATATAAAGTAACTTGAATTTCCATATAGCCACCCTTAACCTCTAATTGCAGTGTAAATACTAGATGATGTAGGTAGACCTGGGCAGTTTACTAGACTGGAATGTGTAATTACATGTAACAACTGGACTCATTTTACAATGGGAATCAAAAAGGGAAAATATTGTAATAGACATATTAGTCATGTAAAGCTAATAAATTACTAGTCTAAGTTCCAAACATTAGGCACTAACCAAGATTCAGTGAATTCATGGACATACCAACATTGATATATATATGTAAACCATATATAGTATTGAAATAAACTTTTACTATGCAAATGAATATTCACTATCATATAGATCTCCTGACCAGAACAAACAAAGTTGTAGAAAAATAATACATTATGTTGGAAAATTGTTACATATAATTTATATCTTTTTCTGGCTTGTTCTTGTGTTTTTCCTTTTCTTTCTCTTTGAGAGAAGGAATGTATGTCATTTTATGACTTGATTGTTGTATGTTAAAGTTATACGTACAAATCAATTTAAAAAAAGAATAAAAGAGATCCTGGGAATAAAATCAAAGAAAAAGGTAACTTTTCTGTTGAAAAAAATCAGTATGTTAAGCCACGCCTACTCTGTTATTTATGCAAATGATTAAGTTCACATTTAAGAATATTTTACTCTAGAAATTGCTGTCATGTCATTTCAATTCTATTTTTGTAAACAAATTTGATAGATATTGCAGTAATCATCTACAATGTAAATCAAGGTTTAATAAAACTGATTTTTTGGAAAATGGAATATTAAATTATGATGTCACTTTAACCTTAATGCTTGTCTATTAACCAGGCATATAATTGACATGCAAGGTTCTGTTGTGATTATAGCTCTATTGCTTATTGTTTAACAGCTTTTTCTATAGTAAGAAAAAGCCTTTATTTGTTCCAAAAATAGAATAGATATTTTACAATTTTACTTTCCATATCATTTTCTGTACATTGCTTTAATTGCATGGATGTTTCGGTTCAAATAGTTGTCAACTAGATTTGGGCACCTCCGAAATTTTTGTTTCGTATGAATGCATTTGTATGGAAAAAAATTGGTTTTGTCAGAAGAGAAATCTGTCCATTTTTACATTCATTTTCGATGGAAATTCATTCATTCATTAGGCGCGATTTAATTGAACCAGATGAATATAACATAAAAATCAGTTCCCTCAATACCGAATAGCCTTAAATTAACAAAGTCAAACCATTAATTTCAAATTTCGTACATTGATCACAACATGGCATTGAACAATGTTCTATTTCCCTGATTTTACGCCACAAACTCCTGAAATAACTCCCAAACCGCCAAATGCCCAAACGCTATCAATAGCATCAAAATGTATTGGCACTATTAGTAAACTCCCGAACACTCACTATACGCATTCGTATGCATTACTTTTTGCTTAGTCTCTTGGGCTCATGAACCATCATGCTGCACTGACAGGTTGGAATTGGCAACACAATATCATTTTAGAAAGGAGTAGGAAAGTAGCCAATTAAATAGGCCTATACAAAATTGCTATTCTAAGTATATTTTTATTTCTCACATGTCCTAGTATGATGTAAAATATATGGATACAAAAAGGTTCCCACTAATCTAATTTTTACACGACACAAGGATAGAGCAGATCACAGCACCTAAAGGTCCCACAAAGTAGGTGGATCCTCCAAGGAGTAACCTATACCCAAACAAAAATTGGTCATAATATTGAAGTTAGGCATTACCCCAACTTGTTATTTTCCTTACTCATTAGTTTAAGGCATACATGACAAAGCCACATGCGCTGCATGGTTTCTGGGGTACCTCTTAGTGAAATTGGTGTGACATACTGAAATACTTTCATGAAACTAACACGGATTTGGGCCAACAAACCATTTCCTAATAAAAGAGATATATAGCTATTTAATTTTTGTTTTTCAAACGGAAATTAAATTAATATGTAAGGAAATAGGCACATGCAATATACAAATATAAAGTAACTTGAATTTCCATATAGCCACCCTTAACCTCTAATTGCAGTGTAAATACTAGATGATGTAGGTAGACCTGGGCAGTTTACTAGACTGGAATGTGTAATTACATGTAACAACTGGACTCATTTTACAATGGGAATCAAAAAGGGAAAATATTGTAATAGACATATTAGTCATGTAAAGCTAATAAATTACTAGTCTAAGTTCCAAACATTAGGCACTAACCAAGATTCAGTGAATTCATGGACATACCAACATTGATATATATATGTAAACCATATATAGTATTGAAATAAACTTTTACTATGCAAATGAATATTCACTATCATATAGATCTCCTGACCAGAACAAACAAAGTTGTAGAAAAATAATACATTATGTTGGAAAATTGTTACATATAATTTATATCTTTTTCTGGCTTGTTCTTGTGTTTTTCCTTTTCTTTCTCTTTGAGAGAAGGAATGTATGTCATTTTATGACTTGATTGTTGTATGTTAAAGTTATACGTACAAATCAATTTAAAAAAAGAATAAAAGAGATCCTGGGAATAAAATCAAAGAAAAAGGTAACTTTTCTGTTGAAAAAAATCAGTATGTTAAGCCACGCCTACTCTGTTATTTATGCAAATGATTAAGTTCACATTTAAGAATATTTTACTCTAGAAATTGCTGTCATGTCATTTCAATTCTATTTTTGTAAACAAATTTGATAGATATTGCAGTAATCATCTACAATGTAAATCAAGGTTTAATAAAACTGATTTTTTGGAAAATGGAATATTAAATTATGATGTCACTTTAACCTTAATGCTTGTCTATTAACCAGGCATATTATTGACATGCAAGGTTCTGTTGTGATTATAGCTCTATTGCTTATTGTTTAACAGCTTTTTCTATAGTAAGAAAAAGCCTTTATTTGTTCCAAAAATAGAATAGATATTTTACAATTTTACTTTCCATATCATTTTCTGTACATTGCTTTAATTGCATGGATGTTTCGGTTCAAATAGTTGTCAACTAGATTTGGGCACCTCCGAAATTTTTGTTTCGTATGAATGCATTTGTACGGAAAAAAATTGGTTTTGTCAGAAGAGAAATCTGTCCATTTTTACATTCATTTTCGATGGAAATTCATTCATTCATTATGCGCGATTTAATTGAACCAGATGAATTTAACATAAAAATCAGTTCCCTCAATACCGAATAGCCTTAAATTAACAAAGTCAAACCATTAATTTCAAATTTCGTACATTGATCACAACATGGCATTGAACAATGTTCTATTTCCCTGATTTTACGCCACAAACTCCTGAAATAACTCCCAAACCGCCAAATGCCCAAACGCTATCAATAGCATCAAAATGTATTGGCACTATTAGTAAACTCCCGAACACTCACTATACGCATTCGTATGCATTACTTTTTGCTTAGTCTCTTGGGCTCATGAACCATCATGCTGCACTGACAGGTTGGAATTGGCAACACAATATCATTTTAGAAAGGAGTAGGAAAGTAGCCAATTAAATAGGCCTATACAAAATTGCTATTCTAAGTATATTTTTATTTCTCACATGTCCTAGTATGATGTAAAATATATGGATACAAAAAGGTTCCCACTAATCTAATTTTTACACGACACAAGGATAGAGCAGATCACAGCACCTAAAGGTCCCACAAAGTAGGTGGATCCTCCAAAGAGTAACCTATACCCAAACAAAAATTGGTCATAATATTGAAGTTAGGCATTACCCCCAACTTGTTATTTTCCTTACTCATTAGTTTAAGGCATACATGACAAAGCCACATGCGCTGCATGGTTTCTGGGGTACCTCTTAGTGAAATTGGTGTGACATACTGAAATACTTTCATGAAACTAACACGGATTTGGGCCAACAAACCATTTCCTAATAAAAGAGATATATAGCTATTTAATTTTTGTTTTCCAAACGGAAATTAAATTAATATGTAAGGAAATAGGCACATGCAATATACAAATATAAAGTAACTTGAATTTCCATATAGCCACCCTTAACCTCTAATTGCAGTGTAAATACTAGATGATGTAGGTAGACCTGGGCAGTTTACTAGACTGGAATGTGTAATTACATGTAACAACTGGACTCATTTTACAATGGGAATCAAAAAGGGAAAATATTGTAATAGACATATTAGTCATGTAAAGCTAATAAATTACTAGTCTAAGTTCCAAACATTAGGCACTAACCAAGATTCAGTGAATTCATGGACATACCAACATTGATATATATATGTAAACCATATATAGTATTGAAATAAACTTTTACTATGCAAATGAATATTCACTATCATATAGATCTCCTGACCAGAACAAACAAAGTTGTAGAAAAATAATACATTATGTTGGAAAATTGTTACATATAATTTATATCTTTTTCTGGCTTGTTCTTGTGTTTTTCCTTTTCTTTCTCTTTGAGAGAAGGAATGTATGTCATTTTATGACTTGATTGTTGTATGTTAAAGTTATACGTACAAATCAATTTAAAAAAAGAATAAAAGAGATCCTGGGAATAAAATCAAAGAAAAAGGTAACTTTTCTGTTGAAAAAAATCAGTATGTTAAGCCACGCCTACTCTGTTATTTATGCAAATGATTAAGTTCACATTTAAGAATATTTTACTCTAGAAATTGCTGTCATGTCATTTCAATTCTATTTTTGTAAACAAATTTGATAGATATTGCAGTAATCATCTACAATGTAAATCAAGGTTTAATAAAACTGATTTTTTGGAAAATGGAATATTAAATTATGATGTCACTTTAACCTTAATGCTTGTCTATTAACCAGGCATATAATTGACATGCAAGGTTCTGTTGTGATTATAGCTCTATTGCTTATTGTTTAACAGCTTTTTCTATAGTAAGAAAAAGCCTTTATTTGTTCCAAAAATAGAATAGATATTTTACAATTTTACTTTCCATATCATTTTCTGTACATTGCTTTAATTGCATGGATGTTTCGGTTCAAATAGTTGTCAACTAGATTTGGGCACCTCCGAAATTTTTGTTTCGTATGAATGCATTTGTACGGAAAAAAATTGGTTTTGTCAGAAGAGAAATCTGTCCATTTTTACATTCATTTTCGATGGAAATTCATTCATTCATTATGCGCGATTTAATTGAACCAGATGAATTTAACATAAAAATCAGTTCCCTCAATACCGAATAGCCTTAAATTAACAAAGTCAAACCATTAATTTCAAATTTCGTACATTGATCACAACATGGCATTGAACAATGTTCTATTTCCCTGATTTTACGCCACAAACTCCTGAAATAACTCCCAAACCGCCAAATGCCCAAACGCTATCAATAGCATCAAAATGTATTGGCACTATTAGTAAACTCCCGAACACTCACTATACGCATTCGTATGCATTACTTTTTGCTTAGTCTCTTGGGCTCATGAACCATCATGCTGCACTGACAGGTTGGAATTGGCAACACAATATCATTTTAGAAAGGAGTAGGAAAGTAGCCAATTAAATAGGCCTATACAAAATTGCTATTCTAAGTATATTTTTATTTCTCACATGTCCTAGTATGATGTAAAATATATGGATACAAAAAGGTTCCCACTAATCTAATTTTTACACGACACAAGGATAGAGCAGATCACAGCACCTAAAGGTCCCACAAAGTAGGTGGATCCTCCAAAGAGTAACCTATACCCAAACAAAAATTGGTCATAATATTGAAGTTAGGCATTACCCCCAACTTGTTATTTTCCTTACTCATTAGTTTAAGGCATACATGACAAAGCCACATGCGCTGCATGGTTTCTGGGGTACCTCTTAGTGAAATTGGTGTGACATACTGAAATACTTTCATGAAACTAACACGGATTTGGGCCAACAAACCATTTCCTAATAAAAGAGATATATAGCTATTTAATTTTTGTTTTCCAAACGGAAATTAAATTAATATGTAAGGAAATAGGCACATGCAATATACAAATATAAAGTAACTTGAATTTCCATATAGCCACCCTTAACCTCTAATTGCAGTGTAAATACTAGATGATGTAGGTAGACCTGGGCAGTTTACTAGACTGGAATGTGTAATTACATGTAACAACTGGACTCATTTTACAATGGGAATCAAAAAGGGAAAATATTGTAATAGACATATTAGTCATGTAAAGCTAATAAATTACTAGTCTAAGTTCCAAACATTAGGCACTAACCAAGATTCAGTGAATTCATGGACATACCAACATTGATATATATATGTAAACCATATATAGTATTGAAATAAACTTTTACTATGCAAATGAATATTCACTATCATATAGATCTCCTGACCAGAACAAACAAAGTTGTAGAAAAATAATACATTATGTTGGAAAATTGTTACATATAATTTATATCTTTTTCTGGCTTGTTCTTGTGTTTTTCCTTTTCTTTCTCTTTGAGAGAAGGAATGTATGTCATTTTATGACTTGATTGTTGTATGTTAAAGTTATACGTACAAATCAATTTAAAAAAAGAATAAAAGAGATCCTGGGAATAAAATCAAAGAAAAAGGTAACTTTTCTGTTGAAAAAAATCAGTATGTTAAGCCACGCCTACTCTGTTATTTATGCAAATGATTAAGTTCACATTTAACCCCTTAAGGACACATGACGTGTGTGACATGTCATGATTCCCTTTTATTCCAGAAGTTTGGTCCTTAAGGGGTTAAGAATATTTTACTCTAGAAATTGCTGTCATGTCATTTCAATTCTATTTTTGTAAACAAATTTGATAGATATTGCAGTAATCATCTACAATGTAAATCAAGGTTTAATAAAACTGATTTTTTGGAAAATGGAATATTAAATTATGATGTCACTTTAACCTTAATGCTTGTCTATTAACCAGGCATATAATTGACATGCAAGGTTCTGTTGTGATTATAGCTCTATTGCTTATTGTTTAACAGCTTTTTCTATAGTAAGAAAAAGCCTTTATTTGTTCCAAAAATAGAATAGATATTTTACAATTTTACTTTCCATATCATTTTCTGTACATTGCTTTAATTGCATGGATGTTTCGGTTCAAATAGTTGTCAACTAGATTTGGGCACCTCCGAAATTTTTGTTTCGTATGAATGCATTTGTACGGAAAAAAATTGGTTTTGTCAGAAGAGAAATCTGTCCATTTTTACATTCATTTTCGATGGAAATTCATTCATTCATTATGCGCGATTTAATTGAACCAGATGAATTTAACATAAAAATCAGTTCCCTCAATACCGAATAGCCTTAAATTAACAAAGTCAAACCATTAATTTCAAATTTCGTACATTGATCACAACATGGCATTGAACAATGTTCTATTTCCCTGATTTTACGCCACAAACTCCTGAAATAACTCCCAAACCGCCAAATGCCCAAACGCTATCAATAGCATCAAAATGTATTGGCACTATTAGTAAACTCCCGAACACTCACTATACGCATTCGTATGCATTACTTTTTGCTTAGTCTCTTGGGCTCATGAACCATCATGCTGCACTGACAGGTTGGAATTGGCAACACAATATCATTTTAGAAAGGAGTAGGAAAGTAGCCAATTAAATAGGCCTATACAAAATTGCTATTCTAAGTATATTTTTATTTCTCACATGTCCTAGTATGATGTAAAATATATGGATACAAAAAGGTTCCCACTAATCTAATTTTTACACGACACAAGGATAGAGCAGATCACAGCACCTAAAGGTCCCACAAAGTAGGTGGATCCTCCAAAGAGTAACCTATACCCAAACAAAAATTGGTCATAATATTGAAGTTAGGCATTACCCCAACTTGTTATTTTCCTTACTCATTAGTTTAAGGCATACATGACAAAGCCACATGCGCTGCATGGTTTCTGGGGTACCTCTTAGTGAAATTGGTGTGACATACTGAAATACTTTCATGAAACTAACACGGATTTGGGCCAACAAACCATTTCCTAATAAAAGAGATATATAGCTATTTAATTTTTGTTTTCCAAACGGAAATTAAATTAATATGTAAGGAAATAGGCACATGCAATATACAAATATAAAGTAACTTGAATTTCCATATAGCCACCCTTAACCTCTAATTGCAGTGTAAATACTAGATGATGTAGGTAGACCTGGGCAGTTTACTAGACTGGAATGTGTAATTACATGTAACAACTGGACTCATTTTACAATGGGAATCAAAAAGGGAAAATATTGTAATAGACATATTAGTCATGTAAAGCTAATAAATTACTAGTCTAAGTTCCAAACATTAGGCACTAACCAAGATTCAGTGAATTCATGGACACACCAACATTGATATATATATATGTAAACCATATATAGTATTGAAATAAACTTTTACTATGCAAATGAATATTCACTATCATATAGATCTCCTGACCAGAACAAACAAAGTTGTAGAAAAATAATACATTATGTTGGAAAATTGTTACATATAATTTATATCTTTTTCTGGCTTGTTCTTGTGTTTTTCCTTTTCTTTCTCTTTGAGAGAAGGAATGTATGTCATTTTATGACTTGATTGTTGTATGTTATAGTTATACGTACAAATCAATTTAAAAAAAGAATAAAAGAGATCCTGGGAATAAAATCAAAGAAAAAGGTAACTTTTCTGTTGAAAAAAATCAGTATGTTAAGCCACGCCTACTCTGTTATTTATGCAAATGATTAAGTTCACATTTAAGAATATTTTACTCTAGAAATTGCTGTCATGTCATTTCAATTCTATTTTTGTAAACAAATTTGATAGATATTGCAGTAATCATCTACAATGTAAATCAAGGTTTAATAAAACTGATTTTTTGGAAAATGGAATATTAAATTATGATGTCACTTTAACCTTAATGCTTGTCTATTAACCAGGCATATTATTGACATGCAAGGTTCTGTTGTGATTATAGCTCTATTGCTTATTGTTTAACAGCTTTTTCTATAGTAAGAAAAAGTCTTTATTTGTTACAAAAATAGAATAGATATTTTACAATTTTACTTTCCATATAATTTTCTGTACATTGCTTTAATTGCATGGATGTTTTGGTTCAAATAGTTGTCAACTAGATTTGGGCACCTCCGAAATTTTTGTTTCGTATGAATGCATTTGTACGGAAAAAAATTGGTTTTGTCAGAAGAGAAATCTGTCCATTTTTACATTCATTTTCGATGGAAATTCATTCATTCATTATGCGCGATTTAATTGAACCAGATGAATTTAACATAAAAATCAGTTCCCTCAATACCGAATAGCCTTAAATTAACAAAGTCAAACCATTAATTTCAAATTTCGTACATTGATCACAACATGGCATTGAACAATGTTCTATTTCCCTGATTTTACGCCACAAACTCCTGAAATAACTCCCAAACCGCCAAATGCCCAAACGCTATCAATAGCATCAAAATGTATTGGCACTATTAGTAAACTCCCGAACACTCACTATACGCATTCGTATGCATTACTTTTTGCTTAGTCTCTTGGGCTCATGAACCATCATGCTGCACTGACAGGTTGGAATTGGCAACACAATATCATTTTAGAAAGGAGTAGGAAAGTAGCCAATTAAATAGGCCTAAACAAAATTGCTATTCTAAGTATATTTTTATTTCTCACATGTCCTAGTATGATGTAAAATATATGGATACAAAAAGGTTCCCACTAATCTAATTTTTACACGACACAAGGATAGAGCAGATCACAGCACCTAAAGGTCCCACAAAGTAGGTGGATCCTCCAAGGAGTAACCTATACCCAAACAAAAATTGGTCATAATATTGAAGTTAGGCATTACCCCAACTTGTTATTTTCCTTACTCATTAGTTTAAGGCATACATGACAAAGCCACATGCGCTGCATGGTTTCTGGGGTACCTCTTAGTGAAATTGGTGTGACATACTGAAATACTTTCATGAAACTAACACGGATTTGGGCCAACAAACCATTTCCTAATAAAAGAGATATATAGCTATTTAATTTTTGTTTTCCAAACGGAAATTAAATTAATATGTAAGGAAATAGGCACATGCAATATACAAATATAAAGTAACTTGAATTTCCATATAGCCACCCTTAACCTCTAATTGCAGTGTAAATACTAGATGATGTAGGTAGACCTGGGCAGTTTACTAGACTGGAATGTGTAATTACATGTAACAACTGGACTCATTTTACAATGGGAATCAAAAAGGGAAAATATTGTAATAGACATATTAGTCATGTAAAGCTAATAAATTACTAGTCTAAGTTCCAAACATTAGGCACTAACCAAGATTCAGTGAATTCATGGACATACCAACATTGATATATATATGTAAACCATATATAGTATTGAAATAAACTTTTACTATGCAAATGAATATTCACTATCATATAGATCTCCTGACCAGAACAAACAAAGTTGTAGAAAAATAATACATTATGTTGGAAAATTGTTACATATAATTTATATCTTTTTCTGGCTTGTTCTTGTGTTTTTCCTTTTCTTTCTCTTTGAGAGAAGGAATGTATGTCATTTTATGACTTGATTGTTGTATGTTAAAGTTATACGTACAAATCAATTTAAAAAAAGAATAAAAGAGATCCTGGGAATAAAATCAAAGAAAAAGGTAACTTTTCTGTTGAAAAAAATCAGTATGTTAAGCCACGCCTACTCTGTTATTTATGCAAATGATTAAGTTCACATTTAAGAATATTTTACTCTAGAAATTGCTGTCATGTCATTTCAATTCTATTTTTGTAAACAAATTTGATAGATATTGCAGTAATCATCTACAATGTAAATCAAGGTTTAATAAAACTGATTTTTTGGAAAATGGAATATTAAATTATGATGTCACTTTAACCTTAATGCTTGTCTATTAACCAGGCATATTATTGACATGCAAGGTTCTGTTGTGATTATAGCTCTATTGCTTATTGTTTAACAGCTTTTTCTATAGTAAGAAAAAGCATTTATTTGTTCCAAAAATAGAATAGATATTTTACAATTTTACTTTCCATATCATTTTCTGTACATTGCTTTAATTGCATGGATGTTTCGGTTCAAATAGTTGTCAACTAGATTTGGGCATCTCCGAAATTTTTGTTTCGTATGAATGCATTTGTACGGAAAAAAATTGGTTTTGTCAGAAGAGAAATCTGTCCATTTTTCCATTCATTTTCGATGGAAATTCATTCATTCATTAGGCGCGATTTAATTGAACCAGATGAATTTAACATAAAAATCAGTTCCCTCAATACCGAATAGCCTTAAATTAACAAAGTCAAACCATTAATTTCAAATTTCGTACATTGATCACAACATGGCATTGAACAATGTTATATTTCCCTGATTTTACGCCACAAACTCCTGAAATAACTCCCAAACCGCCAAATGCCCAAACGCTATCAATAGCATGAAAATGTATTGGCACTATTAGTAAACTCCCGAACACTCACTATACGCATTCGTATGCATTGCTTTTTGCTTAGTCTCTTGGGTTCATGAATCATCATGCTGCACTGACAGGTTGGAATTGGCAACACAATATAATTTTAGAAAGGAGTAGGAAAGTAGCCAATTAAATAGGCCTATACAAAATTGCTATTCTAAGTATATTTTTATTCTCACATGTCCTAGTATGATGTAAGATATATGGATACAAAAAGGTTCCCACTAATCAAATTTTTATACGACACAAGGATAGGGCAGATCAAAGCACCTAGAGGTCCCACAAAGTAGGTGGATCCTCCAAGGGGTAACCTATACCCAAACAAAAATTGGTCATAATATTGAAGTTTGGCATTACCCCAACTTGTTATTTTCCTTATTCATTAGTTTAAGGCATACATGACAAAGCCACATGCGCTGCATGGTTTCTGGGGTACCTCTTAGTGAAATTGGTGTGACATACTGAAATACTTTCATGAAACTAACACGGATTTGGGCCAACAAACCATTTCCTAATAAAAGAGATATATAGCTATTTAATTTTTGTTTTCCAAACGGAAATTAAATTAATATGTAAGGAAATAAGCACATGCAATATACAAATATAAAGTAACTTGAATTTCCATATAGCCACCCTTAACCTCTTATTGCAGTGTAAATACTAGATGATGTAGGTAAACCTGGGCAGTTTACTAGACTGGAATGTGTAATTACATGTAACAACTGGACTCATTTTACAATGGGAATCAAAAAGGGAAAATATTGTAATAGACATATTAGTCATGTAAAGCTAATAAATTACTAGTCTAAGTTCCAAACATTAGGCACTAACCAAGATTCAGTGAATTCATGGACACACCAACATTGATATATATATATGTAAACCATATATAGTATTGAAATAAACTTTTACTATGCAAATGAATATTCACTATCATATAGATCTCCTGACCAGAACAAACAAAGTTGTAGAAAAATAATACATTATGTTGGAAAATTGTTACATATAATTTATATCTTTTTCTGGCTTGTTCTTGTGTTTTTCCTTTTCTTTCTCTTTGAGAGAAGGAATGTATGTCATTTTATGACTTGATTGTTGTATGTTATAGTTATACGTACAAATCAATTTAAAAAAAGAATAAAAGAGATCCTGGGAATAAAATCAAAGAAAAAGGTAACTTTTCTGTTGAAAAAAATCAGTATGTTAAGCCACGCCTACTCTGTTATTTATGCAAATTATTTAGTTCACATTTAAGAATATTTTACTCTAGAAATTGCTGTCATGTCATTTCAATTCTATTTTTGTAAAAAATTTTGATAGATATTGCAGTAATCATCTACAATGTAAATCAAGGTTTAATAAAACTGATTTTTTGGAAAATGGAATATTAAATTATGATGTCACTTTAACCTTAATGCTTGTCTATTAACCAGGCATATTATTGACATGCAAGGTCCTGTTGTGATTATAGCTTTATTGCTTATTGTTTAACAGCTTTTTCTATTGTAAGAAAAAGCCTTTATTTGTTCCAAAAATAGAATAGATATTTTACAATTTTACTTTCCATATAATTTTCTGTACATTGCTTTAATTGCATGGATGTTTCGGTTCAAATAGTTGTCAACTAGATTTGGGCACCTCCGAAATTTTTGTTTCGTATGAATGCATTTGTACGGAAAAAAATTGGTTTTGTCAGAAGAGAAATCTGTCCATTTTTCCATTCATTTTCGATGGAAATTCATTCATTCATTAGGCGCGATTTAAATGAACCAGATGAATTTAACATAAAAATCAGTTCCCTCAATACCGAATAGCCTTAAATTAACAAAGTCAAACCATTAATTTCAAATTTCGTACATTGATCACAACATGGCATTGAACAATGTTCTATTTCCCTGATTTTACGCCACAAACTCCTGAAATAACTCCCAAACCGCCAAATGCCCAAACGCTATCAATAGCATGAAAATGTATTGGCACTATTAGTAAACTCCCGAACACTCACTATACGCATTCGTATACATTGCTTTTTGCTTAGTCTCTTGGGCTCATGAATCATCATGCTGCACTGACAGGTTGGAATTGGCAACACAATATCATTTTAAAAAGGAGCAGGAAAGTAGCCAATTAAATAGGCCTATACAAAATTGCTATTCGAAGTATATTTTTTTCTCACATGTCCTAGTATGATGTAAAATATATGGATACAAAAATGTTCCCACTAATCTAATTTTTACACGACACAAGGATAGGGCAGATCACAGCACCTAGAGGTCCCACAAAGTAGGTGGATCCTCCAATGGGTAACCTATACCCAAACAAAAATTGGTCATAATATTGAAGTTAGGCATTACCCCAACTTGTTATTTTCCTTACTCATTAGTTTAAGGCATACATGACAAAGCCACATGCGCTGCATGGTTTCTGGGGTACCTCTTAGTGAAATTGGTGTGACATACTGAAATACTTTCATGAAACTAACACGGATTTGGGCCAACAAACCATTTCCTAATAAAAGAGATATATAGCTATTTAATTTTTGTTTTCCAAACGGAAATTAAATTAATATGTAAGGAAATAAGCACATGCAATATACAAATATAAAGTAACTTGAATTTCCATATAGCCACCCTTAACCTCTAATTGCAGTGTAAATACTAGATGATGTAGGTAAACCTGGGCAGTTTACTAGACTGGAATGTGTAATTACATGTAACAACTGGACTCATTTTACAATGGGAATCAAAAAGGGAAAATATTGTAATAGACATATTAGTCATGTAAAGCTAATAAATTACTAGTCTAAGTTCCAAACATTAGGCACTAACCAAGATTCAGTGAATTCATGGACACACCAACATTGATATATATATATGTAAACCATATATAGTATTGAAATAAACTTTTACTATGCAAATGAATATTCAATATCATATAGATCTCCTGACCAGAACAAACAAAGTTGTAGAAAAATAATACATTATGTTGGAAAATTGTTACATATAATTTATATCTTTTTCTGGCTTGTTCTTGTGTTTTTCCTTTTCTTTCTCTTTGAGAGAAGGAATGTATGTCATTTTATGACTTGATTGTTGTATGTTATAGTTATACGTACAAATCAATTTAAAAAAAGAATAAAAGAGATCCTGGGAATAAAATCAAAGAAAAAGGTAACTTTTCTGTTGAAAAAAATCAGTATGTTAAGCCACGCCTACTCTGTTATTTATGCAAATGATTAAGTTCACATTTAAGAATATTTTACTCTAGAAATTGCTGTCATGTCATTTCAATTCTATTTTTGTAAAAAATTTTGATAAATATTGCAGTAATCATCTAACATGTAAATCAAGGTTTAATAAAACTGATTTTTTGGAAAATGGAATATTAAATTATGATGTCACTTTAACCTTAATGCTTGTCTATTAACCAGGCATATTATGGACATGCAAGCTCCTCTTGTGATTATAGCTCTATTGCTTATTGTTTAACAGCTTTTTCTATTGTAAGAAAAAGCCTTTATTTGTTCCAAAAATAGAAGAGATATTTTACAATTTTACTTTCCATATCATTTTCTGTACATTGCTTTAATTGCTTGGATGTTTCAGTTCACATAGTTGTCAACTAGATTTGGGCACCTCCGAAATTTTTGTTTCGTATGAATGCATTTGTACGGAAAAAAATTGGTTTTGTCAGAAGAGAAATCTGTCCATTTTTCCATTCATTTTCGATGGAAATTCATTCATTAGGCGCGATTTAATTGAACCAGATGAATATAACATAAAAATCAGTAACCTCAATACCGAATAGCCTTAAATTAACAAAGTCAAACCATTAATTTCAAATTTCGTACATTGATCCCAACATGGCATTGAACAATGTTCTATTTCCCTGATTTTACGCCACAAACTCCTGAAATAACTCCCAAACCGCCAAATGCCCAAACGCTATCAATCGCATGAAAATGTATTGGCACTATTAGTAAACTCCCGAACACTCACTACACGCATTCGTATGCATTGCTTTTTGCTTAGTCTCTTGGGCTCATGAATCATCATGCTGCACTGACAGGTTGGAATTGGCAACACAATATCATTTTAGAAAGGAGTAGGAAAGTAGCCAATTAAATAGGCCTATACAAAATTGCTATTCTAAGTATATATTTTTTTTTCTCACATGTCCTAGTATGATGTAAAATATATGGATACAAAAAGGTTCCCACTAATCTAATTTTTACACGACACAAGGATAGGGCAGATCACAGCACCTAGAGGTCCCACAAAGTAGGTGGATCCTCCAATGGGTAACCTATACCCAAACAAAAATTGGTCATAATATTGAAGTTAGGCATTACCCCAACTTGCTATTTTCCTTACTCATTAGTTTAAGGCATACATGACAAAGCCACATGCGCTGCATGGTTTCTGGGGTACCTCTTAGTGAAATTGGTGTGACATACTGAAATACTTTCATGAAACTAACACGGATTTGGGCCAACAAACCATTTCCTAATAAAAGAGATATATAGCTATTTAATTTTTGTTTTCCAAACGGAAATTAAATTAATATGTAAGGAAATAAGCACATGCAATATACAAATATAAAGTAACTTGAATTTCCATATAGCCACCCTTAACCTCTAATTGCAGTGTAAATACTAGATGATGTAGGTAAACCTGGGCAGTTTACTAGACTGGAATGTGTAATTACATGTAACAACTGGACTCATTTTACAATGGGAATCAAAAAGGGAAAATATTGTAATAGACATATTAGTCATGTAAAGCTAATAAATTACTAGTCTAAGTTCCAAACATTAGGCACTAACCAAGATTCAGTGAATTCATGGACACACCAACATTGATATATATATGTAAACCATATATAGTATTGAAATAAACTTTTACTATGCAAATGAATATTCAATATCATATAGATCTCCTGACCAGAACAAACAAAGTTGTAGAAAAATAATACATTATGTTGGAAAATTGTTACATATAATTTATATCTTTTTCTGGCTTGTTCTTGTGTTTTTCCTTTTCTTTCTCTTTGAGAGAAGGAATGTATGTCATTTTATGACTTGATTGTTGTATGTTATAGTTATACGTACAAATCAATTTAAAAAAAGAATAAAAGAGATCCTGGGAATAAAATCAAAGAAAAAGGTAACTTTTCTGTTGAAAAAAATCAGTATGTTAAGCCACGCCTACTCTGTTATTTATGCAAATGAGTAAGTTCACATTTAAGAATATTTTACTCTAGAAATTGCTGTCATGTCATTTCAATTCTATTTTTGTAAACAAATTTGATAGATATTGCAGTAATCATCTACAATGTAAATCAAGGTTTAATAAAACTGATTTTTTGGAAAATGGAATATTAAATTATGATGTCACTTTAACCTTAATGCTTGTCTATTAACCAGGCATATTATTGACATGCAAGGTTCTGTTGTGATTATAGCTCTATTGCTTATTGTTTAACAGCTTTTTCTATAGTAAGAAAAAGCCTTTATTTGTTCCAAAAATAGAATAGATATTTTAAAATTTTACTTTCCATATCATTTTCTGTACATTGCTTTAATTGCTTGGATGTTTCGGTTCAAATAGTTGTCAACTAGATTTGGGCACCTCCGAAATTTTTGTTTCGTATGAATGCATTTGTACGGAAAAAAATTGGTTTTGTCAGAAGAGAAATCTGTCCATTTTTCCATTCATTTTCGATGGAAATTCATTCATTCATTAGGCGCGATTTAATTGAACCAGATGAATTTAACATAAAAATCAGTTCCCTCAATACCGAATAGCCTTAAATTAACAAAGTCAAACCATTAATTTCAAATTTCGTACATTGATCACAACATGGCATTGAACAATGTTCTATTTCCCTGATTTTACGCCACAAACTCCTGAAATAACTCCCAAACCGCCAAATGCCCAAACGCTATCAATCGCATGAAAATGTATTGGCACTATTAGTAAACTCCCGAACACTCACTACACGCATTCGTATGCATTGCTTTTTGCTTAGTCTCTTGGGCTCATGAATAATCATGCTGCACTGACAGGTTGGAATTGGCAACACAATATCATTTTAGAAAGGAGTAGGAAAGTAGCCAATTAAATAGGCCTATACAAAATTGCTATTCTAAGTATATTTTTTTTTCTCACATGTCCTAGTATGATGTAAAATATATGGATACAAAAAGGTTCCCACTAATCTAATTTTTACACGACACAAGGATAGGGCAGATCACAGCACCTAAAGGTCCCACAAAGTAGGTGGATCCTCCAAGGGGTAACCTATACCCAAACAAAAATTGGTCATAATATTGAAGTTAGGCATTACCCCAACTTGTTATTTTCCTTACTCATTAGTTTAAGGCATACATGACAAAGCCACATGCGCTGCATGGTTTCTGGGGTACCTCTTAGTGAAATTGGTGTGACATACTGAAATACTTTCATGAAACTAACACGGATTTGGGCCAACAAACCATTTCCTAATAAATGAGATATATAGCTATTTAATTTTTGTTTTCCAAACGGAAATTAAATTAATATGTAAGGAAATAGGCACATGCAATATACAAATATAAAGTAACTTGAATTTCCATATAGCCACCCTTAACCTCTAATTGCAGTGTAAATACTAGATGATGTAGGTAAACCTGGGCAGTTTACTAGACTGGAATGTGTAATTACATGTAACAACTGGACTCATTTTACAATGGGAATCAAAAAGGGAAAATATTGTAATAGACATACTAGTCATGTAAAGCTAATAAATTACTAGTCTAAGTTCCAAACATTAGGCACTAACCAAGATTCAGTGAATTCATGGACACACCAACATTGATATATAAATGTAAACCATATATAGTATTGAAATAAACTTTTACTATGCAAATGAATATTCAATATCATATAGATCTCCTGACCAGAACAAACAAAGTTGTAGAAAAATAATACATTATGTTGGAAAATTGTTACATATAATTTATATCTTTTTCTGGCTTGTTCTTGTGTTTTTCCTTTTCTTTCTCTTTGAGAGAAGGAATGTATGTCATTTTATGACTTGATTGTTGTATGTTATAGTTATACGTACAAATCAATTTAAAAAAAGAATAAAAGAGATCCTGGGAATAAAATCAAAGAAAAAGGTAACTTTTCTGTTGAAAAAAATCAGTATGTTAAGCCACGCCTACTCTGTTATTTATGCAAATGATTAAGTTCACATTTAAGAATATTTTACTCTAGAAATTGCTGTCATGTCATTTCAATTCTATTTTTGTAAACAAATTTGATAGATATTGCAGTAATCATCTACAATGTAAATCAAGGTTTAATAAAACTGATTTTTTGGAAAATGGAATATTAAATTATGATGTCACTTTAACCTTAATGCTTGTCTATTAACCAGGCATATTATTGACATGCAAGGTTCTGTTGTGATTATAGCTCTATTGCTTATTGTTTAACAGCTTTTTCTATAGTAACAAAAAGCCTTTATTTGTTCCAAAAATAGAATAAATATTTTACAATTTTACTTTCCATATCATTTTCTGTACATTGCTTTAATTGCATGGATGTTTTGGTTCAAATAGTTGTCAACTAGATTTGGGCACCTCTGAAATTTTTGTTTCGTATGAATGCATTTGTACGGAAAAAAAATTGGTTTTGTCAGAAGAGAAATCTGTCAATTTTTCCATTCATTTTCGATGGAAATTCATTCATTAGGCGCGATTTAATTGAACCAGATGAATATAACATAAAAATCAGTAACCTCAATACCGAATAGCCTTAAATTAACAAAGTCAAACCATTAATTTCAAATTTCGTACATTGATCACAACATGGCATTGAACAATGTTCTATTTCCCTGATTTTACGCCACAAACTCCTGAAATAACTCCCAAACCGCCAAATGCCCAAACGCTATCAATAGCATCAAAATGTATTGGCACTATTAGTAAACTCCCGAACACTCACTATACGCATTCGTATGCATTGCTTTTTGCTTAGTCTCTTGGGCTCATGAATCATCATGCTGCACTGACAGGTTGGAATTGGCAACACAATATCATTTTAGAAAGGAGCAGGAAAGTAGCCAATTAAATAGGCCTATACAAAATTGCTATTCTAAGTATATTTTTTTCTCACATGTCCTAGTATGATGTAAAATATATGGATACAAAAATGTTCCCACTAATCTAATTTTTACACGACACAAGGATAGGGCAGATCACAGCACCTAGAGGTCCCACAAAGTAGGTGGATCCTCCAATGGGTAACCTATACCCAAACAAAAATTGGTCATAATATTGAAGTTAGGCATTACCCCAACTTTTTATTTTCCTTACTCATTAGTTTAAGGCATACATGACAAAGCCACATGCGCTGCATGGTTTCTGGGGTACCTCTTAGTGAAATTGGTGTGACATACTGAAATACTTTCATGAAACTAACACGGATTTGGGCCAACAAACCATTTCCTAATAAAAGAGATATATAGCTATTTAATTTTTGTTTTCCAAACGGAAATTAAATTAATATGTAAGGAAATAAGCACATGCAATATACAAATATAAAGTAACTTGAATTTCCATATAGCCACCCTTAACCTCTAATTGCAGTGTAAATACTAGATGATGTAGGTAAACCTGGGCAGTTTACTAGACTGGAATGTGTAATTACATGTAACAACTGGACTCATTTTACAATGGGAATCAAAAAGGGAAAATATTGTAATAGACATATTAGTCATGTAAAGCTAATAAATTACTAGTCTAAGTTCCAAACATTAGGCACTAACCAAGATTCAGTGAATTCATGGACACACCAACATTGATATATATATATATGTAAACCATATATAGTATTGAAATAAACTTTTACTATGCAAATGAATATTCAATATCATATAGATCTCCTGACCAGAACAAACAAAGTTGTAGAAAAATAATACATTATGTTGGAAAATTGTTACATATAATTTATATCTTTTTCTGGCTTGTTCTTGTGTTTTTCCTTTTCTTTCTCTTTGAGAGAAGGAATGTATGTCATTTTATGACTTGATTGTTGTATGTTATAGTTATACGTACAAATCAATTTAAAAAAAGAATAAAAGAGATCCTGGGAATAAAATAAAAAAAAAAGGTAACTTTTCTGTTGAAAAAAATCAGTATGTTAAGCCACGCCTACTCTGTTATTTATGCAAATGATTAAGTTCACATTTAAGAATATTTTACTCTAGAAATTGCTGTCATGTCATTTCAATTCTATTTTTGTAAAAAATTTTGATAAATATTGCAGTAATCATCTAACATGTAAATCAAGGTTTAATAAAACTGATTTTTTGGAAAATGGAATATTAAATTATGATGTCACTTTAACCTTAATGAGTGTCTATTAACCAGGCATATTATGGACATGCAAGCTCCTGTTGTGATTATAGCTCTATTGCTTATTGTTTAACAGCTTTTTCTATTGTAAGAAAAAGCCTTTATTTGTTCCAAAAATAGAATAGATATTTTACAATTTTACTTTCCATATCATTTTCTGTACATTGCTTTAATTGCATGGATGTTTTGGTTCAAATAGTTTTCAACTAGATTTGGGCACCTCCGAAATTTTTGTTTCGTATGAATGCATTTGTACGGAAAAAATTGGTTTTGTCAGAAGAGAATTCTGTCCATTTTTCCATTCATTTTCGATGGAAATTCATTCATTCATTAGGCGCGATTTAATTGAACCAGATGAATTTAACATAAAAATCAGTTCCCTCAATACCGAATAGCCTTAAATTAACAAAGTCAAACCATTAATTTCAAATTTCGTACATTGATCACAACATGGCATTGAACAATGTTCTATTTCCCTGATTTTACGCCACAAACTCCTGAATAACTCCCAAACCGCCAAATGCCCAAACGCTATCAATAGCATGAAAATGTATTGGCACTATTAGTAAACTCCCGAACACTCACTATACGCATTCGTATACATTGCTTTTTGCTTAGTCTCTTGGGCTCATGAATCATCATGCTGCACTGACAGGTTGGAATTGGCAACACAATATCATTTTAGAAAGGAGCAGGAAAGTAGCCAATTAAATAGGCCTATACACAATTGCTATTCTAAGTATATTTTTTTCTCACATGTCCTAGTATGATGTAAAATATATGGATACAAAAATGTTCCCACTAATCTAATTTTTACACGACACAAGGATAGGGCAGATCACAGCACCTAGAGGTCCCACAAAGTAGGTGGATCCTCCAATGGGTAACCTATACCCAAACAAAAATTGGTCATAATATTGAAGTTAGGCATTACCCCAACTTGTTATTTTCCTTACTCATTAGTTTAAGGCATACATGACAAAGCCACATGCGCTGCATGGTTTCTGGGGTACCTCTTAGTGAAATTGGTGTGACATACTGAAATACTTTCATGAAACTAACACGGATTTGGGCCAACAAACCATTTCCTAATAAAAGAGATATATAACTATTTAATTTTTGTTTTCCAAACGGAAATTAAATTAATATGTAAGGAAATAAGCACATGCAATATACAAATATAAAGTAACTTGAATTTCCATATAGCCACCCTTAACCTCTAATTGCAGTGTAAATACTAGATGATGTAGGTAAACCTGGGCAGTTTACTAGACTGGAATGTGTAATTACATGTAACAACTGGACTCATTTTACAATGGGAATCAAAAAGGGAAAATATTGTAATAGACATATTAGTCATGTAAAGCTAATAAATTACTAGTCTAAGTTCCAAACATTAGGCACTAACCAAGATTCAGTGAATTCATGGACACACCAACATTGATATATATATATGTAAACCATATATAGTATTGAAATAAACTTTTACTATGCAAATGAATATTCAATATCATATAGATCTCCTGACCAGAACAAACAAAGTTGTAGAAAAATAATACATTATGTTGGAAAATTGTTACATATAATTTATATCTTTTTCTGGCTTGTTCTTGTGTTTTTCCTTTTCTTTCTCTTTGAGAGAAGGAATGTATGTCATTTTATGACTTGATTGTTGTATGTTATAGTTATACGTACAAATCAATTTAAAAAAAGAATAAAAGAGATCCTGGGAATAAAATCAAAGAAAAAGGTAACTTTTCTGTTGAAAAAAAATCAGTATGTTAAGCCACGCCTACTCTGTTATTTATGCAAATGATTAAGTTCACATTTAAGAATATTTTACTCTAGAAATTGCTGTCATGTCATTTCAATTCTATTTTTGTAAAAATTTTTGATAAATATTGCAGTAATCATCTAACATGTAAATCAAGGTTTAATAAAACTGATTTTTTGGAAAATGGAATATTAAATTATGATGTCACTTTAACCTTAATGCTTGTCTATTAACCAGGCATATTATGGACATGCAAGCTCCTGTTGTGATTATAGCTCTATTGCTTATTGTTTAACCCCTTCAGGACCGGACTGTTTTTGCGATGTTTGTACGTTAAGGACCAGAGCTATTTTAACACTTTTGTGGTGTTTGTGTTTAGCTGTAATTTTCCGCTCTCTCATTTACTGTTCCCATACAAGTTATATATTGTTTTTTTCAGGACAAGAAGGGCTTTCTTTACATACCATTATTTGTATCATTTCATATCATTTACTTTAAAAAAATAGTAAAATATGGTGAAAAAAAACCAAAAAAACGTGTTTTTTGACTTCTACTTAAAAAATATTTTACTGATCTACAAAATCGAATGAAACAAACTGCTAAATAGATTAAACATTTTGTCCTTAGTTTAAAAACACCCAATATTTACGTGTTTTTTTGCTTTTATTTGCAAGTTATAGGGCTATAAGTACAAGTAGGAACTTGCGGTTTCAAAATTTAAATTTTTCAAATGTATCAATAGTGACATTGTAACACTGTTATGTCATAAATCTCCAAAAAACACCCCACATGTATATATTTTTCTTAAACTAGATAACCCAGGGTATTCATCTAAGAATATTTTGATACTTTCTATGCAGCCATTTTACCATAAACCTTTGTCAAACTTTGCATAGGTAGTTTATTTTTTTTATTTTTTTCACATAAATTGCAATTCAGGTATAAATTCACAGATTTTGTTAGGTGTCACTACCAAACAACACCCCAATATGTGTTCAGCAACATCTCCCGAGTACAGGGATACCCCCCATGTATAGGTGTATTGGGTTGCTTGGGGGCTAAAAGGCCACATTTTGCAGGTGCGCTTATCAGTTTCCCAGCTCGGAATTTTGACATGTAGTCAACCTGCATGCATGTCCTATTTGGGACATTTTTGAAGCCGGCCAATGTATTTTACCCCCATCAAACCATATATTTTTGAAAAGTAGACACCCTAGGGTATTTCACATGGTGGGATTTTTACACTTTCCATGCACTAATTCTACCACCAGGCTTTGTCAAACATTGAGTTAGTAATTTTTTTTCTGTTTTTTTCACACACATTGTACTTTAGGCATGAATTAACAGATCCTGTTATGTGTCACTGACAAACAACACCCCAATATGTGTTCAGCAACATCTCCCGAGTACAGGGATACCCCCCATGTATAGGTGTTTTGGGTTGTTTGGGGGCTAAAAGGCCACATTTTGCAGGTGCGCATATCAGTTTCCCAGCTCGGAATTTTGACATGTAGTCAACCTGCATGCATGTCCTATTTGGGACATTTTTGAAGCCGGCCAATGTATTTTACCCCCATCAAACCATATATTTTTGAAAAGTAGACACCCTAGGGTATTTCACATGGTGGAATTTTTACACTTTCCATGCACTAATTCTACCACCAGGCTTTGTCAAACATTGAGTTAGTAATTTTTTTTCTGTTTTTTTCACACACATTGTACTTTAGGCATGAATTAACAGATCCTGTTATGTGTCACTGACAAACAACACCCCAATATGTGTTCAGCAACATCTCCCGAGTACAGGGATACCCCCCATGTATAGGTGTTTTGGGTTGTTTGGGGGCTAAAAGGCCACATTTTGCAGGTGCGCATATCAGTTCCCCAGCTCGGAATTTTGACATGTAGTCAACCTGCATGCATGTCCTATTTGGGACATTTTTGAAGCCGGCCAATGTATTTTACCCCCATCAAACCATATATTTTTGAAAAGTAGACACCCTAGGGTATTTCACATGGTGGAATTTTTACACTTTCCATGCACTAATTCTACCACCAGGCTTTGTCAAACATTGAGTTAGTAATTTTTTTTCTGTTTTTTTCACACACATTGTACTTTAGGCATGAATTAACAGATCCTGTTATGTGTCACTGCCAAAGAACACCCCAATATGTGTTTAGCAACATCTCCCGAGTACAGGGATACCCCCCATGTATAGGTGTTTTGGGTTGTTTGGGGGCTAAAAGGCCACATTTTGCAGGTGCGCATATCAGTTTCCCAGCTCGGAATTTTGACATGTAGTCAACCTGCATGCATGTCCTATTTGGGACATTTTTGAAGCCGGCCAATGTATTTTACCCCCATCAAACCATATATTTTTGAAAAGTAGACACCCTAGGGTATTTCACATGGTGGGATTTTTACACTTTCCATGCACTAATTCTACCACCAGGCTTTGTCAAACATTGAGTTAGTAATTTTTTTTCTGTTTTTTCACACACATTGTACTTTAGGCATGAATTAACAGATCCTGTTATGTGTCACTGCCAAACAACACCCCAATATGTGTTCAGTAACATCTCCCGAGTACAGGGATACCCCCCATGTATAGGTGTTTTGGGTTGTTTGGGGGCTAAAAGGCCACATTTTGCAGGTGCGCATATCAGTTTCCCAGCTCGGAATTTTGACATGTAGTCAACCTGCATGCATGTCGTATTTGGGACATTTTTGAAGCCGGCCAATGTATTTTACCCCCATCAAACCATATATTTTTGAAAAGTAGACACCCTAGGGTATTTCACATGGTGGAATTTTTACACTTTCCATGCACTAATTCTACCACCAGGCTTTGTCAAACATTGAGTTAGTAATTTTCTTTCTGTTTTTTTCACACACATTGTACTTTAGGCATGAATTAACAGATCCTGTTATGTGTCACTGCCAAACAACACCCCAATATGTGTTCAGCAACATCTCCCGAGTACAGGGATACCCCCCATGTATAGGTGTTTTGGGTTGTTTGGGGGCTAAAAGGCCACATTTTGCAGGTGCGCATATCAGTTCCCCAGCTCGGAATTTTGACATGTAGTCAACCTGCATGCATGTCCTATTTGGGACATTTTTGAAGCCGGCCAATGTATTTTACCCCCATCAAACCATATATTTTTGAAAAGTAGACACCCTAGGGTATTTCACATGGTGGAATTTTTACACTTTCCATGCACTAATTCTACCACCAGGCTTTGTCAAACATTGAGTTAGTAAATTTTTTTCAGTTTTTTTCACACACCTTGTACTTTAGGCATGAATTATCAGATCCTGTTATGTGTCACTGCCAAACAACACCCCAATATGTGTTCAGCAAGATCTCCTGAATACAGTGATACCACCCATGCATAGGCTTGTCGGGTTCTTTGGGGGCTAAAAGGCCACGTTTGGCAGGTGCGCTTATCAGTTTCCCAACTTGGAATTTTGACATGTAATCAACCTGCGCCCATGTCCCATTTGAGCCAATGTATTTTACCCCCATCAAACCATATATTTTTGAAAAGTAGACAACCCAGGGCATTTTAAATTGTGGTATTTTAACACTTTTCATGCACTGAATTCTACCACCAGCCTTTGTCAAACTTTTGGATAGTAATCTTTTTTTGTTTCTTTGTCACACACATTGTACTTTAGGCATGAATTAACAGATCCTGTTATGTGTCACTGCCAAACACTGCCCAATATGTTCAGCAACATCTCTTGAGTACAGTGATACCCCCCATGTATATGGTTGCCGGGTTGTTTGGGGGCCAAAAGGCAACAATCAGAACTTGTACATGTCAGTTTTTCAACTTGATATATAGGTATGCTTGGTCTATCTTCAGTTTGACATATTTTTGTACCCCCCAGTTAATGTTACCATCATGCCAATATGTATAGTATATATTTTTATAAAGTAGACATCACATGTTATAGAGGATGGGGTGTTTTGACTTCTTTCCCCCAACCATTTTGCCCTCCAAAGAAAGTGTAGTGGTATTTTCTTTATTCTGGTTTTTATGCACACGTCATCTGGTTTTGGACAGCTGGTTATGTGTTACTGCCAGAAAACTTGTTAGGCCAAATGTGCAGGTAGCAAATGTACATTTAGCAGCAATCTTTAAACTGACTCCTGCAAATAGAATCTAAATGGAGATTTGGGGGAAGGAAACTGACTAACAAAAAAATGGCTGCTTTCCAAAGAAACAGAAAATAAAATAAAAATTCAGGAACACTTCTTACAACTGTTCTGTGTGGTACAGCTTGAAACATGTTCCTACACAGAGTCCTGGTTTCGAAGGACAATCAGGACAGTGAAAAGGGGTGTCTGTCCTTTTCCCGTTTTTAAAACAGACCCGGCAACGTTTCTGGGGGGTTTTTTTTCTAGCAGTTGGCGGTAACTTAAAAATAAAATGTCTGGACTCAGCTTGCACCGTTGTTGGAACTTGTCCATCTCCATAAATTGTTAAAGAAATTATTTTCAATTGAAATTGGAGAAAGGTGATTTTCCCTGGATTATTTTTTTTAAAAAGTAAAAATGAGTTGTGGGTTGCTATTTGCATCAGATATATAGCCACCTTTTTATACCATGCTTTGGTTTTTCATAAAATAAGATACGGCTGCATCAGCTGATCAGCCAAATCAACACCACCCATGTACTTATTATACGCCCTGATGCAAACCGGTTTGGACTCTACTCTGCCCCGGACAGAGACGTCGGACATGCGTTCGTCATGGATGGTGGTGAGCATGTGGACATCCTTCCTGTCCCTAAATTTTAGTGCAAGCACCTCAGCTTTCCGAAGTGCTTTACATTCGCCTTTTTTTAATTTTGCATCTATGAGAGATCGTGGAAAGTCTTTGGAATTTTTTCTGGCAGTGCCGCAGGCCAGTGTCTGTAAAGCATAAAGTGTTTTAAATAGACGGACACTACTATAAAAATTATCCACATAAAGGTGGTAACCTTTATTAAACAAGGGGTTTAGTAGGTCCCATACAAGTTTCCCACTTGTCCCCAGGGAGTCAGGACAGTCAGGAGGGTCCAGTTGACCATCTTTCCCCTCATATACACGAAAGGCAAATGTGTATCCGCTTTCGCTCTCACACAGTTTGTACAGTTTAATGCCATACCTAGAGCGCTTTGAGGGGATGTATTGTCTGAACCCTAATCTCCCTTTGTATTTCATTAGAGATTCATCTATGGATAAATTTTGTTGGGGGGTATAAACATCCGAAAATTTGTCCTGAAAATGGTCTAGCAGTGGGCGTATTTTATAAAGCCTATCGTATTGGGGGTGATCTCTAGGGTGACAGAGGGTATTGTCACTGAAATGTAAAAATCTCAGCAGTAACTCGTATCTGGCTCTAGGCATGGTTTGGGAGAATACTGGACTCGACATTATTGGGTTGGTGCTCCAGTATGAGCGAATCGATGGCTTTTTTATAATCCCCATGAGCATTGTAAGAGCCCAGAACTTTTTAAGCTCTGGGACATCTGTGGGATGCCAGTCATGCTCCCTGGCTGTATAGCTACCTAGATTGTTGTCAATAAATTGGGTAGCATACAAGTTAGTCTGGGAAGCAATCTCCTCCCAGATGGTATCCCCTAAAAATAGTTCTACATACTGCATTGGGGAGAAGCCATCCACATTAACATTAATGCCTGCGTTGGCACTAAAAGGGGGGACGTTGGGCTCGGCTAACTGTGGAGGTACCCAGTCCTCCTCCACATTTGGCATAGCAGAGGAAGCACAGCTTCTTTCTTCAGCCGGCTCACACACAGATGACATGTCGTCTTGACTAGACATGTCAGAAAACTGACCTGGGTGAAAATCTGACGCAGTGTCAGTGGCGTCAGAGTCTGACGCCAAGAAGGCATATGCCTCCTGCAAGTTATACATACGCTGCATGTTTTACACACGACTAAAACAAATTACAAACACACAAAAAAAAATTTATACTTTTTTTTTTTTTTTTTTTTTAACTAAAACAGACTAAACAGCAATCCCTAAACTAACTCCTGTCACAAAAATCTAATGGAGATTTGGGGGAAGGAAACTGACTGACTACGACAGACTACGACAGACTAAGACAGACTACGACAGACTAAGACGGACTAAGACAGACTAAGACAGACTAAGACAGACTAAGACAAATATTTTTAAAACAAATTTAACCCTTTAAGGGCAAAAAAAAAAAGACAGACAGTACAAATGCACTGCTGAAACAGATCTGGCAGGGAAGGGGTTAAAATGGATTTTTAATTCACTGCTGATACTTTTTACAACTCTCTGGAACACTCTGCTGCAACAAACTATCACGATCTCTGTCTCTCTCGCCTCACAAAACGCTACAGAGGAGAGAGGGGCAGAGATCACTGTCAAAGTGAGTGTTTGTAACACCCACTTTGACAGCAGCCAATTGTGAGCGATCGCGGATCGCTCACACACCGTAATTGGCTGTTACTATCTGCCTGGGATGTCTGGCAGATAGTAACATCATTGTACTGGCAAGAGCGATCTTTGATCGCTTCCTGCAGCCCGTTTTCCGCTATGACGGTTCAGGACCGTCAGCGGTCCAAACGCACGTTTTACCGCTGACGGTCCTGAACCGTCCGCGGTCCTGAAAGGGTTCACAGCTTTTTCTATAGTAAGAAAAAGCCTTTATTTGTTCCAAAAATAGAAGAGATATTTTAAAATTTTACTTTCCATATCATTTTCTGTACATTGCTTTAATTGCATGGATGTTTCAGTTCACATAGTTGTCAACTAGATTTGGGCACCTCCGAAATTTTTGTTTCGTATGAATGCATTTGTACGGAAAAAAATTGGTTTTGTCAGAAGAGAAATCTGTCCATTTTTCCATTCATTTTCGATGGAAATTCATTCATTCATTAGGCGCGATTTAATTGAACCAGATGAATTTAAGATAAAAATCAGTTCCCTCAATACCGAATAGCCTTAAATTAACAAAGTCAAACCATTAATTTCAAATTTCGTACATTGATCACAACATGGCATTGAACAATGTTCTATTTCCCTGATTTCACGCCACAAACTCCTGAAATAACTCCCAAACCGCCAAATGCCCAAACGCTATCAATAGCATGAAAATGTATTGGCACTATTAGTAAACTCCCGAACACTCACTATACGCATTCGTATGCATTGCTTTTTGCTTAGTCTCTTGGGCTCATGAATCATCATGCTGGACTGACAGGTTGGAATTGGCAACACAATATCATTTTAGAAAGGAGTAGGAAAGTAGCCAATTAAATAGGCCTATGCAAAATTGCTATTCTAAGTATATTTATTTTCTCACATGTCCTAGTATGATGTAAGATATATGGATACAAAAAGGTTCCCACTAATCTAATTTTTACACGACACAAGGATAGGGCAGATCACAGCAACTAGAGGTCCCACAAAGTAGGTGGATCCTCCAAGGGGTAACCTATACCCAAACAAAAATTGGTCATAATATTGAAGTTAGGCATTACCCCAACTTGTTATTTTCCTTACTCATTAGTTTAAGGCATACATGACAAAGCCACATGTGCTGCATGGTTTTTGGGGTACCTTTTTAGTGAAATTGGTGTGACATACTGAAATACTTTCATGAAACTAACACGGATTTGGGCCAACAAACCATTTCCTAATAAAAGAGATATATAGCTATTTAATTTTTGTTTTCCAAACGGAAATTAAATTAATATGTAAGGAAATAGGCACATGCAATATACAAATATAAAGTAACTTGAATTTCCATATAGCCACCCTTAACCTCTAATTGCAGTGTAAATACTAGATGATGTAGGTAAACCTGGGCAGTTTACTAGACTGGAATGTGTAATTACATGTAACAACTGGACTCATTTTACAATGGGAATCAAAAAGGGAAAATATTGTAATAGACATATTAGTCATGTAAAGCTCATAAATTACTAGTCTAAGTTCCAAACATTAGGCACTAACCAAAATTCAATGAATTCATGGACACACCAATAGTGTTGTCGCGAACCCGAAATTTTCGGCCATTGACTTCAATGGGCAGGCGAATTTTAAAACCAACAGGGACTCTTTCTGGCCACAAAAGTGATGGAAAAGTTGTTTCAAGGGGACTAACACCTGGACTGTGGCATGCCGGAGGGGGGTCCATGGCAAAACTCCCATGGAAAATTGCACAGTTGATGCAGAGTCTGCTTTCAATCCATAAAGGGCAAAAATCACCTAACATTGACACCTGTCCTCAAAGCCCCTGATACACACTGACACAGAGCAGAATAGAGACTGTTCCCCGTCCTCAGAGACCATGATACACACTGACAAAGAGCAGAATAGAGACTGTTACCCCTACATAGGGTCACTTGGCAGATATGGCGGGGTCGTGGGAGGGGGAGGATGACTTTCACCTCTTCCCCTGTTACATTCCCGTTGTGCTGTGACATCACCCTTATACGCTGTGTAAAGCATACTATTTAATTTGATTAGCATGGCCACTTGAGTTTTTATAGTTTTCACGCTGCTTGTAGTTTATAAATGGTTCACAAAAATCAAACAAACGATAAAGTAAACATGTAAGGATTCAGAATATTCTTTCAAACCCTTACACATTGTGTGTACGTATTTTTTGTCTTAAGTTTGTGGCTTTAAAGAGGTTTACGTTGTTTCTATGATGTGCATAACATGTTCTTGTAAATGTTTGTTAAATTTTTCCTGGAATTGTAATTTTTCAATCTGAATAAAGATAGTCAAATCCCTGATACACACTGACACAGAGCAGAATAGGGACTGTTCCCCCTACATAGGGTCACTTGGCAGATATGGATTGACACCTATCCTAATGATCCCTGATACACACTGACACAGAGCAGAATAGAGACTGTTCCCCCTACATAGGGTCACTTGGCAGATATGGATTGACACCTGTCCTCAAAACCCCTGATACACACTGACACAGAGCAGAATAGAGACTGTTCCCTGTCCACAGAGACCATGATACACACTGACACAGAGCAGAATAGAGACTGTCCCCCCTACATAGGGTCACTTGGCAGGTATGGATTGACACCTGTCCTCAAAGCCCCTGATACACACTGACACAGAGCAGAATAGAGATTGTTCCCTGTCCACAGAGACCATGATAAACACTGACACAGAGCAGAATAGAGACTGTTCACCGTCCATAGGGACTATGATACACACTGACACAGAGCAGAATAGGCACTGTTCCCCCTACATAGGGTCACTTGGCAGGTATGGATTGACACCTGTCCTCAAAGCCCCTGATACACACTGACACAGAGCAGAATAGAGACTGTTCCCTGTCCACAGAGACCATGATACACACTGACACAGAGCAGAATAGAGACTGTTCACCGTCCACATAGACCATGATACACACTGACACAGAGCAGAATAGAGACTGTTCCCCGTCCACAGAGACCATGATACACACTGACACAGAGCAGAATAGGGACTGTTACCCCTACATAGGGTCACTTGGCAGGTATGGATTGACACCTGTCCTCAAAGCCCATGATACACACTGGGGGGAGCTACTGTCCTCCCCGACCCCTGCGCGGTGGGTGTGGGCCATAAATCACAATGGGGGGACCTACTGTCCTTCCCCCCTCGGCCCCCACCCCTGCGCGGTGGGTGGGGGCCATAAATCACAATGGGGGGGCCTACTTTCCTCCCCCCCGGCGCCCATCCCTGCGCGGTGGGTGGGGGGCATAAATCACAATGGGACGGACCTACTGATAGGAGTGGAGTATTGTTCATATCAGTTTAATACCTTCCGCGTCTCCTATCAGTGGACGTGTATATGGCAGCCATTTTAGGAACCGCACACCTGGGACCCGAGCAAGGTCACCTCGTTCAAGCTGCTCTGGTTCCTTGATGAGCCAGCTGCCCGTGAGTTAACATGTCCCGTGGAGAAGCACTCTGTCCTGTAAAGCCTCACCACAAAAAATTAAATAAATAACAGCACTCGGAGTGGTGAGTTTAGTAAATGTTCATATCAGTTTAATACCTTCCGCGTCTCCTATCAGTGGACGTGTATATGGCAGCCATTTTAGGAACCGCACACCTGGGACCCGAACAAGGTCACCTCTTTCAACAGGCGACATGATTTGGCCCTGTAAAACTATCCTGGATATTCTCTACAATTTCTATGGATATGGCATTGATTTATGTAACAGGGAGATGGAAGAAGATGCTTGGTCGGTCCTCTTACTTGAAATTTGGGGCACTGCGCGGGCAAGCTAATGTGCCACCAGATAGGAGTGGTGAGTTTAGTATTGTTCATATCAGTTTAATACCTTCCGCGTCTCCTATCAGAGGACATGTATATGGTAGCCATTTTAGGAACCGCACACCTGGGACCCGAGCAAGGTCACCTCTTTCAACAGGCGACATGATTTGGCCCTGTAAAACTATCCTGGATATTCTCTACAATTTCTATGGATATGGCATTGATTTATGTAACAGGGAGATGGAAGAAGATGCTTGGTCGGTCCTCTTACTTGAAATTTGGGGCACTGCGCGGGCAAGCTAATGTGCCACCAGATAGGAGTGGTGAGTTTAGTATTGTTCATATCAGCTTAATACCTTCCGCGTCTCCTATCAGTGGACGTGTAAATGGCAGAGATTTTTAATTGTTGAATCACCTCCCCTTTTTTTTTTTTTTTTTTTTTTTTTTTAAATCTTTATTTTTGGTATGCAGGTAGGTACAACAGTGCCTGTTTCGCCCCAACGGCATTCGCAGGCTTGTTATTCATTTACATATTATAACAGTTGTGGCTGATTGAGTATGCATACATTTTTAAATGGGTATGATAACAGTACAGTGAACGTATAGTAAATAACATAAGGCAACATGGATGAATTTTTTTCACTTTTGCTTTTTTGTAATAGTTAAGGTTACAAGAGTAAGTAGCACTATTGTATAGCGTAATAGATATCGTGACATGTCGTTTGTACAGACAACGAATGCTATGGATTATGCATGTATAGGATACAGTAGTTTAGTTCATGCTAAATTGCAGGATGTATAACTTGGTTAACAAGATTGGTCTTATCCGGGAAGCCCACACGCTGGTGGCCAAGTTGGAAGTAATAGTGTGAGCTGTTATGGGGCGGAATATACAATCTGCTTAGATGGCTTACAGTCAATATGTTCAAACTTAAACAGAACTTTTAGTAACGGCTAGACAACTTGTGAGGTGGAGATGCCAGTAAAGGTAAGGTAAACGTGTAAGTCAGCTGGTGTACAATCAATGAACCTATTCTACTTGCCTGACTGTAACAAATGAGTATGTGTCTAACTATGTGGGCTCTATGAAACATGTGCACTCTGGTGCTAAGAATGTGATAATGGTACACTGGGTAAGCTGTATATACACAAAAGGGACTGGCTTACTGCTGGATTCAGAGTCCTGTATGAATGGGTCACCCCACCCCACTCTCACCACGATAGTCCCACTGTAGTACTAAAGTCCAGCTTTTTGCTGATGCCCCCTCCATGGGGTCCAGGTCACCATTGTGTAGTGTGGTTCCGATTTGGAGCTTCGGTCAGATAAATGAGAACTGATAAATGATAAGTGTGAGTCCCAACATGTAGATATGTGAGGCTTATAGTCCTGAGGGGGGCACGGGTACCTCGCTCGGGAGCATGTGGCACTGTCAGCCGATGCCCCGGCTTGGTAGGTCCGTACCTTCCCTGGGGGTCATCTGTCGCTGCTCTCGCTGCCTCGCTGTGTTGAGTCCCGCATGTCTACTGTGGATAAGGACATCCAGGCCGTCACTGAAGACCGCATTGGTAAGGAGGGAGATCATCCCTTGAGCTTGTACCAGGATGAGAGTCCTGTTGCTGTAGGCCCGGCGGCCCCCTGTGATCGGCTGCTTTCTAGACTTGGGTCTCATGCCCGAGATCCATCCCAGCAATGCTGCGCCGCGGTGTCTTAGCTGCGGGATTCCTCTCTTGCCCCTGAGCCTTGGGAGAGCTGGCGCTCGTATGCCACGAGCCTGGGAACCGTCTTGGTCCAGGGTCGGCCCTTTCGGGGTGGTGCGGGGAGTGTGATCGAGTCGTTTGTGCATTTGCCTTGCTTCTCTCCGCATGTGTGGCCCGCGCCTCTGGGGTATACCCCTTCTTGCTCTCAGCTCGGGAGGGCCTGCAATGTGGGGTTTCAATATGAGGGTCTTGATGTGGCCCTGAGGAGGACTCCCATGCATTCGTCCGCCATTTGCTCTTACCCGCGTGGGTGATGATTGGCAGGGAGGTGCAGACTGTAAGCGTGCCTGCAATGTAGCCCAGAAGCGGTCAAAGATTATTGTGATGGGATCTCTTGCGTGGTCCCCGATGTTCTCTGCTTCTGGAGGTCGCTGTCTCTTGTCGGGTATTGTCGCTTCTGAGTGATCCGCCATCTTGGGCCCACCCGTCCCCTCGATCCTTATGGCGGTCGTGAGGTTTGTCTGTCGGTGCGGGGTTCGGGGTAGCCCGTCAGGTGGGGACCGGGATATCCCCCACCGGTCCATAGGGGGGGGGTGCATGTTTTGTTCTTATGCGCCGCAGTCGGAGTCCGGCGGGAAGGCGGCCGTCCTTCCCCCCTACTCCCAGTAGGCCTCATTGCACCGCCGCGGTTCCCGGTGGAGTCAGGCTTCAAGTCAGGTACCGGCGTGTTCGTGGTTGCTTCCCCCAGCTCACAGGCAGGTTAGTGGGAAAATTGCGGCAGTTAAATTCTAGTTTTTTGCAAAATTCGGGCCCACACTGCAGGAGCTCAAGCAGTGTGCGTCTGGTTAGCTTGCCTGTTCGGCTCCGCCCCCCCACCTCCCCTTTTTAGGCCAAGGTGGGAAGATGCTTAGACCACTGGTATATTGGTGCCATCTTGGAGGATTTTTTTTTGGTTTGGTTTTTGAAGCCACAGTGCTGCACCAGTGGGCCTAAAAATTAGGCATGTACACATGCCTGAAAAATTTGGTATTGTTGCAGCCGCTGCTGTAGCAGCGGCCAGAAAAATTGATGTTTGTTTCACAGGCAGAAAGTGCCCTAAAACATGGCGGCTTGAACCCTAGTTGGTGGCGGATAAGTCACGCAAGTCAAACGTAATTCAGAGCTAAAATACAGCAGCGTGTGGACCATTTTTAGCCCAAGGCAGCTCACCTCATCAGGCCTTTTTTAATCGAATGTATCGCCCAGTGTCAGTCCCTTCGGGATCCATCCCTCATTCATCTTAATAAAGGTGAGGTAATCTAGACTTTTTTGACCTAGGCGACTTCTCTTCTCAGTGACAATACCTCCTGCTGCACTGAAGGTCCTTTCTGACAGGACACTTGAAGCGGGGCCGGCCAGAAGTTCTATCGCAAATTGGGATAGCTCAGGCCACAGGTCAAGCCTGCACACCCAGTAGTCAAGGGGTTCATCGCTCCTCAGAGTGTCGATATCTGCAGTTAAGGCGAGGTAGTCTGCTACATGTCGGTCGAGTCGCTCTCTGAGGGTGGATCCCGAAGGGCTGTGGCGATGCATAGGACTTAAAAAGGTCCGCATGTCCTCCATCAACAACACGTCTTTAAAGCGTCCTGTCCTTGCCGGCGTGGTCGTGGGAGGAGGAGGAGGAGGATGACTTCCACCTCTCCCCCTGTTAGATTCCCGTTGTGCTGTGACATCACCCTTATACGCTGTGTAAAGCATACTTTTTAATTTATTTTGCAAATGCTGCATCCTTTCCGACTTGTTGTAATTGGGTAACATTTCCGCCACTTTCTGCTTATACCGGGGGTCTAGTAGCGTGGACACCCAGTAAAGGTCGTTCTCCTTCAGCCTTTTTATACGAGGGTCCCTCAACAGGCAGGACAGCATGAAAGACCCCATTTGCACAAGGTTGGATGCCGAGCTACTCATTTCCCGTTCCTCCTCCTCACTGATGTCATTGAAGGTATGTTCTTCCCCCCAGCCACGTACAACACCATGGGTACCAGATAGGTGACAACGAGCACCCTGGGATGCCTGTTGTGTTTGGTCTTGCTCCTCCTCCTCCTCCGCCTCAAAGCTACAATCCTCCTCTGACTCCTCTTCCTCACAATCCTCTTCCAGCGTTGCCGCAGGTCCAGCAAGCAATGCTGATAAGGATGTTTCTGGTGGTGATGGTGACCACAACTCTTCCTCTTCCTCTTCACGCTCATCTACAGCCTGATCCAGCACTCTTCGCAGGGCACGCTCCAGGAAGAAAACAAATGGTATGATGTCGCTGATGGTGCCTTCGTTGCGACTGACTAGGTTTGTCACCTCCTCAAAAGGATGCATGAGCGTACAGGCATTGCGCATGAGCGTCCAGTAACGTGGCAAAAAAATTCCCAGCTCCCCAGAGGCTGTCCTAGCACCCCGGTCATACAAATATTCATTAACAGCTTTTTCTTGTTGGAGCAGACGGTCGAACATTAGGAGTGTTGAATTCCAACGTGTAGGGCTGTCGCAAATCAAGCGCCTCACTGGCATGTTGTTTCGCCGCTGGATATCGGCAAAGTGAGCCATGGCCGTGTAGGAACGCCTGAAATGGCCACACACCTTCCTGGCCTGCTTCAGGACGTCCTGTAAGCCTGTGTACTTATGCACAAAGTGTTGTACGATCAGATTACACACATGTGCCATGCACGGCACATGTGTCAACTTGCCCAACTTCAATGCCGCTATCAATTTTTTTCCGTTGTCACACACCACTTTGCCGATATCCAGTTGCTGCGGAGTCAGCCACTTTTCCACCTGTGCGTTCAGGGCGGACAGGAGTGCTTGTCTGGTGTGACTCTCTGCTTTCAAGCAAGTCAAACCCAAGACGGCGTGACACTGCCGTATCCGGGATGTGGAATAGTACCTGGGGAGCTGGGGGGGGTGCCGTTGATGTGGAGCAAGACACAGCAGCACAGGAGGACTCAGCCGAGGAGGTTATGGAAGAGGATGGAGTAGGAGGAGTAGAGGAGGTGGCAGCAGGACTGCCTGCAATTCGTGGCGGTGTCACCAACTCCTCTGCAATGCCACGCATTCCTTGCTTGTCAGCCGTCAGCAGGTTTACCCAATGCGCAGTGTAGGTGATATACCTGCCCTCACCATGCTTTGCAGACCAGGTATCAGTGGTCAGATGGACCCTTGCCCCAACACTGTGTGCCAGACATGCCATGACTTCCTTTTGCACAATCGAGTACAAGTTGGGGATTGCCTTTTGTGAAAAGAAATTCCGTCCGGGTACCTTCCACTGCGGTGTCCCAATAGCTAAAAATTTTTTGAACGCCTCAGACTCAACCAGATTGTATGGTAAAAGCTGGCGGGCTAATAGTTCGGACAAGCCAGCTGTCAGACGCTGGGCAAGGGGGTGACTTGGTGACATTGGCTTCTTACGCTCAAACATGTCCTTGACAGACACATGACTGTGGGCAGATGAGCGGGAACTGCTCAAGGCGGGAGACAGAGTGGCGGATGGTTGAGAGGGGGCAAGAAGGACAGCAGTGGTTGACGTGGCTGAAGATGCTAGACCAGGAGGAGGATGGCGACTTAGAGTAGGCGTGCTGCTTGTACTCATGTGTTGATCCCATAGGCGTTTGTGATGTGAGATCATGTGCCTACGCAAAGCAGTTGTACCTAGGTGGGTGTTGGACCTCCCACGACTCAGTTTCCTTTGGCACAGGTTGCAAATGGCATCGCTGTTGTCCGAGGCAGACACACAAAAAAAATGCCACACTGCTGAGCTCTGCAATGACGGCATTCTGGTGGTGGACACAGCATGCGTTGATTGGCGTGCTGTCGGGCTGACCCCGGGTGCCAATGCATGCTGTCTGACTGTGCCACTAGCTCCTTGCGACGACCCCCCCCCTGCTTCCAACTCGTCTCCTCCTCCTCTCTGTCTCCCCATCTGAACTTTTGCCCTGTTCTTCTTCTTGCCGAGCGGGCACCCACGTGACATCCATGGACGCATCGTCATCATCAACCGCTTCGCTTGTATCTGACAACTCAGAAAAGGAAGCAGCAGCGGGTATAACATCATCATCATCACACCGTACCTCCATGTGTTTAATGCTGCCTGCCTGAGACATATCCCTGTTATCTACATCCTCTAGCAATAATGGTTGCACATCACTCATTTCTTCAAACGGGTGTGTGAATAACTCCTCTGACATACCAAGTAAAGCGGCTGTGGTGCTAGTTTTGGTGGTGGCGGCAGGCGGGTGAGTGGTATCTTGAGAGGTGCCTGAAGCTAAGCTGGAGGAGGATGGTGCGTCAAGGTTCCGAGCGGAGGCTGTACAAGATTGGGTGTCCTGTGTTAGCCAGTCAACTATGTCCTCAGAACTTTTCAAGTTCAGGGTACGTGGCTTCTGAAAACTGGGCATTATTCTAGGGCAAAAGGGAATCACAGCACCACGACCACGACGGCCCCTGCGGGGTGGCCTGCCTCTGCCTGTCATTTTTTGGGGGATTAGTGGTACTATGCGTGCAAGCTACTGTGAGACCAGATATGATTGGCAATGTGAACTGTAACAGTTCTGCAGAGCACACACTGTAGGCCTGACACACCCGCTTGAAGACAAGTAACTGCTATTCAATCTATAACAGTGAAAACAAAAATTTTGGTTTTAAAAGCACGCTATAGAGACACCAGATATGAGTGGCAACTGTCAAAGTACGCTGGCAGGGTTGTGCAGGGCACACGCTGAAGGAAGGCCTGACAGAGCCGCTTGAAGGACACTGACTGGCTGCTATTAGCTTACACTAGAAACCTTTTTTCTTTGTAAAAGCACGCTATAGAGACACCAGATATGATTGGCAATGTGCACTGGAACAGTTCTGGAGAGCACACGCTGAAGGAAGGACTGACAGAGCCGCTTGAAGGACACTGACTGGCTGTTATTAGCTTACACTAGAAACCTTTTTTCTTTGTAAAAGCACGCTATAGAGACACCAGATATGATTGGCAACTGTCAAAGCACGCTGGCACAGGTCTGCAGAGCACACGCTGAAGGAAGGACTGACAGAGCCGCTTGAAGGACACTGACTGGCTGCTATTAGCTTACACTAGAAACCTTTTTTCTTTGTAAAAGCACGCTATAGAGACACCAGATATGATTGGCAACTGTCAAAGCACGCTGGCACAGGTCTGCAGAGCACACGCTGAAGGAAGGCCTGACACCCAGACGCTTGCAGACAACTAACTGCTCTTCTATTACAGTGGGAAAAAAATATTTCTTTTAAATCTAAAGCTTAACCTATTGTAAAAACAGATATGAGTGGTGGCACTGACTGTGCAAATGGGCAAGGCATCCAACCTGACACAGAAGCTGGCAGGCAGGCAACTGCTCTTCTATTACAGTGAAAAAAAAATATTTCTTTTAAATGTAAAGCTTAACCTATTGTAAAAACAGATATGAGTGGTGGCACTGGGCAAGTAGGCACAGTATCCAATGTGAACCTCACACAGAAGCTGGCAGGCAGGCAGGCACCTGCAATTAGAAGAAAAAAAAGCAGCCTGATGTTCTAGCCCTAAAAAGGGCTTTTTGGGGTGCTGTCCTTACAGCAGAGATGAGATTAGTCCTTCAGTATTGTAGTGGACACTGAATACCCTAGCCTAGCTATCAATTTCCCTATCTAATCAGCAGCAGCTAAACTTTCCCTCCTCTCACTAAGCATGCAGCTTCAGAATGAATCGAAAATGGATGCTGGGAGGGAGGTTGGAGGGTGTGGAAGGGAGGGAGTGCTGTTGATTGGCTGGAATGTGTCTGCTGACCGAGAGGCACAGGGTCAAAGTTTGCCCAATGATGACGAATAGGGGGCGGATCGAACTGCGCTTGTGTCCGCCCGCCGCGGCGAACGCGAACACGCTAAGTTCGCCAGGAACTGTTCGCCGGCGGACAGTTCGGTACATCACTACACACCAACATTGATATATATATGTAAACCATATATAGTATTGAAATAAACTTTTACTATGCAAATGAATATTCAATATCATATAGATCTCCTGACCAAAACAAACAAAGTTGTAGAAAAATAATACATTATGTTGGAAAATTGTTACATATAATTTATATCTTTTTCTGGCTTGTTCTTGTGTTTTTCCTTTTCTTTCTCTTTGAGAGAAGGAATGTATGTCATTTTATGACTTGATTGTTGTATGTTATAGTTATACGTACAAATCAATTGAAAAAAAGAATAAAAGAGATCCTGGGAATAAAATCAAAGAAAAAGGTAACTTTTCTGTTGAAAAAAATCAGTATGTTAAGCCACGCCTACTCTGTTATTTATGCAAATGATTAAGTTCACATTTAAGAATATTTTACTCTAGAAATTGCTGTCATGTCATTTCAATTCTATTTTTAAAAAAAAATTTGATAGATATTGCAGTAATCATCTACAATGTAAATCAAGGTTTAATAAAACTGATTTTTTGGAAAATAGAATATTAAATTATGATGTCACTTTAACCTTAATGCTTGTCTATTAACCAGGCATATTATTGACATGCAAGCTCCTGTTGTGATTAAAGCTCTATTGTTTATTGTTTAACAGCTTTTTCTATAGTAAGAAAAAGCCTTTATTTGTTCCAAAAATAGAATAGATATTTTAAAATATTACTTTCCGTATCATTTTCTGTACATTGTTTTAATTGTTTGGATGTTTCAGTTCACATCAGGCCTGGACTGGCCATCGGGCACACCGGGCAAATGCCCGGTGGGCCGCGGTGGCCATGGGCCGAGGCCGGCAGGGGAAGGTCCCAGGATCTCCCCTGCCGGTCTATGCAGGGCCGGCACTATCCGAGCGCCGGCCCCGCTGTTCTCAATGAAGGGCCGGTGAGGAGATCAGAGATCTCCCTCACTGGCCCCCTTGGAGAGACATGCGGCTGGGGAGGGAGGTAGATCTCTATCTTGCAGCTCCGCCGGGTTACTCTCGCGAGATCCGGCGCGTTGCCATGGCAGGCTAGAGTTCACTCACCACTGGACCACCAGGGATGGTGTCGGAGTGCCGGTCCCCCCCTCCCACTCACCAGCATACCGGTCCCCCCCTCCCAGGCTAAAGGTAAGAAGGGAGGGGGGGACATAATGCATATTTTTTTATTTTATTTTACCCCCCCAACACTCAATCCCTTCTAACATTCACACACAGCACACACATCACTATCACACACAGCACTCTCACTCCCATCACACACAGCACTCTCACTCCCATCACACACAGCAGTCTCACACCCATCACAGCACTTTCACACACAGCACTCTCACTCCCATCACACACAGCACTCTCACACCCATCACAGCACTTTCACACACAGCACTCTCACTCCCATCACACACAGCACTCTCACACCCATCACACACAGCACTCTCACACCCATCACAGCACTTTCACACACAGCACTCTCACTCCCATCACACACAGCACTCTCACACCCATCACAGCACTTTCACACACAGCACTCTCACACCCATCACACACAGAACTCTCACACACATCATCCACAGCACTATCACACTCGGCACTCTCACACACATCACATTTAGGACTCACACACATCACACTCAGCACTATCACAAAACACATCATACACAGCACTCTCACACACATCATACACAGCACCCTCATACATAGCACCCTCACACACATCACACACAGCATCCATCATACACACATACTGCACCCCTCACATACACACCGAACCTCCCCAACACACTGCACCACACACATACACAATACTTCCAAATATATATATATATATATATTTATATATACACACGCACACACACACTACATTCCTGACATACACACTCTGGATACCCTATACACACACTAGATTCCTTGTAAGCAAACACATACTACACCCCTAAACACACACTCTCTACAAACACTACATCACCTATACACACACACACATTCTCTACAGCCCCTAGCCACATATGCATTACATTACACCACAAACACAACACGACTAAAACCGACCTTATTACACAATACCACACCACAATCAGCTCACTCTATACAAACACACACAATCCCACAAGCAGGCTCCAAACACAGCACGATACTCTTTCCTGGCATTTTTGTCTCCTGGTATCCATTTATAGAGACACCAGAGACAAGTTGCAAGGAAACACAGTGCAAGCATGTTATTAAATTTGCTTGCACTGTGCAGAACAAATACAGGGCTTTTTTCTCATGCTAGAGCTCTTTAGCAGAGCTCTGCGCATAGTCTGCCCTGGCCTGCACTTTGAGAAGGGGCGTGCTGTCGTTAGTGACGACAAAACACACCCTCTCTGCACCGCCCCTTCTTAGTGGGCCGCTGTGATAAAAAAATGCCCGGGCCGAATTTTTATCCCAGTCCGGCCCTGGTTCACATAGTTGTGAACTAGATTTGGGCACCTCCGAAATTTTTGTTTCGTATGAATGCATTTGTAAAAAATTGGTTTTGTCAGAAAAAAAATTGGTTTTGTCAGAAGAGAAATCTGTCAATTTTTCCATTCATTTTCGATGGAAATTCATTCATTCATTAGGCGCGATTTAATTGAACCAGATGAATTTAACATAAAAATCAGTTCCCTCAATACCGAATAGCCTTAAATTAACAAAGTCAAACCATTAATTTCAAATTTCGTACATTGATCACAACATGGCATTGAACAATGTTCTATTTCCCTGATTTTACTCCACAAACTCCAGAAATAACTCCCAAACCGCCAAATGCCCAAATGCTATCAATCGCATGAAAATGTATTGGCACTATTAGTAAACTCCCGAACACTCACTATACGCATTCGTATGCATTGCTTTTTGCTTAGTCTCTTGGGCTCATGAATCATCATGCTGCACTGACAGGTTGGAATTGGCAACACAATATCATTTTAGAAAGGAGTAGGAAAGTAGCCAATTAAACAAGCCTATACAAAATTGCTATTTTAAGTATATTTTTTTCTCACATGTCCTAGTATGATGTAAGATATATAGATACACAAAGGTTCCCACTAATCTAATTTTTACACGACACAAGGATAGGGCAGATCACAGCACCAAGAGATTCCACAAAGTAGGTGGATCCTCCAAGGGGTAACCTATAACCAAACAAAAATTGGTCATAATATTGAAGTTAGGCATTAAACCAATTTGCTATTTTCCTTACTCATTAGTTTAATGCATACATGACAAAGCCACATGCGCTGCATGGTTTCTGTGGTTCCTCTTAGTGAAATTGGTGTGACATACTGAAATACTTTCATGAAACTAACTCGGATTTGGGCCAACAAACCATTTCCTATTAAAAGAGATATATAGCTATTTAATTTTTGTTTTCCAAACGGAAATTAAATTAATATGTAAGGAAATAGGCACATGCAATATACAAATATAAAGTAACTTGAATTTCCATATAGCCACCCTTAACCTCTAATTGCAGTGTAAATACTAGATTTTGTAGGTAAACCTGGGCAGTTTACTAGACTGGAATGTGTAATTACATGTAACAACTGGACTCATTTTACAATGGGAATCAAATAGGGAAAATATTGTAATAGACATATTAGTCATGTAAAGCTAATAAATTACTAGTCTAAGTTGCAAACATTAGGCACTAACCAAGATTCAGTGAATTCATGGACACACCAACATTGATATATATATGTAAACCATATATAGTATTGAAATAAACTTTTACTATGCAAATGAATATTCAATATCATATAGATCTCCTGACCAGAACAAACAAAGTTGTAGAAAAATAATACATTATGTTGGAAAATTGTTACATATAATTTACATCTTTTTCTGGCTTGTTCTTATGTTTTTCCTTTTCTTTCTCTTTGAGAGAAGGAATGTATGTCATTTTATGACTTGATTGTTGTATGTTATAGTTATACGTACAAATCAATTTAAAAAAAAAAAAAAAAAAAGAATAAAAGAGATCCTGGGAATAAAATCAAAGAAAAAGGTAACTTTTCTGTAGAAAAAAATCAGTATGTTAAGTCACGCCTACTCTGTTATTTATGCAAATGATTAAGTTCACATTTAAGAATATTTTACTCTAGAAATTGCTGTCATGTAATTTCAATTCTATTTTTTTTTTTTTTGATAGATATTTCAGTAATCACCTATAATGTAAATCAAAGTTTAATAAAACTGATTTTTTGGAAAATAGAATATTAACTTATGATGTCACTTTAACCTTAATGCTTGTCTAATTAACCAGGCATATTATTGACATGAAAGCTCCTGTTGTGATTATAGCTCTATTGCTTATTGTTTAACAGCTTTTTCTATAGTAAAAAAAAGCCTTTATTTGTTCCAAAAATAGAATAGATATTTTAAAATTTTACTTTCCATATCATTTTCTGTACATTGCTTTAATTGCTTGGATGTTTCAGTTCACATTGTTGTCAACTAGATTTGGGCACCTTAGAAATTTTTCTTTCGTATGAATGCATTTGTACGGAAAAAAATTTGGTTTTGTCAGAAGAGAAATCTGTCCATTTTTCCATTCATTTTCGATGGAAATTCATTCATTCATTAGGCGCGATTTAATTGAACCAGATGAATTTAACATAAAAATCAGTTCCCTCAATTCCGAATAGCCTTAAATTAACAAAGTCAAACCATTAATTTCAAATTTCGTACATTGATCACAACATTGCATTGAACAATGTTCTATTTCCCTGATTTTACGCCACAAACTCCTGAAATAACTCCCAAACCGCCAAATGCCCAAACGCTATCAATAGCATGAAAATGTATTGGCACTATTAGTAAACTCCCGAACACTCACTATACGCATTCGTATGCATTGCTTTTTGCTTAGTCTCTTGGGCTCATGAATCATCATGCTGCACTGACAGGTGGGAATTGACAACACAATATCATTTTAGAAAGGAGTAGGAAAGTAGCCAATTAAATAGACCTATTTACACATGTCCTAGTATGATGTAAGATATATGGATACAAAAAGGTTCCCAATAATCAAGTTTTTACACGACACAAGGATAGAGCAGATCACAGCACCTAGATGTCCCACAAAGTAGGTAGATCCTTCAAGGGGTAACCTATACCCAAACAAAAATTGGTCATAATATTGAAGTTAGGCATTACCCCAACTTGTTATTTTCTTTACTCATTAGTTTAAGGCATACATGACAAAGCCACATGCGCTGCATGGTTTCTGGGGTACCTCTTAGTGAAATTGGTGTGACATACTGAAATACTTTCATGAAACTAACACGGATTTGGGCCAACAAACCATTTCCTAATAAAAGAGATATATAGCTATTTAATTTTTGTTTTCCAAACGGAAATTAAATTACTATGTAAGGAAATAGGCACATGCAATATACAAATATAAAGTAACTTGAATTTGCATATAGCCACCCCTAACCTCTAATTGCAGTGTAAATACTAGATGATGTAGGTAAACCTGGGCAGTTTACTAGACTGGAATGTGTAATTACATGTAACAACTGGACTCATTTTACAATGGGAATCAAATAGAGAAAACATTGTAATAGAAATATTAATCATGTAAAGCTAATAAATTACTAGTCTAAGTTGCAAACATTAGGCACTAACCAAGATTCAGTGAATTCATGGACACACCAACATTGATATATATGTAAACCATATAGAGTATTGAAATAAACTTTTACTATGCAAATGAATATTCAATATCATATAGATCTCCTGACCAGAACAAACAAAGTTGTAGAATAGTGATGTCCCGAATGGTTCGCTAGCGAATAGTTCCCGGCGAACATAGCATGTTCGCGTCCGCCACCGTGGCGAACACATGCGGTGTTCGGTCCGCCCCATATTTGTCATCATTGAGTAAACTTTGACCCTGTACCTCACAGTCAGCAGACACATTCCAGCCAATCAGCAGCACACCCTCCCTAGCAGACCCTCCCACCTACTGGACAGCATCCATTTTAGATTAATTCAGAAGCTGCAACCATTTTATTTATTTTTTTCAATTTTTTTTTTTTTTTTAGTGCATATAAATGTTACAAGCAGATACTCCCCCCAGACCCTCTGTATTACTGCAGATACTCCCTCCAGACATCCTGTGTTACTGCAGATACTCCCCCCAGACACTGACACAGAGCAGAATAGGGACTGTTCCCCCCACATAGGGTCACTTGGCAGATATGGATTGACACCTATGCTAAGAATCCCTGATACACACTGACACGGAGCCCTCCATGGGTGAAGATGGATTATTTTTTTTTGCGCTCGTTTTTTGTTTTTTTAAATTGCGTCGGTTCTTATTGCTTTTTATTTGGCCTTTTTTGGGGCTGCAAAAAGAAGATTTTAGAAAAAAGAAGACGTCAAATGGTAAGTTGAATTTTTCTTTACAGGTTAGTTATTTTATTCCCCCTTCACTGTTTTTTAGGGTGAGGGGGATAGGTAGGGGGTAACTTTTTTTGGGGAGGGGGGGTGGGTGACTAGGGGCTTGGGGACCCCTAGTCACCTTTGATTGGGGGGGGGATTTTTATTTAGGGCCCCCACCCACCACTAAGGGGTGGGGGCTGGAGGGGGGACAGTAGGTCCCCCCCTTATTGTTTTTTTTTAGGGCCCCCACCCACTGCTCAGGGGTGGGGGCCAGGGGGGAGGACAGTAGGTCCTCCCCCATTGTGATTTATGGCCCCCACCCACCGCGCAGGGGTGGGGGCCGGGGGGGAGGACAGTAGGTCCCCCCCCTCATTATTGTTATGGCCCCCACCCACCACGCATGGGTGGGGGCGGGGGGGGGGGAGGACAGTAGGTCCTCCCCCAGTGGGTATCAGGGTCCCTGAGGACAGGTGTCAATCCATATCTGCCAAGTGAATAGAGACTGTTCCCCCTACATAGGGTCACTTGGCAGATATGGATTGACACCTATCCTAAGGATCCCTGGGATATATATATACTCCCTCCAGACACCCTGTGTTACTGCAGACACTCCCTCCAGACACCCTGTGTTACTGCAGATACTCCCTCCAGACACCCTGTGTTACTGCAGATACTCCCTCCAGACACCCTGTGTTACTGCAGATACTCCCTCCAGACACCCTGTGTTACTGCAGATACTCCCCCCAGACACCCTGTGTTACTGCAGATACTCCCTCCAGACACCCTGTGTTACTGCAGATACTCCCTCCAGACACTGTGTTACTGCAGATACTCCCTCCAGACACTGTGTTACTGCAGATACTCCCTCCAGACACTGTGTTACTGCAGATACTCCCTCCAGACACCCTGTGTTACTGCAGATACTCCCTCCAGAAACCCTGTGTTACTGCAGATACTCCCTCCAGACACCCTGTGTTACTGCAGATACTCCCCCAGACACTGTGTTAAAGCAGATACTCCCTCCAGACACCCTGTGTCACTGCAGATACTCCCCCCAGACACCCTGTGTTACTGCAGATACTCCCCCCAGACACCCTGTGTTACTGCAGATACTCCCCCCAGACACCCTGTGTTACTGCAGATACTCCCTCCAGACACTGTGTTACTGCAGATACTCCCTCCAGACACTGTGTTACTGCAGATACTCCCTCCAGAAACCCTGTGTTACTGCAGATACTCCCTCCAGAAACCCTGTGTTACTGCAGATACTCCCTCCAGACACCCTGTGTTACTGCAGATACTCCCCCCAGACACTGTGTTAAAGCAGATACTCCCTCCAGACACCCTGTGTTACTGCAGATACTCCCCCCAGACACCCTGTGTTACTGCAGATACTCCCCCCAGACACCCTGTGTTACTGCAGATACTCCCCCCAGACACCCTGTGTTACTGCAGATACTCCCCCCAGACACCCTGTGTTACTGCAGATACTCCCTACAGACACCCTGTGTTACTGCAGATACTCCCTCCAGACACCCTGTGTTAAAGCAGATACTCCCTCCAGACACCCTGTGTTACTGCAGATACTCCCCCCAGACACCCTGTGTTACTGCAGATACTCCCCCCAGACACCCTGTGTTACTGCAGATATGCAGATACTCCCCCCAGACACCCTGTGTTACTGCAGATAGTCCCCCCAGACACCCTGTGTTACTGCAGATACTCCCTCCAGACACCCTGTGTTACTGCAGATACTCCCTCCAGACACCCTGTGTTACTGCAGATACTCTCCCCAGACACTCTGTGTTACAGCAGATACTCCCCCCAGACACCCCGTGTTACTGCAGATACTCCTGCCAGTGGTAGCTCATCAAAATAAATCAGGAAAATTCCAAACTCCAAGGTTGAATACGGTGAATAGGCTACAGATGGCCACTCCCATCACCCAAGGCCGAGTTCTTCAACAGTGTTACCCCTAAATGTCAGTCCTCTGCCTCTTCCTAGGAAAATGTTCAAGATGCCAATACAGTGCCTGGCTGAAAGTGATAGTAGTTGCTGCCTACAGCCTGAGACCAGATCCCATAATTCCCCAACTGGGACTGGGGTTTAGAGTTTACAGTCTGCCGATCCACTGTGGATTCTTATACTAGAAGAATGGCTGCATTAGAGGGTTGTGGGGTCTATGCTCCAGCTCTGAAATCACAGCTGCGGCATGCCACTTGCACCACTTGTGTCAGCGCCAGCAGGCAGTAGCGGTCAATGCGGCAACTATGTATTCTATGTCTATGTGGGCCCCCATCAGGGCACTATAGAGTCAGGAAAACCGCTTTGTTTTCCTGACACTATAGTGATCCTTTACGTTTTCTATGGCTACTTAACCCAATTATCTTCACGATAGAGGGGAGGGATTTTACTGTTTCTTGCAAGAGCTTGTTCCTGGTTTGCGCTCTGAAGGAGTCTACGGTGGTTATGGTGTCGGCTGGAGTGCGGGAAGCCCTCAGGTAGCGCTAGGAGCATCCTCCAACGAAGGTACCCAGTCAGGGTGCCCGTTGATCAGTTACAACCATAAAACCTGTACATGAGGGGTGCTGTTATACTCAGGAGACTTCGCTGAACACAAAAATTTGTGTTTCAAAACAGTAAAATGTACCACAACAATTATCTCGTCTGGGTAAGTGCCATTTGTGTGTAGAAAAATGTCACTTTCACTGACGATATTATCGTTGTAATACATTTTACTGCTTTGAAACACTAATATTTGTGTACAGCGAAGTTAAACAGTACCCCCCATGTACAGGTTTTATGGTGTCATAGAAAGTTATAGGGTTAAATACAGTGCTAGCAAATTAAATTCCCTGGACTTTCGGCCTGGGTTGTCAGGCAGGTCCTGCAAATTGTAATTATTAAAATGACCTAATTATGTAAAAATATTACATAAATATATACATAGAATTATTATATATATATACACGTGTTTGTGTATATATATAATCCGACCTCCGACACTCACCATCATTAAAAAATATAACTTGTAATACCTGGGTGCTTCCAGCGCCAAACATAAAGCAAATAGTGAACGGAGCACTCCTTAGGAAATTTTCAATCGTGTACTTAATAAGTAATCAAGATTACTTAAATACACAATTGAAAATTTCCTAAGGAGTGCTCTGTTCACTATTTGCTTTATGTGTGTGTGTGTGTGTATATATATATATATATATATATATATATCATTTTTTGTAATTATTTTTATTTATATATAGGTATTTATATATATATATATATATATATATATATATATAGTGATATTTTTCATTCAAGTGTGTATGTGTATATATATATATATATATATATATATATATATAAATTATTAAAGAAAAGAGGAGTCAGAAGTTATAATCCAATATTTTTTTATTTAGAAAAGCAAGTGGGAGAAGCAACAAAGCAAAGGCAGCCCAGGTTGTTAGGAGCAGTCCTGGGAGGATATAGTGCAGAGGAGAATGAACCAATGGATATTCAGGGGAAGGATAGGGAAAACCAGGAGGAAATTGAGAATGTAACAACCTGTAATGAACAGCGTCAGTTGTGTTCACATTTGTGGATGATAATGAGAAATAAACATCTGAGTGCATTCTTCCCACAGATATCTATTCATCATCATCATCCCTTCTGGGAAGACCCTGCGCACGTTGTTCACGAACTAGGCTATCTACATCAGCAATGGTTATGCCCAAATTATGGGCAGCTTGCGCGCGCATTAAAATGCACTCTTCCTCCCTCATTTCCATAAAGCGCTGCATATTTTGCTGCAAGGAAACCATTGCTGATGTAAATTGCCTAATGCCCTCATTCAAAGCGTTAGACATGGAGTGTACCTCGGTTATTACATTCTGCAATAGTTCTCGCTGATTCTCCCTATCCTGCTGTATGGACGTCTCCAGTTCAGCTTGATGAGCCTGGATCGTCGCATACAGCGCAGCCAACGGTAGAGGAAGTTGTGGCGACTGCATTTCTTCGGCCACTGATGTCACTGAATCAGGATCCACTGCTGTTAGGGTAATGGTACCCTCCTCTTGCAGGGGGAGAGTACCATCAGAACCTATAGGGGAGAACAGAGAAAGAACATTGTTAGCATGTGTCATATGTTGCAATGCTTACTATCATCTGTACAACAATACCATTTAAACTTGGAAATAAGATATATGCAGTCATGCTATTAATTTATTATTATGTCTAAGTATAGTTATGCATCTTTGTCCCCCCTAGCCCTTTCTCCGTCTCTTTGTGACCTCTCAACGCATGTCTTTGTGCCCACCTCCCTTTCCTTCTAATCTCACTACATGTATCGTGGCCGAGCGTCCCCAGGTAGAGAATCTCCTGTTTCTTCTGCATGACAGGAAGCTGATCGTTGCACTCAGCTTCCTTTCAGGGCAAGTAGATGGTAGATAAGATCACACGTGGTCCACTCAGCCACAGTAAATAAAGTGAACAGAAGGAGAGGAGCGATGTGAGCTCCCCCCCACCCCTGCTGGTCACCCAGACATTGAGCCCCCTGGCCAGTGCGTGCTAGGCACACGCTTAGTTTGCTTAGTGGTCGACCCGGCCCTGCATGTTACATAAACTAGTGTGGCGAAACCGACCTCGCCACGTGTCCTTGGAGGGGGCTGCTTGCCCGCCTCTTGCCTTTGGACTATGGACCAGACTTTATGTGAATGTGTTAACTCAGATAGCTATGCCATGGAGCCCATTCGTGTAGTTAAAGATTTCGGCTCCATGGCAAGTGAACTGTGTGAGTAGGATCTGCGCGCTATTCGGTAGTATTGTGCGCTCAGTTCCCAGCTATCTGGGGATAGGTGAAATGTCTTTGTGTTATGTGTAAAAGGTAAATTTATGTATTTTAAAGTGTTTTACTGTCTTTGTGTCCCCATGTGCTCAATTGAGTCTGTCTCTGTGCTGGGAGGTAATTGGATTACTTCTCCAGGAGAGAAGGCTCTGTAAAACCGGTCTGAGCTGGAAAGCTAGGATACTTTACTAACTTTTGAACCCCTGGTCTGATCCATGCCATTTTTTAATATGTTGTTCCCCTGAATGGATTGATTGTGGATATGTAATTTTATGTGAATGTGATGTATGGTTTTGAAGTTATAAATATTCTGTAAAAAGTATATTTTAAACTGTATGAATAATGGGAGTATTTGTCACACTAAGGAGAGGGGATGTGTGGGAGGTAACATCTATGTCATTGGTTATTTTATGCCTCCCCCTGGGTGTGGCCTGTAGGTGTACAATTGTAATAAAAGCCAGGCTGGATGTGCCAGTCCAGAGTTCCTGCTTAACCCTCAAAGTGAAGTGTCGTCTCATTATTGGGGGAGGATTTATTGTATGCTGTTCCAGTTTGACTGCTAGGAGTGTAAACCTATTCGTATGGTTTCCTATTCAACTGTCTACAGCATTCATGTGCTTGAGAAGATTCATATGCTGCATCGGTCCGGTGATTGTGGTGTCTGCCAGAGTGCTTGGAGTCCTCAGGAAGCGCTAGTAGCATCCATTAACGGAGGTACCCAGTCGGGGTGCCAGGCGATCCGTTACAACTAGTATGCCTGCAAAGAAAATGTGTAGAGTTAAAGCATTTTTTACTTACGCTCAGCAGTGAATCCCTGTTCCTGGACACCAGTGGTGGGCTGTTGGAGGGAAACCACACTCATACGTGGTGAAGAAACGTCGACAAGTTGCGAATGGTCTGAAATACATGTATTTGATAAATTAACTTCATATACAGTAAAATCACATGCTTGTGTGTGTGTGTGTATGTTTAAATGCGCACGCACACACACACATAACATTTATCTAACAATGCTATGCAAGTACTTACGAGAGGAAAGTGAAGCCAGGCGCATTTCCAGGGAGACAGGAGGTGAACCTGCTGCCCTGCTCTCCATGCAGACAGCATCTCCTGCAGTTCCTAGTGACTCTTCTGGGGATTGAGGGGCCTGCACTGATGGCATAGAAAACACACATTGGAAGGTTAACACAAGAAAACTGATATATGTACATTTCGACTAACAAAAATGAATTTAAAGGACCACTATAGGCACCCAGACCACTTCAGCTCAATGAAGTGGTCTGGGTGCAACGTCCCTCTAGTTTAAAGCCTGCAGCTGAAAACATAGCAGTTCTAGAGAAACTGCTGTTTCACTGAGGGTTAATCCAGCCTCTAGTGGCTGTCTCTAGTGGCTGCTTCCGCGATTCTCACTGTGAAAATCACAGTGAGAAGATGCTGGACGTCCATAGGAAAGCATTGAGTAATGCTTTCCTATGGGTGGTTTGAATGTGCGCACGGCTCTTGCTGTGCATTCGGAGCTGACGTCGGCAGAGGGAGGAGTGTTCCCCAGCGCCGAGGGAGCCCGGCGCTGGAGAAAGGTAAGTGGCTGAAGGGGTTGGAGAAAGGTAAGTGGCTGAAGTGGGAACGGGGACACGAGGGTTGGGGGGGGGGACCTAATTACCCTATAGTGCCATGAAAACGAGTTTGTTTTCCTGGCACTATAGTGGTCCTTTAACAACGTACCTTCAGATGTTTCAGCGCCAGATGTCCCCTCAATCCCAAGGAGGTTGTCTCTTCCCAGGAACTGCAGGAGCTCCTCTTCACAGGGCAGCAGGTCCGGTTCTTGTGAACCGCCTCCTGTCTTCCTGGAGGCGAATGCTGCCTTCACCTTCCTCTTCACCATCCACCTGATGTCGTAGTAACTGCAATGACATGTGTAATTGATTAATTACTTTAATATGTTTCTATATATATGTTTACTGACATGTTTAAAGGGATACTATAGGCACCCAGACCAATTCAGCGCATTGAAGTGGTCTGGGTTCAGTGTCCCAGGTCGCTTAACTGTGTAAAGGTAACTATTGCAAGTGCAACTGCAATAATTATCTTTATGTGTTAACTCCACCTCTAGTGGCTGGCTACCAGATGGCCACTAGAGGGACTTCTGGGTTGTTAGGCAACTTTTGGTCACCCCTCCTTATCCCCCATCCCATGTGTATCACCCCTATTAACCCCCTGTCCCTGTGTGTCACCCCCATTAACCGTGCCTCTCCCTTATTTAACACCACATTCACCTACACTGTGTATGTTACTACACAGTGAAAGCTGTGGTACAGAAATCCGTCAGATTTGTAGATCAGATTGCAATATCTGATGGATGTGCTGCACGCATGCACAGTACACTCATCCGATTGCTATATCTGAATGATGTGCTGCACACCCATCAGATCGCTATATCTGATGGATGGGCTGCGCGCATACGCATTACACCCATCAGATTTCTATAGCTGGAGGATGTGCCGAGCGCATGCGCGGTACACCCTTCAGATTAAAGGCCCAGCTGATCGAGTGTCATCAGAGGCGGCACACATGCTCGCGGTACCTCCACCAGAATTCTATACCTCGAGGCCTGCTAGCGCGCAGCTGATCTCGCGTCACTTCTGGTGACATGGGGGCACCGGAAGTGACGTCAATATAGAAATCTGATGGATATAGATATCTGATAGAACAGCTGCGTTTTGCAACATGACAGCCTCCCAATGCTTTCCTATGGGAAAGCATTGGATTTGCTGATCTTGTCAATTATGAAGATCGCAACCAAGGAGGCAGAGCACAGCTCTGCTATAAGGATGAGTAATTAAAGGGACACTCCAGGCACCCAGACCACTTCTGCCCATTGGAGTGGTCCGGGTGCCAACTCCCACTACCCTTAACCCTGCAACTGTAAATAAATATTGCAGTTTTCATAAACTGCAATATTTACCTTGCAGGGTTAACGCCTCCTCTAGTGGCGACGCTGAAACCCCGATAGAAAAGCATTGAAAGCATTTTTCAATGCTTTCCGATGGGGAGGTCTAATGCGCATGTGCAGCATTGCCGCACATGCGCATTAGGTCTCACCCCGCCAGCGTCCGCGCATGCGCAATCGGTCTCGCCCTGGGGTGGGGTGTGGGAGGGAGAGGGGACCTGCAGTGCCAGGAAAACGATTTGTTCTCCTGGCACTGGAGTGTCCCTTTAAATACAGTTACATTGCTGAGAGGGAGGTTAAACTGTGTTTTCACAGTTATAGTGACAGGAATGCAAACATGTATTCATGTCACTATAGTGTTCCTTTAAAGCTGAGCTGCACATGGTGTTTTTTTCCCTCTATGTGCTTAAGTGACCCAACCCTCACTTTTAAAAGACTTTAAAAGCATAGCTGCCACTGGTGGGGGTGTGTAGCAAAAGCACATGGAGGAAAAAAATAAGTTTAAAAAAAACATGGCATAAAGAAAATTATTTTTTAGGAATATAAGTGCACTTACCGTTTCTTCACCACCTCCTGGGTGCGATTGTTCCCTCCAACAGCATTCACCGCTGCCACAATCTTCCTCCACCGATTGTCCTTCTTTGCTCTTGAAGTCTTTTTGGCTGCTCCCCCAAACATACATTGGTAGTACTGGCAAAGCTTGTTTACCAGTACTGTATTCTCCTCTGCACAAAAGCGATCAGCGTACTTATTCTTCCTCCTAGGACATACTGCCTTTAACATTCTAGGCTCTCTTTGCTTCTCCCACTTGCTTCTCCTTCCTCCTGGCCAGAGTGGCCAATGCCCCCCTCCACTATATCGATGTCTATGTCACTTGAGGAGCTAGAGGAGGACATGACCACTTCTGGCAAGGTCCCTATCAAAGTGCCTAAAATGGCTGACAGGGTGGTGGGCTGGCTGACCTCCAAAATGGCTGAATGGCTGGCCTATAGAAAATCTGGATAGATTTTGCATTAAAGGACTGCCTTGAGTTGATACTTTTATTGTTTACAGTTTTGTCTGGCAGCATGTAAAAGCCTATTTAATTGGCTCCTACTTTCCCACTCTCTTGTAAAATGATACTGTGTTTCCAGTACCACCTGTCAGGGAAGCATGATGATTCATGAGCCCAAGAAACTAAGCAAAAACAATACATTTATGCCCTTTATGGATTAAAACCAGACTCTGCATCAACTATGTAATTTTCCATGGGAGTTTTGCCATGGAACCCCCTCCGGCATGCCACAGTCCAGGTGTTAGTCCCCTTGAAACAACTTTTCCATCACTATTGTGGCCAGAAAGAGTCCCTGTGGGTTTTAAAATTCGCCTGCCCATTGAAGTCTATGGCGGATTGCGCGGTTCGCCCGTTCGCGAACATTTGGGGAAGTTCCCGTCCGCCGTTCGCGAACCGAAAATTTCGTGTTCGCGACATCACTATTGTAGAAAAATAATACATTATGTTGGAAAATTGTTACATATAATTTACATCTTTTTCTGGCTTGTTCTTATGTTTTTCCATTTCTTTCTCTTTGAGAGAAGGAATGTATGTTATTTTATGACTTGATTGTTGTATGTTATAGTTATACGTACAACTCAATTTAAAAAAAGAATAAAAGAGATCCTGGGAATAAAATCAAAGAAAAGGGTAACTTTCCTGTAGAAAAAAAATCAGTATGTTAAGCCACGCCTACTCTGTTATTTATGCAAATGATTAAGTTCACATTTAAGAATATTTTACTCTAGAAATTGCTGTCATGTCATTTCAATTCTATTTTTTTTTTTTAATTTTGATAGATATAGCAGTAATCACCTACAATGTAAATCAAATTTTTATAAAACGGATTTTCGGGAAAATAGAATATTAAATTATGATGTCACTTTAACCTTAATGCTTGTCTAATCAACCAGGGATATTATTGAAATGAAAGCTTGTGTTTTGATTATAGCTTTATTGCTTATTGTTTAACAGCATTTTCTATAGTAAGAAAAAGCCTTTATTTGTTCCAAAACTAGAATAGATATATTAAAAAATGTATTTCAATATAATTTTCTGTACATTGCTTTAATTGCTTGGATGTTTCAGTTCATATAGTTGTCAATTAGGTTTGGGCATCTCCAAAATTTTTGGTTCGTACAAATGCATTTGCACAGAAAAAAATTGTTTTGTCAGAAGAGAAATTCGTCCTTTTTTCCTTTCATTTTCGATGGAAATTCATTCGTTTTTTCATTTCGGTTAAACCCATTCATTAGGCGCGATTTAATTGAACCAGATGAATTTAACATAAAAATCAGTTCCCTCAATACCGAATAGCCTTAAATTAACAAAGTCAAACCATTAATGTCAAATTTCGTACATTGATCACAACATGGCATTGAACAATGTTCTATTTCCCTGATTTTATGCCACAAACTCCTGAAATAACTCCCAAACCGCCAAATGCCCTAACGCTATCAATCGCATGAAAATTTATTGGCACTATTAGAAAACTCCCGAACACTCACTATACGCATTCGTATGCATTGCTTTTTGCTTACACTCTTGGGCTCATGAATCATCATGCTGCACTGACAGGTGGGAATTGGCAACACAATATCATTTTAGAAGGGGGTAGGAAAGTAGCCCATTAAATAGGCCTATACAAAATTGCTATTCTAAGTATATTTTTTTCTCACATGTCCTTATATGATGTAAGATATTTGGATACAAAAAGGTTAACTATAAAATAGTTTTTACCCGACACAAGGATAGGACAGATCACAGCATCTAGAGATCTCACAAAGTAGGTGGATTTTCAAAGGGGTAACCTATACCCAAACAAAAATTGGTCATAATAGTGAATTTAGGCATTACCCCAACTTGTTATTTACCTTATTCATTAGTTTAACCCCTTAAGGACCGGACTTTTTTTGCGATGTTGTACATTTGCGACCAGGCATCTTTTTACACTTTTGTGGTGTTTGTGTTTAGCTGTAATTTTCCGCTCTCTCATTTACTGTTCCCATACAAATTATATATTGTTTTTTTCAGGACAAAAGGGGCTTTCTTTACATACCATTATTTATATAATCTCATGTAATTTAATTTTTTAAAAATGAAAAAATATGATGACAAATTGAAAAAAAATACATGTTTTTTGACTTTTATGTGAAAAATCTTTTACTCATCTACAAAAGCGAATGAAAAAAACTGCTAAATAGATTCAAAATTTTGTCCTGAGTTTAAAAATACCCAGTGTTTACATGCTTTTTGCTATTTTTTTGCATGTTATAGGGCTATAAGTACAAGTAGGATATTGCGGTTTCAAAACATACATTTTCAATAGTGACATTGTAACACTATTATCTGTCATAAATCGCTGAATAACACCCCACATGTACATATTTTTTTTAAAGTAGACAACCCAGGGTATTCAATATGGGGTATGTCCAGACTTTTTTAGTAGCCAGTTAGTCGCAAACACTGGCCAAAGTTAGCGTTCATATTTGTTTGTGTGTGAAAAAAGTAAAAAACTAAATTGAACGCTAATTTTGGCCAGTGTTTGTGACTAAGTGGTTACTAAAAAAGACTGGTCATACCCCATTTGCAATACCTTGGGTTGTCTTCTTTTGCAAATGGTATGCCATCATGGGGGTAATTCTCATTCCTGGGCTACCATACGCTCTCAAAGGCACGTAACCAACCTGGCCATTTTCAATGTAAAAATATTTGACCCATATATTTGACCCTGTAACTTTCAAAAACGCTATAAAACCTGTACATGGGGGGTACTGTTATACTCAGGAGACTTTGCTGAACACAAATATTAGTGTTTCAAAACTGGAAAATGTATCACAACAATTATATCATCAGTAAAAGTGCTGTTTGTGTGTGAAAAATGCAAAAAAGTCACTTTCACTGACAATATCATCGCTGTGATATGTTTTACTGTTTTGAATCACTAATATTTGTGTTCAGCGAAGTCTCCCGAGTAAAACAGTATCCCCCATGTACAGGTTTTAGGGTGTCGTAGAACGTTACAGGGTAAAATACAGTGATAGCAAATTAAATTCTCTGGACTTTCGGCCTGGGTTGGCAGGCAGGTCCCTTAAATTGCAATCAATAAAATAACTTCATTATGTAAAAATATTACATAAATACGCACGTAGAATTTAAATATATATGCATATTTATATATTTGAAGTCTACGTGTATATTTATATAATTATTTATGTAATTTTTTATATGGACATATGAATAGTTTGTATTCTTTTTATTTATTTATATATACATAGATATATATACAATTTCATTCTAAGTGTATTTTGATATAAATATATATATATTAATATCAAAATACAGTTAGAATAAAATTTCGTATAGATATATAATTTTTTTTAAAATTTTTATTATTATTTTTTTTTTATTTAATTGAATTTACTTATTATTTGTATTTTATAATAATATATATATACAATATATATAGTTATTATATATATTATATATATACGTGTGTAATTTAATTATAAGTGTATTTTTATATTAATATATGTACATATTAATATAAAAATACACTTAGCATGACATTATATATATGATATATAGACATATATTATATAGGTATAATATATGTCTATATATCATATATATATATACACATATATAATAATATTTTTTTTTATTAACTTTAACTTTAATTTTTTTTAATGATTTTACAGCAGCAGGGAGACTGCCTGTCAGCACAGACAGTCCCCCTGCAGGCAGACACAAGGACACCTATTGTGACCATGTGGTCGCCCTGTTGGGCGATCACATGGCCGCAGGGGTCCTAATTCGCCATGGGGAGACTGTCTGGGCTGCAGGCAGTCTCCCCACAATGGGAGCACCGCCGATCGCCGCCGGGGGAACGACGGCGATCGGGTAAGTACATTTTAAATTAAGGACGGTTCAGGACCGTCGTCGGTCGGCAATGGGAAAATGCCGATGACGGTCCTGAACCATCCCGCGTCCTTAAGGGGTTAAGGCATACATGACAAGGCCACATGCGCTGCATGGTTTCTGGGGTACCTCTTAGTGAAATTGGTGTGACATACTGAAATACTTTAATGAAACTAACATGGATTTGGGCCAACAAACCATTTCCTAATAAAAGAGATATATAGCTATTTAATTTTTGTTTTACAAACGGAAATGAAATTAATATGTAAGGAAATAGGCACATGCAATTTGAAAATATAAAGTAACCTGAATTTGCATAAAGCCACCCTTAACCTCTAATTGGAGTATAAATACTAGATGATGTAGGTAAACCTGGTCAGTTTACTAGACTGGAATGTGTAATTGCATGTAACAACTGGACTCATTTTACAATGGGAATCAAATAGGGAAAACATTGTAATAGACATATTAATCATGTAAAGCTAATAAATTACTAGTCTAAGTTGCAAACATTAGGCACTAACCAATATTCAGTGAATTCATGGACACACCAACATTGATATATATATATGTAAACCATATCGAATATTAAAATAAACTTTTACTATGCAAATGAATATTCAATATCATATAGATCTCCTGACCAGAACAAAGTTGTAGAAAAATAATGCATTATGTTGGAAAATTGTTACATATAATTTACATATTTTTCTGGCTTGTTCTTATGTTTTTCCTTTTTTTTCTCTTTGAGAGAAGGAGTGTATGTCATTTTATGACTTGATTGTTGTATGTTATGGTTATACGTACAACTTAATTTAAAAAAAAGAATAAAAGAGATCCTGGGAATAAAATCAAAGAAAAAGGTAACTTCTCTGTAGAAAAAAATCAGTATGTTAAGCCACGCCTACTCTGTTATTTATGCAAATGATTAAGTTCACATTTAGGAATATTTTACTCTAGAAATTGCTGTCATGTCATTTCAATTCTATTTTTTTTAAATTTTGATAGATATTCCAGTAATCACCTACAATGTAAATCAAAGTTTAATAAAACGGATTTTCTGGAAAATAGAATATTAAATTATGATGTAACTTTAACCTTAACCCCTTAAGGACACATGACATGTCTGACATGTCATGATTCCCTTTTATTCCAGAAGTTTGGTCCTTAAGGGGTTAATGCTCGTCTAATCAACCAGGCATATTACGGACATGAAAGCTCCTGCTGTGATTATAGCTCTATTGCTTATTGTTTAACAGTTTTTTTTATAGTAAGAAAAAGCCTTTATTTGTTCCAAAAATAGAATAGATATTGAAAAAAAAAATCTTTCAATATAATTTTATGTACATTGCTTTAATTGCTTGCATGTTTCAGTTCACATAGTTGTCTACTAGCATTGGGCACCTCCAAAATTTTTGTTTCCTACAAATGCATTTGTACAGAAAAAAATTGTTTTGTCAGAAGAGAAATTCGTCCATTTTTCCATTCATTTTCAATGGAAATTCATTTGTTTTTTCATTTCGGATAAACCCATTCATTCATTACGTGCGATTTAATTGAACCAGATGAATTTAACATAAAAATCAGTTCCCTCAATACCGAATAGCCTTAAATTAACAAAGTCAAACCATTAATTTCAAATTTCGTACATTGATCACAACATGGCATTGAACAATGTTATATTTCCCTGATTTTACGGCACAAACTCTTGAAATAACTCCCAAACCGCCAAATGCCCAAACGCTATCAATCGCATGAAAATGTATTGGCACTATTAGTAAACTCCCGAACACTCACTATACGCATTCGTATGCATTGCTTTTTGCTTAGTCTCTTGGGCTCATGAATCATCATGTTGCACTGACAAGTGGGAATTGGCAACACAATATCATTTTAGAAGGGAGTAGGAAAGTAGCCAATTAAATAGGCCTATACAAAATTGCTATTTTAAGTATATTTTTTTTCTCACATGTCCTAGTATGATGTAAGATATATGGATACAAAAACAATAATATAGTTTTTACACAACACAAGGATAGGGTAGATCACAGCACCTAGAGGTCTCACAAAGTAGATGTATTTTCCAAGGGGTTACCTATACCCAAACAAAAATTGGTCAAAACAGTGAATTTAGGTATTACCCCAACTTGTTATTTACCTTATTCATTAGTTTAAGGCATACATGACAAAGCCACATGCGCTGCATTGTTTCTGGGGTACCTCTTAGTGAAATTGGTGTGACATACTGAAAAACTTTCATGAAACTAACACTGATTTGGGCCAACAAACCATTTCCTAATAAAAGAGATATATAGCTATTTAATTTTTGTTTTCCAAACGGAAATAAAATTAATATGTAAGGAAATAGGCAATATATAGGCAATAATAGGAAATAATAGGAAATAGGCAATAATAATAGGCAATATGCAAATATAAAGTAACCTGAATTTGCATATAGCCACCCTTAACCTCTAATTGCAGTGTAAATACTAGATGATGTAGGTAAACCTGGTCAGTTTACTAGACTGGAATGTGTAATTACATGTAACAACTGGACTCATTTTACAATGGGAATCAAATAGGGAAAACATTGTAATAGACATATTAATTAGTGATGTACCGAACGGTTCGCTGGCGAATAGTTCCCGGCGAACATAGCGTGTTCGCGTTTGCCGCGGCGGGTGAACACATGCGCGGTTCGATCCGCCCCTATTCGTCATCATTGAGTAAACTTTGACCCTGTACCTCACAGTCAGCAGACACATTCCAGCCAATCAGCAGCACACCCTCCCTAGAAGACCCTCCCACCTCCTGGACAGCATCCATTTTAGATTCATTTGGAAGCTGCATACATTTTTTTTTTATTTTTTTATTTATTTTATTTATTTTTTGCAGTGCATGGAGGTATAACAAATGAGCATGTGGTACCCCAACCGCATTCCTCATGCTTTTCAAGTAACAATTGTAACAATAGGGTATATGTTAATACTCTAGTCTGTGCGGAGCCCTCCATGGGTGAAGATGGATTAATTTATTTTTTTTGCGCTCGGGTTTTTTATTTTATTTTTAAGTTCGACGGGTATGATGGCTTTTTATTTGGCCTTTTTTGGGCTGAAAAATGAAGATTTTAGAAAAAAGAAGACGTTGAATAGTAAGTTGAATTTTACTTTACAGGGTAGTAATTTTATTCCCCCTCACTATTTTTTAGGGTGAGGGGGGTAGGTAGGGGCTTTTTTATTTGGGTGTGTGACTAGGGGCTTGGGGACCCCTAGTCACCTTTGATGGGGGAGGGGGGGATTTTCATTTAGGGCCCCCACCCGCCGCTCAGGGGTGGGGGCCGGGGGGGACAGTAGGTCCCCCCCCCTTATTGTTGTTTAGGGGCCCCACCCGCAGCTCAGCGGTGGGGGCCGGGGGGAGGACAGTAGATCCCCCCTCTTATTGTAACTTAGGACCCCCACCCGCCGCTCAGGTGTGGGGGTGGGGGGGAGGACAGTATGTCCCCCCCATTATTCTTTTATAGGGCCCACACCCGCAGCTCAGGAGCCATGTTACTCTGTATATAGAGGGAGCCATGTTTACACTGTATATAGAGCGAGCTATGTTACTCTGTATATAGAGGCAGTGGCGTACAAAGGGGGGGGCGGAGGGGGCGGTCCGCCCCGGGTACCACTTACTAGGGTGGTGCCCGGGGCGAACTTTCGCAGGTGTGGCGAAATGCCGCCCTGTGTCTTGTGTAAAGGGACCGGCCGCTAATAAGACTATCTACCTGAGTTTCCCATCCAGCAGCAGCAGGGTCCTCTGTTCTTGCGATCCGCGAGAGCGTTGCCGTGGGTTGCCATAGCAACGCTCTCGCGGATCGCGAAAACAGAGGACCCTGCTGCTGCTGGATGGGAAACTCGGGTACATAGTCTTATTGACGAGCATGGAGAATACTGGGCCCCTCTAAACTGCCCAGTGATGCTGTGCCACCGGACCACCAGTCGAGGAGGAAGGGAGGGACAGGTAAGTGGCAGCACTTATTCCACACAACATACACACTGCATACACTCTACACACTGTACACAATATACACACAGTGCATACACACTGCACACACTCTACACACACTCTACAGACACTGCACACACTGAATACACTATGCACACACACTACACACACTATGCACACACACTATACTCACACTGCACACACTGAATACACTATGCACACACACTATACTCACACTGCACACACTGAATACACTATGCACACACACTACACACACTGCATACACTATGCACACACACTATACTCACACTGCACACTCTATACACACACTGCATACACTTCATACACTATAAACACACTGCATACACATATATTTAAAAAAAAATGCAGTTGTTTTTTACATTTCAAAGTTGGGGAGGGGGTGCCAAATAAAGGATCCGCCCCGGGTGCCAAATGCTCCAGGTACGCCCCTGTATAGAGGGGAGCCATGTTACTCTGTATATAGAGAGGAGCCATGTTTACACTGTATATAGAAGGAGCCATGTTACTCTGTATATAGAGAGGAGCCATGTTTACACTGTATATAAAGGGGAGCCATGTTACTCTGTATTTAGAGGGAGCCATGTTACTCTGTATATAGAGGGGAGCCATGTTACTCTGTATATAGAGGGGAGCCATGTTTACACTGTATATAGAGGGAGCCATGTTACTCTGTATATAGAGAGGAGCCATGTTTACACTGTATATAGAGGGGAGCCATGATATTCTGTAAATAGAGGGAGCCATGTTTACACGGTATATAGAGGGAAGCCATGTTACTCTGTATATAGAGGGAGACATGTTATTCTGTATATAGAGGGAGCCATGTTACTCTGTGTAACGGATCCACTGGCACCCCGACTGGGTACCTCCGTTAATGGATGCTCCTAGCGCTCCTGAGGACTTCAAGCACTGCAGCAGACACCACAACCACCGACTCAGAGAAGCATAGGAATCCTCTCTAGCATATGAATGCTGTAGACCATTGAATAGGAACCATACGAATAGGCTTACACTCCTAGCAGTCAACTTGAACAGCATGCAATAAATCCTTCCCCCAATAATGAGACGACACTTCACTTTGAGGGTTAAGCAGGAACTCTGGACTGGCTCATCCAGCCTGGCTTTTATTTCCATCTCACACATACAGGCCACACCCAGGGGGAGGCATAAAATAACCAATCCGAGATATGGTACAACCCACACATCCCCTCCCCTTAGCCTGAGAGATAATCCACTTATTATACAGTTTAAAACATAACTTTTACACAATATCTGTAACTTCAAAACCATACATCACATTCACATACAAATCACATATTCAGACTCAGCATACTTTAAACATAAACACTTCCAAAATTCAGGCAAATCCCTCCAGTGGATCAAAAGTTACACGGAAGTCCTTTTATGACCGACCGCAAGCACATTTTCTTGCCCAAAACAGTTCCATAGATTTGGGCTGTGCGGTCGGTCAAGTCCGGGCATAAAAACGGCTAAGTCCCATTCGAAGTGTGACTGTACTTCGACTTTAGTCAAAGTGTCGAAGTGGAGTTGATGTTAAGGGTCGGCAGTGTTCGAAGATAAAATGGCCGCCGCCACGTGGTCCTTTGTCCGATACCGACAACTTCTACAACTTCAGTAGCTTCGACAGTGTCCGAAGTGCCATATACAAAAGTACCAATCTGTCCCCAAAGTATTTAAAGGGCTAGGGACAGTATTATACAATCCACATGCCCAAAAGTAGTTCTTAAAGGGTCAGTACATTATGGTAGCAGTCCATAAGCCCCAATTCAGTCCCTTAAAGGGCAATATCTCCCAGGGACCATAATCACTGGGCAGGAGGCTAGCAACCAGGCTTCTCCAGTTCTCAGTGGCGAGGTTGGTTCCGCCACACTCTGTATATAGAGGGAGCCATGTTACTCTGTATATAGAGGGAGCCATGTTACTATCTGAGGTGGTTAACTATGATTGGCCCTGGTATGTTTGTTAGTCTGGCCTGCATGTTTGTCTGGCATGAATAAAAGCATGTTTCAACTATATTAGTAGTTAGACTAGTTTGCACTAAAACATGTGCAAATGGGGAGTTTACGGTTGTTTGCGGTGCGTTAAACGGGGAGTTTGGTCAGTCACTGTGAAGCGGGTGTAACCCTTACACTACCTGATCGATACAACATCATACCTGATGTTTTAAAGCACGTTATTCCAAACAATTTAGGAATGTTAGGTGATTTATGCCCTTTATGGATTAAAACCAGACTCTGCATCAACTATGTAATTTTCCATGGAAGTTTTGCCATGGATCCCCCTCCGGCATGCCACAGTCCAGGTGTTAGTCCCCTTGAAACAACTTTTCCATCACTATTGTGGCCAGAAAGAGTCCCTGTGGGTTTTAAAATTCACCTGCCCATTGAAGTCTATGGCGGTTCGCCCGTTCGCGAACATTTGCGGAAGTTCGCATTCGCCGTTCGCGAACCGAAAATTTTATGTTCGTGACATCACTAATATTAATCATGTAAAGCTAATAAGTTACTAGTCTAAGTTCCAAACATTAGGCACTAACCAAGATTCAGTGAATTCATGGACACACCAACATTGATATATATATATATATATATATATATATGTAAACCATATATAGTATTGAAATAAACTTTTACTATGCAAATGAATATTCAATATCATATAGATCTCCTGACCAGAACAAACAAAGTTGTAGAAAAATAATACATTATGTTGGAAAATTGTTACATATAATTTACATCTTTTTCTGGCTTGTTCTTATGTTTTTCCTTTTTTTTCTCTTTGAGAGGAGTGTATGTCATTTTATGACTTGATTGTTGTATGTTTTGGTTATACGTACAACTCAATTTTAAAAAAGAATAAAAGAGATCCTGGGAATAAAATCAAAGAAAAAGGTAACTTTTCTGTAGAAAAAAATCAGTATGTTAAGCCACGCCTACTCTGTTATTTATGCAAATGATTAAGTTCACATTTAGGAATATTTTACTCTAGAAATTGCTGTCATGTCATTTCAATTCTATTTTTTTTTTATTTTGATAGATATTCCAGTAGTCACCTACAATGTAAATCAAAGTTTAATAAAACGGATTTTCTGGAAAGTAGAAAAGTAAATTATGATGTCACTTTAACCTTATTATGGACATGAAAGCTCTTGTTGTGATTATAGCTCTATTGCTTATTGTTTAACAGCTTTTTCTATAGTAAGAAAAAGCCTTTATTTGTTCCAAAAATAGAATAGAGATTTAAATATTTTACTTTCAGTATAATATATAATTTTCTTTACATTGCTTTAATTACTTGGATATTTCAGTTCACATAGTTGTTAACTAGACTTGGGCACTTCAGAAATTTTTGTTTCATACGAACGCATTTGTAAGGAAAAAATTTTTTGTTTAATCAGAACCAAAATTCATCAATTTTTCCATTAGTTTTCGAAGGAAATCCATTCGTTTTTTTTTTTTTTTCATTTGAACCAATTGAATTTAATATAAAAATCAGTTCCCTTAATACCGAATAGCCTTAAATTAACAAAGTAAAACCATTCATTTCAAATTTTGTACATTGATCACAAATTGGCATTGAACAATGTTTCCCTGATGTTATGCCTAAACCTCCCGAAATAACTCCCGAACCGCCAATGGCCTGAACGCTATCAATCGCATGAAAATGTATTGGCACTATTAGTAAACACTCAAACACTCACTAACACCCCTATTAGACATGGTATCCCCAGGCTCTTTAAGATCCTGGACTGTCCCAAGGATCGCGGCTGAGTTGCGCCAAAGGGGACTCCCTTTCCCAGCTACTGCAAGGAAAGCGGAACTCTTCCAGCTGCTTACAGCGCATCCTGAGCCAAGGGAAGAGCTGTAATGTACCTGGGAGGAAGGAATACATTTTTTCACTTTTAAAGTGGTGGGGGGGGGGGGTGCTCCATTTACACTACATGCATACACTACACTGACACACACTCTGCATTCATTACACTAACACACACACTGAAATCACTACACTGACACTGTGTTCATTACACACACTCTGCATTAACTTTACACACAGCATCCATTACACAAACATCCTGAATTCACTGTACACACACTACATCCACCACACATTCAAACACGCTGCATTCACTATACACAGACACTGCATCTAATACACACTATATCCACTACAGACACTGCATCCACTAAACACATTGCATCTAGTACACACACTAGATCCTCTACACAAACACACTCTCTGCCTTCACTACACACTCTGCATTCACTGCACAAACAGTATCTAATACACACAAACACTACATCCATTACACACATTTTAAGTCACTTCCACTATACACACCACATTCAGTCCATCATTGTCAGCAGACTAGGTAGGAGTCCTTTGGGCGGACTTGTGGGCGGCCCGAGGGGCCAAAATTTCTGATGACAGCCCTGCATGCTATAGTTAACTTCCCACTAGGACCACCAGGTATTTCAGGCTATGCCCCCTCTTCTAGGAAAAAGGCAAGAAGGGTGAGGTGATCTAAAGATTATTTATTGTATTCAAAAAATACATCTAAATTCACAAGATTTTAAATTATATATATATATATATATATATATTATATATATATTTGCCCCCATCTCTCACATAATACAGTCATGTACCAGTCCCAACACACAGCACACCTAACACTTGAAAAATACACACTACTGCCCCTATCGCCTACTACAGTCCCGATCCCAGCAGACCCTAAGTTGTCAAACTGTTCTTAAATGGTTTGGCTACTAACTCTGGGAGGGCACCACAGCAGTCCTGGCACCATAACCCCTACAGAGGGCTGTAGTGGTTATTATGCCAGGAGTGTTACTTTAAATAATCTAGCGGTGCCCCTCCAGAGATTAGGTTCTGGATCCACCCCTGAGCTGTAGTTTTTCTGGTGACTATAGTGACTCTCTTAAGCAGGTAACGTATTTTTGAATGTTTTGCATACATAATGTTCCAAATATTTTTAGAAATTCAACCAATGATAGTTAAAGGTTACCACTGTACTGTGGTTATATATTTCTGTGTAATAATGTGATTTGTAACAATATAATCAGTTAATAGTACTGCAACATATATTTTAATTGAAACATTTACAAACTTTACAGGGACACTGTAAGCACCCAGACCACGTCTAATTGAAGTGGTCTAGGTGCAATGTCCCTTTTGCACTTTGTGCTGCAATGTTTGTTTATTTATTACTGGCATTTATAAAGTGCCAACATATTCTGAAGCACTGATGTTAAATATTGCAGTTCCATAGAAAGTCCATAGAAAGTCTGCCCTCAGTAGCGGTCTATGACTAAGGGGGCAGCAATAGTGCCAGGAATACAGCTTTATATTCCTGGCACTATAGTAACCCTTTAATTCTATAGTTGTCAGCAGTCCTTTTTCCACAAAATATCGCAAATTATAGAAATCACGGACGGAGTGAGATCTTTCCATACTGATCATATTTAAACTTACTGGCTTGTCAAGTATGCACTTTTTATGTGAATGGTAAAGTATTTGGATTTTTCAATTTTTTTTCCCACACTGCAACTACACTAAAGTACTACAAAAAGTGGACTGCAATTTTGACTTGAAGGTTGATTACACCCATGATTTTTACTTTGATCAACAGATTCCTTATACTAGTACAAATAGGGAGTCTCATGAACAACAGTTTTGGGGAAGAATTCTGAATCCTAGGTCTCCTTACATACATTTCACGCTGTGCTTCCTATTATACAGCTATATTGCAATAGTCTTATATGTGACATTTCTGAACACATTTATTGTCCTACAAAAAAGTATGTGCTTTTTGAAATAATCACTGTTGCTTACAATTTTTTTAAAAAAATTCTTTATTAGTGCACATGTTGAACAAGCAGGTTTGCACTGCCACAACAGCTGGTGCAAACTAGGCATATGGTATTGAATAAGAGTGGTGTGGCTATAATAACATTGCCCATTTTATTTAGAAGAAACAACTTGGTTTGACTGCAATCTTTAATCTGCTGTGAGGAGGTATCTCTCGTGGTAAGTGTGGGGAGGTTATAGATATATATATATATATATAAAAATAAATCCCCCGCTAAACCTTTCATTGGGGTGGGGTATCCACCGAGGGAGCAAGTGGTCTCTACCTTATTCTCTTTTTTGAGGTATTTCATTTATTTTTGTGCCCTGATGCTCTTGGTTTGGGGGCACGGCAGAAGTAATGCCATAGAGAATCCTGTGCTGTCTGAAGCGTGGTTTGGGAGCTTAGTGGTGCTTTTAGGTTAGCTGTCACACCGTAGAGAGCTCGGGGACCTGGATTAGCATGTCGTGCTAGGGAGAAACCGGGAGGCTGTATCTTCGCTATTATATACGAGGTGGAGTGGTGGTCTGTAGTGTGAGAGGGTCTTACTAGTTCTGCCTCTGAGAGGGTTAAGAGAGTGTTGGTTACGTCCCAGGAGCTTCTAGGAGTGGGATTGTTGGAGCCTGGTGCATCCAGCCCGAGTTTGCCCAGGAAGGAGCTAGAGTCGTCTGGCGACATCAGGCGGAAGGTGGATGCTCCCTTCGTAACCGTGAGCATAGAGGATATCCAGCGATATTTAACCCCAGCTGCTCTGAGGGTCTCTGTGACTTGCCGGACTGACCTTCTCCATGTCAGAATGGCTCTGGATAGGTCTTGCAGGAAAGTGAGCTTCATGCCCTCAAATTGGTAGGGGCTCCTGTTATTGAGCGCTGTCATTACCACCATTTTGTCTCTAGTGGACAGGAAGTGGAGGAGAACATCGCAGGAGGCCCCCACCGGAGCTCTTGGAGACTTCTGGAGTCTATGGGTGCTTTCTATTTGGACTGTCTTTGTCTGTTGGGATTTAGGAGCGTGGTTAGTAGACATCGGGTGAATTGTGGCAGTTCCTAGTCGTCGATAGAGTCAGCGACGCCTCTTGACTTTTATGTTGGTGAAACGTCTTGCATCGTCTAGGCCATTTATCTGGTCCTGCAAAGTGTGGTGCGAGACTTGTAGGAGTCGGAGCTTCTCCTCCGCTGCTTGGTGGTGTTGTGCCATGGAGGCAACGTCCTCTTCGGTGGCACTCACCCTGTCTGTGACAGCAGAGTGCACCTCCTCTCGTCGCAATATCTGTGCGGAACAAGGTGCGTATATTTTTTAGGCTGTTCAGTATGTTTATTTTGTTTCCCCATTTTGTCACACGGTGTAGGAGCCTGAATGTAGTCGATTTGTTGTCGTATAGGTCTGTTAGTCTGCATTAATTGCCATTATATCTCTGGAGCACCACAGCCATGTGACTGCTCTCAGTTAGGTCCAGACCACCAGCAGATAGTATTTATAACACTATAGAGTCAGGAATACATGTTTGTGTTCCTGACCTTATAGTGTTCCTTTAAGATAAAGACATTAGGGCTGGTTGGTCATCTCAACAGAGAAAAATTAAGATTCCACAGGACCATATTAACAGTTTGGGGATCTCATTTATTCTTCATATAGTGCCAAGCAAAGTCATAGTTCCTGAGCCCTTGTCTTGCCTGATACAGCTGCCTAAGCCCACCTTACAGTTAATCCTACTATGTCATCATTGAGGAACAATATGTTTGCTAACTTACCAAGTCACTCACATATTGCCTTATCTGCCAGATAGAAAAAAATGTAACAAGGGGGCAGATCTGCATCATTGCGTCCCCCAAAGATACTATCTGAGGAAATCTGTCCTCCGGATCCTCTCCATAGCTTTATAAAAAATAAATAGAACATTGGCTGGTGAAAAACCTATTAACTTCCTTTTATTTTCAATAGAAAAGTAAGCAAATTAGTAAGTGGACATAAAACAGGCTAGTGCTTATTCATTTTAACTTCATGTAAAAGGCTTTGACAAGATTAAGAGAGGTGAACAAAACTGCAGGCTGGTACATCATAGAAAGGATGCACACCACTCCTTCAGACAGGAAGAACACAGCTCAGCTTGACGTGAATTTGCTCCACAGCAGTCTTTCAGCCAGTCTTTGAAGAGGTCATCTGCATCCTTCCTCAACATAAGGAACTGTCCCAGAAGCACATATGCCTAAGGAAATAAAGTTTAAAAGAAAATGAAATTCAAATGCAACAGTGTACATCCATAAAGGTAAAGGAACCAAAGAATAACATTGGTGATTTTGCAAGTGGAAACTGATCCCTGGCAAGAGTTTCATTTGACAGGAGCAGAGTCCCAGTTAGCAGTGTAATGTAGCTGTGGGGAGCAGTGCTTCAGATACTGCTTCTCTTTCTAGTGGCCCACACTTATTGTTGGCACTGGATTATTCATCAACTGTGCCATCCAGCCTGGCCCCCAACAGCAAAAAAAAAAAAAGCAACGCCAAAACACAATTTAACCCCGTCTGCACTTGACGATCAGCATCATCAATTAAAGAGATCCTATAGTGCCAGGAAAACAAAGCAGTCAGAGCTACAAAAGAAGCCTCCTCTCATACAAATAATACAAGCAGCCCACACACATTCCCTAGAGACACAACACCACTGACAATCCACCTACTCGCACACAACCTCACAAGCAGCCTCTCACATGCAAAACAACAAGCAGCCCAACACATGCACACATCACCAAACACACTATGTGACATCATCCACACACAATTCTATAAATAGCCCCTGTACACAGCCTGCATTTATATGTATGAATACACAATACCACAAAATTCTCACGAACATAAACAACAGCCCACATATGCACAAATACAACATTACAAAGTAAGTGCAGCACCCATAAATAGCACAAGCAGAATGTGGCAACATACACACCTCGTTTAAAAAAAAAAATAGAACGGGCACACCAAAGGATTTCCAGATCTTGTTTTGGCACAGTACTACCAAAAGGTTGCATGCCCCTGCCCTAGAATCTCATGGTGTACATATATAGAGAGGCTGCAGTACAAAGCCTGCACTGACAGGGAAGTGCTGGGGACTGTTCATTCAAGCAGATCAGCTCAGTGATCCTTCAACACAGGCTAAAGTGATTTGGAAGCCTCAAAAGATGCTTTAGACTTGAGAAAGTTAGTTTCTCCAGAAAGCATGTGATTAAAAAATTTGACATGGGAGGGGGCGCGGCCAACACGGAGCAAGATGGTCGCATAGAAATCTGCTCCGGTACCATGGGCATATAATATGCTATAATCCAGCAAAATAACGCTGCATCCAGCAACCAACAACGAAGATGTCACAACATAAGAACAAGAAGAGCTCAGGGAAAGCCGAAAAACGTAATTGTTTTTAATCAGAAAACGGCACCTGCAGTTCCGACGGACCAGGCCTCAAATGACAATGAGGATATGGAGTCAGACGACTGCAAACGAGATCCGAGATTTAACACATCAGTACAGGATCAACAGATTACCAAAGCCGACCTATCGGCGGCACTGGAAGCGTTATCGCAAAAATTGATCACAACTTGGCAACACACAGCCGACTCTATGAGGAAAGACATCCAGGAGTTGGGGAAGAGAACATCCAACATGGAGGACAAGTGCGATGAATTCGCCACAGCACATAACGACCTAGCCACCACTGTAGAGCATTTGTCTACTCAACTAAGCAACATGGAAGAAAAATTAACAGATATGGAGGACCGTTCCCGTAGAAATAACCTCCGTCTAAGGGGGATCCCAGAAGACATAACTAACGCTGATCTCCCGGCCTATGTCAGAGGCCTACTAAAAGCACACGCACCGGAGATTCCGACGGAGATGCTGCTGGTGGATAGAGTACACCGCATACCTAAACCACGGCATCTCCCCCCTACAACTCCGAGAGACATATTAATGAGGGCTCACTACTTTCACGTTAAGGAGCATATCCTCAGGAACAGCAAGGCGAGAATCAAGCCACCGGACGAGTATGCCGCGGTCCGGATATATGCTGACCTCTCTGCGGCTACGCTCTGGCGGAGGAAAGATTTTTCACAAATCACAAGCGCCCTGAGATTGCATGGCATTCGGTACAAATGGGGTTTCCCCACGAGAATAATCATTACCAAAGAGGGGACAACGACGGTGATACTCACCCCCGAAGATGGCGCCAAACGAGTGAAACTGTGGGACATCCCGCTGACATCTGACCCTCCAAATCAACCGAAGAGTAACGAACAGCTTAGGCCAGAATGGACAAAACCACAGAAAAAAAATTGAACACCAGACGGCTTCTGGTTTACCGGCAACCTCTAACCGCTACACTTCAGACTCGCGACTTTAACTAGAAATATATTCTAAAGAAGAGAGCCTAACCCAAGAACTTCTACCATACAGGTATCTTCCACCGAAACACAACAAACCCATGAATTCAAGCGGGTATCCGGACCCGGGGTTCCCGCCATCCCTGTAACGACGCACAGCAGTGGAATCTTGGCGGGGGACCCGGGTCTGGACCCACAAACTGTGACCACTATTGATCTTGGTGAGAACAACTATGCATATACGGACTGAATATCGGGTGGCATCGGATATAATGGTAATCCCCAAGCACGAAACATCTCACTAACGGCCTCTGCAGCGAATGCCCCTCGCCGGTGATGGCCTAATCCACGGATTTACACCATATGTATATATCTCCTGTCGAGATGCAGCGAGACCACACATTCAGCAGGGTAACTGGATCCGGGGCTCCCGCTATCCCTGTAACGAAGCACAGCAAAGCAGTGGAACCAACGCGGGGGGACCCGGGTCTAGACCCATGTAGTGAATCGGACACCGACCCTGGTAAGAAGGACTCTGTACAAACAGACATTTCGACAGGGACGCACAAACCATGTTACCATATTGAATAACAGAGTTGGGAAGACCTTTATGGTCTAAATGGGAAAGATAGCACATATGCAAGACTTCGTGGATTGGGATGCTGGGAGTGGGGAGTCTTGGGGGGAGGGAGTATCAACGGATGGGGGGATTGTTGTGGCGAGGCCCCTGTGGGTGGGTGTGCTCCGGTGTATCCCCCCCACGGGTGTCCACAGGATCCAATGGGGGGCGAGCGCGTTCACCTTGGGGGATCCTATATATATAGATGGACCCTGTTGTGTAAAATTGTGTATAATGATGTAATATATGATTTTTCGCGGCCCATCCTGCACTATATGATTGCAAGAATTACCGCCCATGTGTGACTAACTAAATCCCCATTGCTGACAATGTATAGCTGTAGGCCGTCCTATACTCCCCAATACATATACATATACTGGCCTTAAACGATGAGGCCTAAACCCACACAAATATAGCAGCAACCGACAAGAAATCGCCCAGGACCACGTAAATGGAGTTACCTAGCAACTCCACCTCTCACGGTATGGAACTCCCATACCATGTCTCTAACCGAGACGTTTTGTATATAGTTCCTACCTTTTCTCCCAGTTTTAGATCCCCTAATACCTCCCTTTCCAGTTCGGTACAAAACAAAGAAAACCCACATGCCAACACAAACCTCACTAACCACCCCTATCATCGCAACAAACGCCAGATGTTCTGGTCCATACTTTGTAATACTGTTTCACGACATAACTCTACTCTGACCGATAATGCCTCTTTAGAGCCTCACCCTTTTGCAATTAACATGAGACTAACTCGGCACAAACAAATTCCTAGCAGAAACACATCACAAAATAACCATGGTGAAAGTACAATCAATTAATGCACGCGGGCTAAATACCCCGCACAAACGAAGATTATTAATGGAAGAGGCCCAAAAACACAAAACTGACATATTGTGTGTCCAGGAAACGCATTTTGTACATAATAAGGTGCCAACATTTGCTAACAGAGATTTTCCAGTGCAGTATCACTCAACACATACATCCAAATCCAGGGGAGTTTCTATACTGGTACATAAATCCATAACATTCGAACTTTTACAATTAAAAAAAGATGCACAAGGCAGGTTTGTCATATTGCATTGTAAAATCAATGATACCCAATATCTTGTAGCTAGTGTCTACGGACCAAATGTTAACCAAAGGAACTTCCTCCATAAGATGCTAACAAAAATTCCAACAACAAACCACATCCCAACAATAATATGTGGAGATTTCAACCATATATTACAACCCAATTTAGACACCACACTACCAAAAACATCCCTCAGGTACAAACACCTAAGCAAACAAACAACCCCGCTGATACGTCTACTCTCTGAATATGGTCTTTATGATATTTGGCGAACACACCACCCAGATGACCGGGAATATACATTCTTTTCCTCGGTTCATCACACCTATTCCAGGATCGACTATATACTAGTGAGCGGAGACCTACTACCGTATGCCACCTAGCCAACATAACATGGTCGGATCATGCGGCGACCTGGCTAACACTTAAGGATAACTTTGCATTCCGAGGGGCGACACCTTGGCGCCTAAACGAGACTATTACACAATCCAGAATTTAACACACAATTAGAGACAGAACTAACAACATGTTTCACCGCAAAACGCTCAACCAGATACGTCACCTGCTAACATATGGCTGGCGCATAAAGCGGTAATTCGGGGACATCTCATCAGCAGAGCATCACATTTAAAATGTAAATCCACCCAAGAATATACCAACCTTCTCAGATCCCTCAGAGATGAAACACAAGCCCACATTCTACAACCATCACCAGAAAAACTGCAGCAGATACAATTACAAAACCAGATTAACAACTTACATATGCTCAAAACAGTGAATATTATGAATAAATTGAAGTTTAACACATATACGCAGGCAAACAGAGCAGGGAAAGCATTAGCGTCGATACTTAGGCAGAAACACTAAAATGCCAAAATACCCTTCCTTATTAATGCAAAAGGCAATAAAATATGTAATCCACAGGATATCAATAATATGATGGCTGACTATTATGATACACTGTATAACTTAAATACAGACAACACACACCAGCCACTCCCATCTGATAACGATTTTCTATCAGAAGTGAGGACGCCTAAACTAACCTTGGATGACCAAGCACTGCTAGAACACCCCATCACCCTTAACGAAATATACCAAGCGATCAAAAAACTCCCCAAGGGGAAATCTCCGGGCCCAGACGGGTTCACAAATCTATACTATAAGACCTTTTCGCACGTGTTAGCACCCTATTTAGAGAAGTTATACAACCACATCCTACTTACAGGAGTTATACACCGAGAGATGATAAAAGCCCACATATCAACGTTGTCCAAACCTGGCAAACCACCACACAGATGTCAGAATTTGCGCCCAATCTCACTGTTAAATACAGACTTAAAAATGTTGGCAAAAATATATGCACTCCGTTTGGGTAACATTTTACCATCCCTCATTAATGAAGATCAAGTAGGATTTGTCAAGGGGAGGCAAGGTTCTGACGGAACTAGAAAATTAATAAATCTTATCCACAGAATACAACAAACTCATAAACCCAGTGTAGCCTTGTCACTAGACGCAGAAAAGGCGTTTGACAGGCTGCACTGGGGATATCTGGAAGCAGTCCTAAGACAATACAACTTCCCAGAACAATTCTTGACGCTAGTCGCGGCTCTATATAATATGCTAACGGCAAAAGTGATAAATGGAGGCTTCGCTTCCAAACAATTCCACATATCAAATGGGTGCAGGCAAGGCTGCCCATTGTCACCCTGATTGTATATATTAGCACTGGAGCTGCTAGAACAGCATATCAGGGAAAATCGCAACAAATCTGGGGTACCCATAGGCAACACAATGCACAAAATCACACTCTTTGCTGATGATGTGATGCTTACTCTGACCAAACCTGAAACATCTCTACTTACGCTGCAAACGATCATACAAAGGTTCAGTAACTGTTCATATTATAAACTCAATGTTACCAAAACCCAAGCCATGAGCTTTAACATCAGCAATACAAGACTCCAAAACCTCCAAACCAATTTCACATATGACTGGAGACGAGACCACCTCACATTCCTAGGAATAGCTTTTACACCGCACACACAAACTGTACCAAGCCAACTATGAGAAACTCCTTCGGGATATAAATAACCAAATGCTAGGCTGGAAGGGGAAATATGTATCGTGGATGGGTAGAATCGCAGCAGCAAAAATGATGATACTGCCACGTCTACAATACCTCTTCCGGACCTTACAAATCACTCTCCCACAGAGTTTCTTAAAACGAGCCCAAGGCTCTATAAACGCATTCATATGGGGTGGGAAAAGAGCCAGAACATCGGCAACTATCCTATATAGATCTTTTAAAAATGGAGGAATGGGGGTACCAAATGTCTCACAATACTACATGGCGGCTATAGTAAGCACGCTGGTGCACATACACCACCACACATACCCACTAGCCTGGACCCGAATAGAAATGGCGTATACCGAAGGGATACCACTTCACGTGCTGGCCTGGATACCAGTAAAGCTAAGGCCAAGATATAACAACATATGTCCAACTACAGCGACAACACTGAAAGTGTGGGACAGTTTAGTAAAAAATCAACATTCGCAAGCTCGTATCTCCAAAGTCTTCCAAATCCAAGCCCTAAATATACTAATCCCAGGGTTTGAATATAAAATATGGAACAATTATGGGGTATCTAACCTTTCACAAGTGATGGACAAAGGCCATATGATCGACTATGCCACTTTACGTAATAAATATAATCTCCCACCTGCGGCCCTATTTTCGTACCTACAAATGAAATCATGGGTATCTAAACACTATGATACCTCGCACACCCAAGAACACGCACTCACTGAGATAGACTACCTATGTTTAGCAAAAAAGCCTCCGCAACGACTATTGGCTACATTATATAGATTGATAGGACCAATTGAACACAAAGAAAAGTTTACCTATATTACAGCGTGGGAAAAGGAAATCAAACAGACATTGCTACCTGAAGAATGGCAGCAAACACAAGGGGCACATAAAAACCTCACGTTAAACACGGCACACATTGAACTCAGCAGGAAATGATTATACCGATGGTATATGGTACCAGCCAAACTCCACAAAATAGACCGCACAAAACCAGAAACATGCTGGAGATGCGGCATAGAACCGGGCACTATGACACATATCTGGTGGGAATGCCCCAATCTGCAGGCCTTTTGGTCTGCAATCTCACACGTAATAAAAAACATCACAGGGGTGACACTGCCGCATACACCCACGACATATTTACTACTTCTATGGCCCGAATCATTACAGAAACAAGATGCATACCTCGCATACCATATCACTATCGCAGCCTTAACTACCATAAGTAGACACTGGCTAAAAACTACCACTCCTAGTATACAACAATGCATAGAAGGGGTTAATGTAACCAAAGTATTCGAAAAAGCAGCGAGAGGAGCACGAACGTCAAATCTTTTTGGGCTCCTGCGTGGGATAAATGGGAAGCATGGGGCCAAAGGTGCGGATATGACCCGGAGACCCGGTGTTCGGTTTGGCCCTGCGTTCGGTCTCCGTTCAGCAGTTAAATTGCATGAAAATCCTTGCCATCCATACCTATTAATGCCTTCGCCTGCATTCCCTTGTTCGGTACTTTGTTTTAACCGAACGGGGGCTGTCTAGTCCCTCCGTTTGGAAGTTATGGCACTCTGGAGGTCTCAGCGGTGTTCGGTTGTTTGAGTGTCCGATTTGAGTTCCAGACACTCGACGACCAAACACCGCTGAGATTTCTGTGCGTAAGATGGCCGCCGCGCGTGGTTCGTATACCGAACAGCGGCCACCCAGGCACTTAACCTGCGGTTTTGAGAAGTGTGAACGCCTAACGAGGTGCACACTTCTCACTGAGTGGGTCTGGGGGTTCGGTAGTTTCATTCGTATGAAAACTACCGAACCCTCATACGAAAATACATACAGTTTTACAATACATAGCGATACAATTAGACGAATGCCGTTTTACATGAATTATGCAGGACAGGCTGAATACAATCCACTACAACTGCTTTCAATCTCTACTCTAATTCATATGAATACAGAATGCCAAAATGTACAGGAAAAGTGCCAGGAGAGATCTGGCAACTTTCTACCATGCCCATGTATTATGGCCATAAAAGGGTCTTTGTCAAGTCTTTTCAAAGATTCTCTCATGCAGCTTCTAATAATCTTTAATTTAAAATTTGCCCCATGAACTTTTGTTTTAGAAAGCAGTGTTTAAAATAGTGCTTGATTGCTAGTAGCCTGCATGAAATGTGAGATGGAAGTCTTAAACACGATGCCTGCAGAGTCTCATTTGTACATCCAGCAAGGAATTTTGGATAAATTGTGGGAACAATCTCTCAAAACTCTTTTTGCCTTGAGATGTGTAGGTAATGCACAAAAGTATATTTTTATATCTGCCGAGATTAGGCAGAAGTTGTATCATGTTTTGAGGTCTCCACAATATTTTCATACTTAGAAACTTAAAGACGTACATCTCTTTCAATTATTTATATAACTTGCACATAACCACTTACAATCTTCCTTTTATTAAATTTGTCTCATTGTCTGCAAGGCAGATTTTATTTTATTATGATATTCACAGATTGTATTGCAGAACTTGTTGTACTACAAAGAATGAATGTTAAATATCCTGCATGAAACTTATGTAAGTTTATACTTATGCAATATTTGGAGCACTCTTCTAAACCATCTGATATTTAATTTTCAGTTAAAGGAACACTATAGGGCAGGGATAGGCAACCTTCAGCACTCCAGATGTTGTGGACTACACCCCCCATAATGCTCTTACATCCATAATGCTGGCAAAACATCATGGGAGGTGTTGTCCAAAACATCTGGAGTGCCAAAGGTTGCTTATGTTTGCTATAGTGACAGGAACACAAACCTGTATTCTTGGCTCTATAGTGTTAAAAGCACTATCTAGCCCCCCGGTACCTCCTAAATATAGTACAATCTTACCTTTATTTCAGTCCGCTGGTGCTGGCTCTACCCCTGATCCGCCGCTTTGGCTGACATCAGAATTGACGATCTCAGCCAATAACAATGCTTTCCCATAGAAAAGGATGGGGTTGGCTGACATTGTTAATCCTGATGAACTCAACCAAGAAGGCAGGCCAGGGACAGAGCCATACATCACCCTGACCAATCAGCAATGGTGACCTCTCCTCCCCTTTCGACGTCACTGGAACCGAATGCGCATGCACGGCAAGTGCCACGCACTCATTCAAAGTGTCCATAGGAAAGCATTTCTCAATGCTTTCCTATGGACACTCTGCGCGATGGAGGCTGGATTAACCCCAAATGTTAACATAGCAGTTTCTCTGAAACTGTTATGTTTACATGTGAAGGGTTAAAACCTGAGGGACCTGGCACCCAGACCACTTCATTGAGCTGAAGTGGTCTGGGTGACTATAGTGTCCCTATCAACTGTAGTTTGCTCTAGTGACTAAAATTTTCCTTTAAACATGAAAATGGGGACAAAAACAAAACTCGGGAAAAAAAATGTAAAAAATTTATAGCAACAAATCCCAGCTACAAGAGTTAGCAGACTGAATACCCTCAGGGTTATTCACTAAAGAATTGTCAAACATTTAATGTGACAAATTTAAGTAGCTAAAAAAGGAAGCATAGTTATCCACGCGCCTTTCCTGAGAGGTTTTGCAAGGCACTGGATGTCCTCATGCAGAGGGTGAGTATGATCCAGGAAGCACCTCTAGTGGCTGCCTGATAGACAGCCATTAGAGGTAGTATTAGCTCTGCAATGTAAACATCACTAAATATTTCTTGGTAATGCAGACAGCTGAACCGTATGTGTTACCAAAGGACTGGAGCACACTATTAGCAGATTAAGATTGTATTTCCTGCAACAGCATGACTCAAAATTTAAAGTTGTACACTGGCTAGGTCTAAAAGTTACTTGCCACTGCAAGCCCGGAAGGTTCATAGCGGTGAATTTCCACTTGCCAATGGCTAGTGGGGAGTGGAATTTTGAGCCACGGTAACCATATTTTTAGTGCAGATAATCCAATAAAACATTTCACCCCCCCCCATAAAAATATAAAAAACAACTCAGCATCTGCAAATCTTACCTTATCGAAGCCTTGCTCTTCTAATTTACTTCCAAGAACTTCACCAATGCCTGCCAGAGCCGTGATGGGTTTATCACCCATAGGCTCAGACACAAAGTCCCTGTGCTTCTGAGATGTGTGCGACATGTTGCCTGCTTTACAGATGGTAAACAAGTTCAGAAAGAAGAATTATCACCCACTATATCATTTTAACTCAAATAGTTTTAAAAAAGCAGTGTTTAAGTTATTCTACTTTTGTAAATGGCAAGTTATGACAGTGTCAGATAAAAAATTATAACAAATCCTGGTCAGCTCTCATCTTGTGTTCCAACCAGCGGTGTATATACTGCGGTCGCAGCTGGTACCACCATCCACATTTTGCGGCCCCGGCCCGCACAGCACACCGCCGGGGCCTCATGTTAAGGGGTCCATTGGGTGGCCCATGGTGTCAGGGTCACCCTATGGATATGGATTGTGAGTAGGCCCGGTCTGCGCTGGGTGCTTTAACAGTGCGACCGGGCCCCCTGTGATGACATCACTGCTGGGAGGAAGTGATTCCCCGGTAACTCCTCCCAGCTATCAGCCCGCGCGGGAGGAAGCAGGAAGGAGTCAGAGTGGGAACTGACTCCCATCATACTGAGCCCCCACTGGACCCCAGGGAAAGTAACAAAAGGTAGGAAGAATTTTGTGTATGTGTCTGTATATGTATGTGTGTGTGTGTGTGTGTGTGTGTCTGTCTCTCTGTATGTGTGTGCCTGCGTGTCTGTATGTATGTATGTATGTATCTGTGAGTGTGTATGTATGTGTCTGTCGGGGGGGTGTCTGTGTGTATGTGTTTGTCAGTATGTGTCGGGGGGGGGGGGGGGGGAGGCCCACAGATCAGTTTCGCACCGGGGCCCCATGGATTGTGTGTACGCCACTGGTTCCAACATATACCAAACAATCAGAACAAGTTCTCCTCCAATAAGATTTTACAGGTTGTGGCCTTCTTTCCCATTGTAAAGGTCACCGTCTGCTTCCAGGAATACATAGGAGTCAAGCAGCCGCCAACATAGGCGTTGCTAGGTGGTTAAACAACCAAGGGCTTCAGCCCAAAAATATAGTTTTACCATATGTATTGGCACTCTCCCGTCTATAGTAGTGCTGGTATCAAGTTAGCCCACAACTACACCTTTGATAGTGGATGGAGAATACATTGTTTTACCTATGCAATACTTAGTAAATATTCCCCTAGACATACAAAGCTATAAATAAATATATATTAAAGGACCACTATAGTGCCAGGAAAACAAACTTGTTTAGTCAGAAACCCAAAAATCCATTGAGGAAAAAAAGCATATATTTAAAAATATATATTTTCAATGTCCCAATGTGTACATCCCTCAAGGCATGGCACAGACATATCGGACTGCACATTTAATGAGGACTTTCCAACTGAAAGGGGTGAGAGCTATCCAATAAGGGACGTCCTTTGAACCAAAAGCATTTGGATTAAGATTTTTTTTTTCTACTGGTGTTTACACACTGGGACTTTGAAAATATATATTTTTTTATATTTTTCCATTTTCCTTTATATGTTCTTTTTTCCCCCCCAATAGATTTTTGGGTATCTGACTATTAAACCATAGGGGTCCACTATAATATATTGTACATTGTGTGAACTAGGATTATAGGAAGCATACTTACAAGGGATTTTTTTTATCACTGTTTTATATGTTAAGAAGCATAAATAAGTGTATATACATGTATACTTCAATGCACCTTGAGATTTATTCACAGGTTTTAGGTTATGCAATTGTGCCCTTACCTACTTTTTTGAAAGTGAACAATATAAGTATGCAATAGCTCTGTTATTGAGCAAAGGACTGAAAACATTTGCTAATGCAGTTCCTATATCTAATGAAAAATGTGTGAAATATACATTCTTTCTGCATTATATTATGAATGCGGTATAACATTTACAAAAATATATTTAGCAGCCAATTAAGCTCATCCAAAATACACCCAATGCCCCGCAGCAAAAAAATTTGTATATACTATGTATATTTTTAAAAAGTGGCACAATTATACATGCACGCAGTTACACATACATAAGCAATGTTACAGATACAATCACGCATACTGTTACACAAACACAATCATACGTCTCTCACGAGTTCCAGCATTCAGAGGGTTGCTATGGTAAACCGCACCAACACTATGAACAGCCAAAGCCTACAGGAGTCAAGTCATTGGGCTGCTCCCCACAAAAGTACTCCCTGCTCCCTCCTCTCCATTTTTCTATTTTTTTTTTTTTTTTTATTTATGGCATATTGCCATTCATTACTATTAGTGCTGAGTACCCTATTCTGGCCAGACTAAAATTAATAAACAGCAAAATTTAGATCTGGGGATTTTCGAGGCCCCCTCAGGGCTCTCGGCCAGGTCAAACCCCCCTCTGCAGCCTTAGAAAGCCACTAGGGACTCTGTACTAATTTTATATACACACACATGCATGCCACCCTTCAAACAAAACGCACTTAAATTACTTAAGTTCATATTTAACTTAGTTTATTGTCAAAATTTCAGTTAGACTAAGCCAATGTTAATTTTGGCAGCAAATTTATATTTAGTTATCATAATCTTTGGACTAAAGCCATTTTAGTCATTAAGTGTTCTTGCATAGCAAGACCACTTAATGTTATCTCACATATATATTATTATTATTATTCTTATTATAGCCAAATTTGCCACCCTAACTCCTCCCACAGTTTTTACACTACATAGCCGAAAATTTACCAAAACGTGCAGATTGTTCCCGATCGGATTGCTATTACTTTGTAGAACATTTCGCCGAATGGTTCACGGAATATTCTTGTGGTTCTTGTGGCAAAATTTGTCCCATAGGAATGAATGGCAAAGCTAGAGTGGGAGCTGGCAAAAGCTGAAAAATCAGGACATGATTTCTAAACTGCCACCACTCCCTCATTTTCAGGCCCACCTACACAAATCTTATATCAAAACGTTCAGCTATCCCTGCTGCCACTAAAAATGTCCACAGCTAAGTCGTATTCCTTATAGTTTTCACAATATGACCATTTGTTTGCAACTCACGCAGTCCATTGACATTCATTGAAACTCCACTCTGCAAAGCTCACATTTGAAGGGCAATTTCTAAACTGCGACTGTGCCTTCATTGTTAATATCTCAGAGACATACTATACATCAAAATGTAGGTATGGGTCTTGTGATTCTCACAATATAAAGCTCTTCGCTGTAGGATGTATAGTTTTAAAAATATGACCGTTTGAAGATGGCAACCGCAAAAATACTCTGACCTGTGCAAGGCTGCAGCAGCAAGTGATGTCATAGACATGCACCTGCTAATGGTTTCTATAACTGTATGTTTTAATGTAACCGTGAAGCACTTTGGGCAACAACGTTGCAATTAAATGTGCTATATAAATAAATAATAACAGTTACTCCGCCCACTCCAGTTGTAGACTACTGGTGGAGGCAAGAACACTTCACAATTTCCCCAGAAATTGTAGCTTTTCTAGTTTGAATTGTTTTAGTCGTCCAAATTAACACTGAACTAAGCTAACTTTCAAGTTACATACAATTATACGGACACAGTAGGCACCCAAAGCACTTCGGCTCATTGAAGTGGTCTGGGTGCAGTGTCCGATCACCCTTAAAGGGACACTATAGTGACCTGAACAACTTTAGCTTAATGAAGCAGTTTTGGTGTATAGAACATGCCCAGGCCCGTCGCTAGCACACAGGCAAAACAAGCAATTGCTTGGGGCCCCGAGCTGGCCCGGGGCCCCAAGCAGAGCCCATGCTTGTTTTGCTTTCTTTAAGGCTGCAGCCGCCTGAGCGCTCTATAGAGAGCCTCAGGCGGCTGCAGCACTCCTGGTTACCTCTCCCGTCTACCTCCTGCCAGGCTGCCTGTCACTCAGTCCGGCCGGGTACCGCGCGGCGCGGTACAGGAACAGGGGATTCAGTTTCCTGTTCCCGGCCGGACGGACATGAAGTGTACACTGTGCTCACTTCCTTTTAGTCCGGCCGCGGCCGGGAACAGGAAACTGTCTGCTGAATCTCCTGACCTGTACCACGCGGTACCCGGCCGGAGTGAGTGACAGCCAGAAGCCCAGAACTGGAGTCTTGAGGTAGAGAGCGAGGAGCTCGGCCACGCTACATGGTCCAGGGAAGGGAAGAGGACTGAATTACTAGGGTAGGGCCGGAGTAAAAGAAAACAAAAACCAGGGAGGGGGAGAGCAAGTAGGACACAGGGAGGGGGAGGGGGAAGTAAGAAGGACACGGGGAGGGGGGACTAAGTCTAAGAAGGACATGGGGTAGTGGAATAAGAAGGGAGAGGGGGGGGAGTAAGAAGGACATGGGGTGGGGGAATAAGAAGGACACAGGGAGGGCGGAGTAAGAACTTCTTACTCCCCCCTCCCTGTGTCCTTCTTACTCCCCCCCCTCCCTGTGTCCTTCTTATTCCCCCACCCCATGTCCTTCTTACTTCCCCCTCCCTTCTTATGTTATTCCACTACCCCATGTCCTTCTTAGTCCCCCCCTCCGAGGGGGGGACTAAGAAGGACATGGGGTAGTGGAATAACATAAGAGGGGGGGACTAAGAAGGACATGGGGTAGTGGAATAACATAAGAAGGGAGGGGGGACTAAGAAGGACATGGGGTAGTGGAATAACATAAGAAGGGAGGGGGGACTAAGAAGGACATGGGGTAGTGGAATAAGAAGGGAGGGGGGAAGTAAGAAGGACATGGGGTGGGGGAATAAGAAGGACACAGGGAGGGGGAGTAAGATTCCCCCCTCCCTGTGTTCTTCTTATTCCCCCACCCCATGTCCTTCTTAGTCCCCCCTCCCTTCTTATGTTATTCCACTACCCCATGTCCTTCTTAGTCCCCCCCTCGGAGGGGGGGACTAGGAAGGACATGGGGTAGTGGAATAACATAAGAAGGGAGGGGGGACTAAGAAGGACATGGGGTAGTGGAATAAGAAGGGGGGGAAGTAAGAAGGACATGGGGTAGTGGAATAAGAAGGACACAGGGAGGGGGGGACTAAGAAGGACATGGGGTAGTGGAATAACATAAGAAGGGAGGGGGGAGTAAGAAGGACATGGGGTAGTGGAATAAGGGGAAGGGGGAGGGGGAGTAAGAAGCACACGGGGAGGGGAATAAGAAGGACACAGATAGGGGGAGGGGGAGTAAGAAGGACAGGGGAAGGGGGAGTAAGAAGGACATGGGGTGAGGGAATAAGAAGGACACAGGGAGGGGGAGGGGGAGTAAGAAGGACAGGGGAAGGGGGGAGTAAGAAGGACAGGGGAAGGGGGGAGTAAGAAGGACAGGGGAAGGGGGGAGTAAGAAGGACAGGGGAAGGGGGGAGTAAGAAGGACAGGGGAAAGGGGAGTAAGAAGGACATGGGGTGATGGAGTAAGAAGCACACGGGGAGGGGAATAAGAAGGACACGGGGAGGGGGAGGGGGGAGTAAGAAGGACAAAGGGAGGGGGAGGAGATGAGGAGAACACAGGGAAGGGGGGTGAGGAGAACACAGAGAGGGGGCAGGTGCAGAGCTCTATGGGACGAAAGAGAGAGCTCTATAGGAAAGGGGGCAGGACAGGGAGCTCTTTCACACTACACCGCCGCGCACACACACATAATGCATCAGTAAAGTGACACTTTTATCCCTCCTCAAGGGGTCCCCTCTCTCAGCAGCCAGCCAACCACGTGATCTCGGCTGCCGGCAAAAAAGAAAACCTCCTCGGAGTCAGCAGTCATCATGAAGCGGAATTATGCTTCAGGAAGCCAGAAAAGAAAGAAGAGAAAGGAAGAGGAGGATAAGAAAAAACAAGATAGTGTAAGTGATAAATTACATACACTAGATCAGGGGTAGGCAACCTACGGCACTAGTGCCATGCACGGCACTCGAGGTGTCTTTGCACGGCACTCAAGGCTGCTAGAGCCAAACAGGCTCTGGCCTATCAGGAGTCCCAGTAAAACTTCAGATATCTGCTAATCCGAAAAGGTGGTGAAGGACAATCCTCAGTTTATGCATTGCAGCACGTAGAGGTAGTGATCTCAGATCACTTCCTCCCAGCACTTGTGAATGGGAATCCACACTGTAGTAGAGCAGCTCGCAGTTGCTGTTGCAGCTCCTGTCCTTGACATGTACCTGGCCGGCCTAGTCTCCACTGGAAGCCACCCACACTGCTAGATATACACAGAAATGCAGAATAACCCTCCCCTCATACAAATAATATGGACAGCCCACACACAAACATACACACAATCCGCACAAACGAAACACCACTAACAATCCACATACATGCACACAACCCCACATGCAATACCCCAAACTGCCCCCACACACTACCAAACACACACTGTGACATATCCATCCCCACACACACAATTCCACAAGCAGCCCCCATACACAGCCCACATTCATATGTATCATACACAATACCATAAACTACTCATGAACATATACAATATAATAGCTCCTATACGCAGGGCCGTCTTTAACGCGGGGCAAACTGGGCAGCTGCACCGTGAGCCCTGCAGGCCTCAACTATTTCTAACCCTCTGGCCGATAATCCGCACACTAAGGAGGCCCACCGGGTGGCCCATGCACAAAGGACCACCCGGTGGGCTTCTGTCAGCAGGGGCCCCGTTGCACGCTGAGGCACTTTAACAGTGCAAGCGGGCCCATTGCTTTTCGGCAGCAGGCTGGGAGGAAGTGACGGCCGCGCATCACTTCCTCCCACAAAGAGAGGAGCGTGCAGGAAAGAAGAGTAGGCAGATTGGAGGGGGGCTGTGTCAGTATGTTTGTGTGTCAGTATGTCTTTGTGTGTCAGTATATCTGTGTGTGTGTGTGTCAGCATGTCTGTGTGTCAGTATGTCTGTGTGTCAGTATATCTTTGTATATGTCAGCATGTCTGTGTGTGTGTGTATCTGTGTGTGTGTGCAAATTTCAGTGTGTATATATCTCTGTGTGTGTGTGTATATGTGCATACATCTCAGCATTCACACACTAACACTACACACAAATACACCCCTGCATTCAAATTTCAACACTACGTACAAACACATGTCTGTTTTGCACACCAAAATTATATGTAAATACACCCCTGCATTCAAAAACCAACACTACGCAAATACATGCTTGCAATCACGCCAACACCACATACAAACATATTCCATACAAAAACCTGTTTACATTAAAACACACAAAAACTGCTTAGTGCTAAATACAGACCTGCAAACATGGGTAAATGGTAGAGCCCCAGCTGTCAATGCATTTCTGGAGTTGCACGACAGATGGGGATCTACCTTTTTAATCACCCGGGCAACAGGGAGACCCCCAAAAATTCTTGCACCTCTCTACTTTAGGTCCACCACTGCGTTGAGGTGGAGGACGTGATTGCATGCCTGGGCAGGGGTACAGGGTCCAGAGGGCCCCAAGCAAATGCTTTGCCCAGGGTCCAGTTACTATTAACCCCTTAAGGACACATGACATGTGTGACATGTCATGATTCCCTTTTATTCCAGAAGCTTGGTCCTTAAGGGGTTAAAGACGGCCCTGCATATACGCACAAATAAAACGATACAAAGCAATTACAGTAAAAATAACAAGCAGCATACACACCTCAATTTAAAAATAAAAAATAAGACCGGCACGCTACGGGACATCACATTCCTATATCGGCACAGTGCTGCTAAAAGGTTGACTACCCCTGCACTAGATAAAATAGCTCTACTTGTCTTGTATAAATGGTGTAATTTTGCAGCAGGTAAGCTAGCAAAAATATGTTTGTTAGCTACCTGCCTGACGGCAAATGCTGCTTGTAACGAACAGTTAGTGCAACTACAGTATCAGGACAACCCACATGTTTTACTGGTATTGTTTATTAACTATTTAAGGTATTATAGTCATCTGTTGTAACTTTATAATAACCATCCAGATACTGTTTATAGACAGTTTAACCAACTAATAACCCTTAACAAAGTGTTAGGAATATCTGGTCTGTCTATGTAATGTTTATAGACGTTTTAAAAATGGTTTCTTACAGGTTTACAAAATTTTTGAATCATTACCCGATACCTAATATATTATATGATAGATATAATGTATGTGTGCTACAATAAACTGTTAATTTACAGCACTACTAATAATTAGTAAACACGTTATTATAATTTCATTGTCTGTTAACAGTAAAAAGACTGCTAACAGTTAAATTACAATTAACTAAAGATTAATTAACTATCAATTCACCATCTATTGATGATTTTTATTATAAAGTGTTACCATCTTTTCTTTCTCCCTCAAGGTGCTTTGCTTAAATTTCTCAGCCCTCAGGCTCTTCCTAAGGATACCTCCACTGATGAAGGTAGAGTGAATTATAGCTGATAGCCTGCACAGCCCCGAGTTTAAACTGATAAGTGTGTGCTGGCATATTGTTAGAAAAAAAACAGTGTAAATCACAATTGAATTCCCACCAAACTTGTGTAAAAAGCACCAGTCACTTTTGCCCATGGACATTTCAGAATTTTTAATATACAGTTTAATATACAGTAGTGCCGGTCAAATTTCTAGGTGTCAGACACTCAGTGATGCATTCTGTACAACAGATGAATTATATTAATAAAAACATTATTTTTCCCCAGCTAAACCGTCAATAGCATCTCTCACAGTGGAAGACACTGCATCCAAAACAGAAATTGAGTCTGCACCACTTCCCAACACTGAGGTTACCTCTACAGCTCAAGGTACCACAAGCACTGTAATTATAGCTGATGACCTTGCGCAGTGGCCAGCAGTCCTGACTGATAGTGTGCGCTGTCAAATTGTTAAAAAAGGACCAGTGCAAGTCAAAAACTATGTATTCCCCCAAAATTCTGAGAATCCACCTTGAAGATTCACAAATGAGAATTACCGTATTTTTCGCTCCATAAGACGCACTTTTTTTCCCCTCAAAAGTGAGGGGAAATGTCTGTGCGTCTTATGGAGCGAATATGATGCTTTACTTACCTGTCTTGCAGCGTTGGCCGGCAGCACAGGGCGCACCGCGGTAGTGGAACTTGAATTTCATGTTCCGGTTTCCGGCGGGACTGAAAGGAAGTGCGCACAAGCTGAGTGCGCACTTCCTTTCAGTCCCGCCGGAAACCGGAACATGAAATTCAAGTTCCACTACCGCGGTGCGCCCTGTGCTGCCGGCCAACGCTGCAAGACAGGTAAGTAATTATAGGACAAGGGGAGGGGGACAGTATGGGAGGGAGATGAAGTCTATGGGGAGGGAGGGGGATGAAGTCTATGGGGAGGGGGGGGATGGAAGTCTATGGGGAGGGGTGGGGATGGAAGTCTATGGGGGGGGGGGTGGAAGTCTATGGGGAGGGGGGGGATGGAAGTCTATGGGGAGGGGGGGATGGAAGTCTATGGGGAGGGGGGGATGGAAGTCTATGGGGAGGGGGGGATGGAAGTCTATGGGGAGGGGGGGGATGGAAGTCTATGGGGAGGGGGGGGATGGAAGTCTATGGGGAGGGGGGGGATGGAAGTCTATGGGGAGGGGGGGATGGAAGTCTATGGGGAGGGGGGGGATGAAGTCTATGGGGAGGGGGTGGATGAAGTCTATGGGGAGCGGGTGGATGAAGTCTATGGGGAGGGGGTGGATGAAGTCTATGGGGAGGGGGTGGATGAAGTCTATGGGGAGGGGGTGGGTGAAGACTATGGGGAGGGGGTAAGTGAAGACTATGGGAGAGAGGAGAAGACTATGGAAGGGGGGGACACTATGGGACAGGGGAGAAAAAAAATATTCTGTACAAACTGTCCCATAGTAAGAAACACTATGGGACAGTTTGTTCAGAATATTTTTTTTCTGGGTTTCTTCCTCTAAAAACTAGGTGCGTCTTATGGTGAGGTGCGTCTTATGGAGCGAAAAATACGGTACATGAGAAGCATGAAAAATGGGGAGAAAATTCTTAGATCGTGGATGTTATATTCCATGAGCACAGACTCAGTGTTCTGTTTTGCCTGCACTGTTTTTGGGAAGCGTGACAATGCCTTAAGCAACTGTGGCTTCCGTACATGGAGGAACCTAGCTCATCATTTAAAATTACACGAATATTCAAAGGGTCATTGTGACAATATGACAAACTGGCATGAGCTGCAGAGGAGACTGCAAACCAATACAACCATAGATCGAAGACAACAAAGCTTGATGCAGATAGAGATTGAGCATTGGAAATGTGTCATAAGGAGAGTGATTGCTATAATTTGTCACTTAGCAGAACGCAACCAGGCTTTAAGAGGGACCACAAGTGAGCTGTATGACCCGCACAATGGGAATTTTCTGGCACAAGTTGAACTGATGGCACAGTTCGATTCAGTTATGACTGAACACATAAGAAGGATACAAAACCAAGAGACAAGAGTGCATTACTTGAGTGGAACTATTCAAAATGAAATAATTGCACTAATTGGAAACAAGGTACTGGAAGAGATTGTGAGAAGAGTACACCGAGTAAAGTATTACTCTGTTATTATGGATTGCACTCCTGATGTCAGTCATAAGGAACAGCTTTCCATTGTTCTGAGAATTGTTAATTGCGAACCATCTGTGTCCATTGCAGAACATCTTTGGATTTTTAGATGTTGAAGAAACAACTGGTAAGGGCCTGACTGAAGTCCTACTTGACCACCTGCAGAAACACAGCCTGAGTCTTTCTGACTGCCGTGGTCAGTCTTATGACAATGGCAGCAATATGATGGGCCATAAACAGGGTGTTCAGGCAAGAATTTTGCAATTGAACAGCAAAGCATTTTGCATTCCATGCAGCAGTCATACACTTAACCTGGTTGTGGCAGATGCTGCTAAGTCCTCAGTGCTGTCCATCTCCATCTTTGGTGTGTTGCAAAGACTCTATAACTTATTCAGTTCCTCTGTGCAACGCTGGGCAGTTCTAAAGGAACATGTAAAGCAGCTCACTTTAAAACCTTTGTCAACAACAAGATGGGAAGCTCGAATTGACTGCGTGAAGGTGGTGCGATACCAGTTACCAGAGATCCTGGATGCATTGTCTGCACTCCAGATGTTTGCTATACAGAAGGGGGACTCCGAGACCATGTCCAGTGCTAAAAGCTTACATGGTGAGATGAAGACCTGGTCTTTTCTTCTTTGCACAATGACCTGGTACAATGTTTTGTACCAGATCAATCATGTCAGCAAGCTGCTACAAAGTCCAAATGTTTCAATGGAAACACTTAGATCGGAAACAGAAGGAGTAAAATACTACCTTGAAAACTTCAGGGAAAAAGGGATTGCATCCTGTCAAACTGATGCAAAGGAGATTGCAGAAAATCTGGATATGGAAATGACCCTTCCTGAGAAAAGGCAGCGTAAAAAGAAAAGGCAGTCTCTATATGAAGGAACAGAGGACACTCAGTATACTCCAGATGAGACTTTCAGAAGAGACTTCTTTCTGCCCATGGTTGACACAGCCCTCAGAAGCCTAAATGACAGGTTTTCAAGATTGAAGGGTGTTTATGACCTTTATGACTTTCTCTTCTCAAAGGACAACATGAAGCAGACAAAGAATGGAAAGCTTCATGAACGATGCAAAAAATTGGAACAGACCCTCCATGACATTGATGCTGATGACCTGGCACTTGAGATCAATTCATCTCTCTACACTTTTCCAGACCATGTAGCCACTTCCCCATTTGACATGCTTAATTACATATACAGTGAGAAGCTACTGGATTTGTACAGTAATTTAAGCATTGCTTTGCGTCTACTCCTGACTCTCCCTGTGTCAGTGGCCTCTGGTGAGAGGAGCTTTTCAGCTTTGAAGCTGATAAAAAATTACATGAGGTCCACCATGGGCCAAGAAAGGCTCACAGGACTGGCACTTACATCAATTGAGCGTGATGTTCGCCAGTCTTTGGACATGGAGGACATTGTGATTGCCTTTGCAGAAAACAAGGTTCGCAAACAGCAGTTTTAGATCATTTGCACATGTTTGTAAGAACTGAAAAATGTTAATGTGTGTGTTTTAAGTATGTTGGATTTAGTTATTGTGCACTTTTTTAATGTATATTGGATTGTATGGTACAGTGGTGTTTTTTGCAAATGTTCATTTCTTGAAAATGTTCAAATTTCATGCACATTAAATGCAACAGTAGTATTTGCACTGTTAACCTCCTTTTTTATATATATAAGGTGTGGGTGAACTTAAACTGTATGGCTATATTGTGGTTCCTGTAGGCTTTGCGTGCGTAAGGTGGGGAGGGCGTGGAGGGGGGGGGGCCTCCATGTCTATTTTGCTTGGGGCCCCCAAATTCCTTCAAACGGCCCTGAACATGCCCCTGCAGCCTCACTGCTCAATCCTCTGCCATTTAGGAGTTAAATCCCTTTGTTTATGAACCATAGTCACACCTCCCCCTGCATGTGACTCGCACAGCCTTCCATAAACACTTCCTGTAAAGAGAGCCCTATTTAGGCTCTCTTTATTGCAAGTTCTGTTTAATTAAGATTTTCTTATCCCCTGCTATGTTAATAGCTTGCTAGACCCTGCAAGAGCCTCCTGTATGTGTTTAAAGTTCAATTTAGAGATTGAGATACAATTATGTAAGGTAAATTACATCTGTTTGAAAGTGAAACCAGTTTTTTTTCATGCAGGCTCTGTCAATCATAGCCAGGGGAGGTGTGGCTAGGGCTGCATAAACAGAAACAAAGTGATTTAACTCCTAAATGACAGAATTGAGCAGTGAAATTGCAGGGGAATGATCTATACCATGGGTCGTCAACCTGGTCCCTACCGCCCACTAGTGGGCGTTTCAGGATTGCAGGTGGGCGGTAGGGATTTCCAGGTTGACAGTGCGGGCGGGTGCGAGCCGGCGGTACCCGTGCGACTGGGTACCGCTGTGACCATTTGCGGCTCCAGCCGGCCGCCTTCCAAAGTGTCCATCGGGTGGCCCATACTGTCAGGGCCACCCGATGGATGCGGATTGTAAGAGGGCCCGGTCAGCGCTGGGAGCTTTAACAGCGTGACCGGGCCCCCTGTGATGACATCACAGAGCTGGGAGGAAGTGATTCCCCGGTCACTCCTCCCAGCTAAAACTGAGAGCCGCGCGGGAGGAAGCAGAGGGAGTCAGAGTGGGAACTCTGACTCCCATCCACCTGAGCCACCACTGGACCCCAGGAAAAGTCATCCTCCTGCACCTTAAAGGTAGGAAACAGGAGGGTGACTTAAATATAATGTGTGTGTGTGCGTGTATGTGTCTGTCTTTGTATATATGTGAGTGTCTGCGCGTCTAGTGTCTGCGCGTCTAGTGTCTGCGCGTCTAGTGTCTGCGCGTCTAGTGTCTGCGCGTCTAGTGTCTGCGCGTCTAGTGTCTGCGCGTCTAGTGTCTGCGCGATGGAAGGCTGTGTAGGATCTGAAATGCCCCTTTTATATTCCTCATTTTAAATACCCAAACCAAGTACTGTGAAAATCAATGTTTTGTATACCGTCTTTAAAGATATATTTTTCTATGCTTTAAGATGACCGATGGCTATGGAATTTGCTGAGCTCAACAGAATGACGATACCTCCCCCAGAGACAAACACCCTTATCACCCTTATACCCTTGAAGAATAAGCCATGTGTCAACAAAGGAAGAAATGAGAAGACACATAGCAACTAAAAGTATCCAATGAAAAGCTTACAACACAATTCAACAAAATGTTTACAGCTTAGGTTATACAATGTATATGTGCTGAATGGGACAATTTGTGGCTATAAAAGCCACGTCCAGACTGCTGTAATACAGAAGGATTTTCCTACTGAACTTCACGTGTCAGTGTGATTATTTATCTCCTCATGCATGAGCTATACCTTGAACGTATTGATTAGGACTGACAATATACAACAGAGGGCAAAAGAATCTATTTCAGCTTGGTGCCTAACGTGGGGCCGTAGCCTGTGTTGGTCGATGCCGAACAAGAGAGGAGCGGGACAAGCTGCGAAGGACGGAATAGGAGACTGATCACCTCCGTGACACGGTAAGAATAACCCCTTTTGTGTCTTATTCAGCCGTTGTCTGTCCTTTGCAAGTAAGTCCACAACTCCCAAGGTCGGCTCCGGCGGACACCAAAGACAGGTATATCTTGGCTACGGTCCAGTTATTTACAGAACCCCTTACCTGCCTGTTGTATGTTGTCACTATGTTAGGTTAAATCAGGACAGTGTTTTGTCTCTTACTCCCTATGTGAGAACTGTTCCAGATACTTAGATATTTCCAAAACAAATAAAACAGGCGGTTTTATAGTGAGTACTTCATAACAGAGGGGAAGGAGTCCACAAGTGCGTGAGTGCAGGGACTAACTATACAGAGGGGAAGGAGTCCACAAGTGCGTGAGTGCAGGGACTAACTATACAAAGTGAGGAGCCCACAAGTGCGTCTGTGCAGGGGCAGGTCTCCCTTTTGGACCCCGGGATTGAAGTTACAAGAGATATACGTCTGGGTGTTAAGGAACATTCTTAAGAATCAGTTTTTACTGAAGGGAACAAGGAGAAATCACCTACCTGTTTATTGATTTCTGTGTATCTGTTTCTGTTTTATGTCTTATTGATAAGAGGGGAGAGTGGTCATACTCCCCTCGAACCGTATGTAGATCTATACTCAGTTGAGTCTAAAGATCCGGTGACCGGTCTACGTTTTGGGAAGACGCACGGGGTCACCTATGGCAGTCGAGCACAGTAGACGTTCTGTTTGTTTCTCGGCTCTATATTTCTCTCTCTTTTTTTTCTCTTCTTGTCTGTGACAATTCTGTGTATCTGTTTCTGCTTATGTTTTATGTCCTATTGATAAGAGGAGAGAGTGGTCATACTCCCCTCGAACCGTATGTAGATCTATACTCAGTTGAGTCTATAGATCTGGTGACCGGTCTACGTTTTGGGAAGACGCACGGGGTCACCCGTGGCAGTCGAGCACAGTAGACGTTCTGTTTGTTTCTCGGCTCTATATTTCTTTCTCTTTTTCTCTTCTTGTCTGTGACAATGGGTCAAAAATGTTCAATCCCTGCCGGGGGCAGCCTAGCAGTAGACATTGTAATGCAGAGGGAGGGCAAAAAGGCGGTAAAATCTGCAGGAAAAATTGCTCAGATGTGTGGGATAGATATAAGGACGGGGGGAAGGTTACAACCAGAAGAATGGCGATTACTGCTCACAGAGAAACGGGGCAAGTTAACAGACAAAAAGCTGTTAGATACAGCGGAAGCATGGTTTCGAGTTGCAAAACTTATCCATAGTGAGGGATGGGCCGAACAAAAGATAGGCTGTGGCAAACAATCCATTTATGTGTACTATAAGCCTCCAAAAACACTGAAACCCCCTCCCTACGATAATACCAATCCACAAACTAAATTATATCCGGTGTTGCAAACTGATGGGCGATATTACGTGCCCGACCCCACCCCTTCCCCAACAACCCCTCTTCCCGCCGCCACTCTGATGCCAGTTACCGTAGCACCAGACCCCACCCCCGTGTTGCATTCTGATCAACACACCCCTCACATGCCCGCCCTTTCTCTGGCCTGGTCCAACCATGTTTCCGCCCCCACCCAGTCTGGATCTTGGGACACGACCGGTTCACATAGATACATGAACGAACATTCACCCCCCATCCTTAACAACAATGAACCTCCACCACCCACCCTCCCTCCCGCTCTCCCTTCCCCACCTACTCAAGTTAAAGATGCCCCATTAATGTACGTGGCGTTCAGCCCACCCCAAGCCAGTACCTTAGGTAACTCGTTACCTGACCCTGAGCGCCAACCGATGCCTTTCTATAGGAGAATCGCACAGATACAAAAAACATACTCCGCAGCCTGGAGGGATTTGATTAGTTTATGTGAAATAAAGGCTGGAGACTCTTATTGGCCAATTTTAGAAAAAGCTTTTAATACTGACCTCCTCAGTATTGACACTGACTATCACTCTGGGGTAGAGTTTTGCTACCAACTAAAAGCGTGGGCACAAGACAAATTGGCTGATCAAGCCACGAGCATACAAGATATCAAACAGGATAAGACCGAGTCCGTAGAAAAGTACCACGTACGGCTGTCCCAAGTTTTTTGTGATTTAGGTTTCACCATCTTCAATAAAGCACACAGCCAAATGTTGTCCGCCGCCTTTGTAGACGGACTCAGGGAAACCATAAAAAGAGGCCTCCTATTATCACGACCGGAATATAGGGTCCTGCCCCTTGATACTCTTTTATTAGTGGCAAAAGGACTAGAGACGGCACAACTATGCAAAAAACTAACTCCCACACTCATGTATTCAGACACGACTACGGGATTCATAAACGCCCCTAGCCCCCCAGAATACCCTGATAACTACCCCTACGTTCCTTGCCCACCCAAAGGCCAGCGGCTGTGTTTTAATTGTCACAAAACTGGTCACTATCGCCGCCAATGCAGGGAACCTCGCAGACCCCGCGAGGAGAATTTCAACGCATACTCTCCCCCTCCCCCGCCCCCTAGTCAGGAGTACTAGGATACTGGCAAGCCTGTGTCGCCCTGCCCGGCTATGCACTTGTCGGCCCTCACAACCAAATGTGAGGGCCCCTTGTCAACTATAGTTTTACCCATAGCTGGGAAGCCAACTAAATTCCTGATAGACACAAGTGCAGCCAGAAGTGTAATCAGACAACAAGAATTACCAGACCCATCATACCTCTCCAATATAGACATCTCCTGTGTAGGTGTTGATGGTGTACCACGTTCCTGCCCTCTCTCAGTACCCTTACAAGTAGGTGCCTTCCCGGACCTCCTAGCCCGTTTTGTAGTCTCCGCCACTTGCCCTCTCAACCTTCTAGGTGCAGACATACTCTCCCGTTTACAGGCTACCATTACCTTCACTCCAGACGGACAGGTCCGACTCTCTTCCCCACTATCTCTGACTGATGCCTCTGCACTCTGTGCGTTGCCTTTGCTGCTACATCTGGATACACTACCTTTAATCCCCGACACCTTGGCCCCTCCCCCTGAAGTTATAGACATAGTGCCTCCACACCTCTGGTCCACGGGCCCAGATGACATTGGGAAACTGAAAGTCCCACCTGTGCTGGTTCACTTGATACCGGGTGCCTCCCTACCACGTCGCCCCCAATACCCTCTTAAGCCAGCTCAAGTTGATGCCCTTTCCAAACAAGTAGAAACCCTACTCCGGAACGGAGCCCTCATACCCTACGTGTCACCTTGTAATACACCGTTCTTTCCTGTGAAAAAGAAATCTGCCCCGGGTGAGCCTGTCAATTACCGGATGGTCCAGGACTTACGCGCTGTCAATGAGGCCACTGTTCTAGACACTCCTATTGTCCCGAACCCGCATACCCTGCTATCCGGCATCCCTCCCTCAGCACAATATTTTACAGTTATTGACCTGGCCAACGCTTTCTTCAGCGTTCCCCTGGACACATCTTGCCGTTACCTTTTTGCCTTCACACATGAGGGTCAGCAGTACACCTGGACAGTCATGCCTCAAGGAGCACAGAATTCCCCCAGTCAATTTGCGAAGGCCATGGCCTCAATCTTGATTCCATGGCAGAAGGAACATCCAGAGATTGTACTACTTCAATATGTGGATGACTTACTCCTATGTGACGATTCCAAACCAGTGGCGGAATCCACCTCCTTGAGCTTATTATGTTTTCTTGCTGACCAGGGTTGCAAAGCATCTAAACAGAAACTTCAATGGTGCAGCCCGATGGTTGTTTTCCTTGGACATTGCATTTCACATGGCGCCAGACACCTAACTCGCGACAGAGTGAAAGCAATATCGGCTATCAAGCCACCCACAGCACACAAGCCCCTCCACGCATTTTTGGGACTGATTTCCTACTGCAGGGCTTGGATCCCAGAAGCCTCTCTACTGATGCAGCCCCTTTATGACGCCCTGAAGACAGAACCTTTCTCGCTCTCTGAGGAGGCCTTGTCCTGCTTTTACTCTCTTCAACAGGCTATCTCCTCAGCACCGGCTCTCGGCCTCCCGGACTATGAGAAACCCTTCCAGTTGTTTGTGACGGAGAAACAAGGTCATGCCACTAGCGTACTTACACAACAACATGGGTCCAGACAAAGTAGTATCGGATACTACTCTTGTCAACTGGACACAGTAGCGAAAGGCAGCCCATCCTGCATGAGATCTGTGTTTGCAGCACAGGCCCTGATTGATAAAACATGTGATATTGTTCTGGGGCATGACCTTACCATCCTGGCTCCACATGATATAGCTGCCATCATCAACCAAGTCCAAACACCTTACCACGGCACGTCACCTGCGTTTACAATGTTCCATTCTGATACCCGATAACATCTCCCTGAAAAGATGCTACGTCCTCAATCCGTCTACCCTGCTACCATTTCCTGAGGGGGGAGACCCCACATGGTACGGCCTGGACATCAACCCGCTATCTCACAGCTTCACAGCATTGCTCGAGCAAATTAAACTCAGAGGAAGCAAAAGGCAACCACCTAGCAGACCAAGCGGCCAAACAAGCTGCAGGCCAACAGGAAATGGATAGAAGGATAGACATCATGGAACATCCTACACACGCCATGATGAATCTACCTACCAATGAAGGTTTGCTAAAAAAGTTGCAAACAGATGCAGATCCCGAAGAAATTGAACAATGGAAGAAGAAAGGGGCCATACACAAGGATGGTCTGTACCTCAACAGAGGAAGAATATGCTTACCTCGAGCATTATACCCAGCAGTCGTCCAGTGGGCACATGGAGCTTCCCACCTGTCAAAAACCTTGATGAATTCAGTAATAACCAAGTATTACGAGGCACCCGGCATCACTACCTTGACAAACAATTACTGTAAATCTTGTGTAATATGTGCCAAATGTAACCCAGGAAAGACCGAGAGCGTTCCCAGCAAACATTTGGCAAAACCACTCTACCCTTTTCAGCGTATCCAGATAGATCATATTCAAATGCCCAAGAGTGGCCGCTTTGAATATGCTTTAGTTATAGTAGACATGTTTTCAGGATGGCCAGAGGCCTACCCAGTGACTAACATGACTGCTAGAACCACAGCAAAACGACTACTGACTGAGATAGTTTGTAGGTATGGAGTCCCAGAGGTGATAGAAAGTGACCAAGGTCCAGCCTTCACGGCCACAGTGACAAAATAAATATGGACAGCAATAGGGTTGACCCTTGCATTCCACACCCCATATCACCCCCAGAGCAGTGGGAAGGTAGAACGTATGAACGGCACTCTAAAAACAAGGATGCTCAAAATGGCCCAAGAAACAAACCTACCATGGCCAGAGAGCCTCCCCATAGCTTTGTATAGTGTAAGGTATACTCCAAGGGGAAAAAATGCCCTATCTCCATACGAAATCCTCTTTGGATCAGTGCCAAGGTTAGGGTGTTACTATCCCCAACAATTACAATTAAGTACAGATGCGTTGATGAATTATGTAATCGCATTGTCTCGACAATTAACCAAAATCCATGCACAAGTGTTTTCCTCCATTCCAGATCCTGAAGCCGACACAGGGTCTCACAGCCTGTGCCCTGGGGATTGGGTCCTGGTTAAGAAGTTCGTGCGGAAGCACTCTCTAGAACCCAGATTCGAGGGGCCATACCAGGTGTTGCTTACCACCTCGACATCTGTAAAATTGGCAGGAAAAAGCAGCTGGATACACGCCTCTCATTGCAAAAAGACACAAGCTCCGGCTGAGACAGTACAGCAGAGACCATGATCCACCTGATATATATCCTTTTTACAATAAAGTCAGCTATAACCCAACAAGTGACAATAACGAAAACAAATGATGAGGTTATATTCTGGTATAATTCTTCCAATACACACGTAGCCACTTACACCTTTGATTATTGTAGCATCGTGAAATGCCCCAATATCTACTGGCAGTGTCACTTATACATGACACATGACACCTCAAGGTCCACCTATATCTGTGTCACAGATAGTTATTGGGGGAAAGAACTGTGACTACTGGGGGGCAGTAGGATGGAACACAGGCGCAGACTGGGGATACAGACCACAGAGTGCCTTAAATAGGAAAGACCTGAATGGAAAATCCCTGATAAGTAGAATGACATTACTTAAAACTGGTAAATGAGGGAAAGATACACCTGACTGCCCCTCCTGTAACATATTTGGGACGACCCGCGGGCAAGCCACGGGTCCAACCCCTATGGTATGTAAAAAGAGTTCCAGACAGGAAGGGCCAGGTGTTTTAGGACAGTGGAAAGATAAAATGGTCATTTCAAGGGGGGACTGTGATGGAAGGCTGTGTAGGATCTGAAATGCCCCTTTTATATTCCTCATTTTAAATACCCAAACCAAGTACTGTGAAAATCAATGTTTTGTATACCGTGTTTAAAGATATATTTTTCTATGCTTTAAGATGACCGATGGCTATGGAATTTGCTGAGCTCAACAGAATGACGATACCTCCCCCAGAGACAAACACCCTTATCACCCTTATACCCTTTAAGAATAAGCCATGTGTCAACAAAGGAAGAAATGAGAAGACACATAGCAACTAAAAGTATCCAATGAAAAGCTTACAACACAATTCAACAAAATGTTTACAGCTTAGGTTATACAATGTATATGTGCTGAATGGGACAATTTGTGGCTATAAAAGCCACGTCCAGACTGCTGTAATACAGAAGGATTTTCCTACTGAACTTCACGTGTCAGTGTGATTATTTATCTCCTCATGCATGAGCTATACCTTGAACGTATTGATTAGGACTGACAATATACAACAAAGGGCAAAAGAATCTATTTCATCTGCGTGTCGTGTGTGCGTCTGCGTGTGTGTGCGTCTGCGTGCGTCTGCGTCTGCGTGCGCGCGCGTCTGCCTGCGTCTGCGTGCGCCTGCGTGTGCCTGCGTCTGCGCATGTGTGTGTCTGCATGTGTGTGTCTTGTGTGCCTGTATGTTATAGTGGACTATTGTAAGTGGGCTACCTAGCTCAGACTTCATACTGGGCATTGCTATAAGGAAGGTTAAAAAATAGAAAAAAGGTGGGGAGGGGAATTGAGGAGGGAGAGGAGATGAGCTGACGCACAAATGAGAAATCATATTATGCGCAAACAGAGAAGTCATCTGAATATCACTGAAAGAGACCTTCGTTTGTTCCTTACGAAAATCGAACCAGATATCAAATATTTAGTCTCGCAGCATCAACCTCAAGGATCTCATTAATCACTAGTAAAGGTAATTTCAATTTACTTTGTTTTCTCATTAAACTTTATAAAGTTAAAAACCTTATAAACCTGCATTAAGTAGAAAAAAAAAAAGATAAATGTACGTACATTTATTTTTTTTAAAACACCCTCCTTTCTAAAAAATATTCTGCATTTGCGCGAAAACTGGTGGGCGGTAAGGAAATTTTTTCAACCAAAAAGATGCATTAGTGGGCGGTAGGTAGAAAAAGGTTGACTACCACTGATCTATACACTAAAACTTCTTTATTTAGCTAAAGTAATTTAGGTGACTATAGTGTTCCTTCAGCCCTGAGCATGTCATTATTGCAGTTTTTAATAAACTGCAATAGTTACCTGCTAGGATTAACTCCTCCTCTGTCTACATCCAAGGGTTAACGTCTCCTCTAGTTGCTGCCGCATAAATGACGATAGACATCCTTACACTATGCATGAGGACATCCAGTGTCTCTGGAATCTTCATGGGAAAGCATTGAATGAAATCCTAATCAGAGCACGGCTACTGCTGTGCATGTGCAATAGATCTCCCCCTCTGACGAGGGAGTAGTGAAGGCGGTCCAGAGCCAACGCCGAGGGACATCAGCGCTGGACCCAGGTAAGAGACAGAAGGGGTTATTGACCCATCTGCACCACGGGGAGAGCTATAGTGCTAGGAAAAAACGTTTGTTTTCCTGGCACTATAGTTTCCCTTTAACTTGTCCATGCAGGTGTGCTTAAAGGACCACTCTAGTGCCAGGAAAACATACTCGCACCCGGCTCTGGAAAGGGGTTAAAACTTACCTTTTTCCAGCGCTGGGCGGGGAGCTCTCCTCCTCCTCTCCGCCTCCTGTCAATGAGACAGCCACTAGAGGATTAGGGGGAAGGCTTAACCCATTAATAAACATAGCAGTTTCTCTGAAACTGATAGGTTTATAAAAAAATGGGTTAACCCTAGCTGGACCTGGCACCCAGACCACTTCATTAAGCTGAAGTGGTCTGGGTGCCTAGAGTGGTCCTTTAAGTTAGCTTAGTCCAACTGAAACGTCCACAAACTAAAAGTTATATATAAACTTAAAAGTACTTGAAGTGCCGTTTGTTTGGAAGGTAGATTATCTGGGAAGTTATAATTAAAGTTTTTTAGTGCAAGATCAGTGAGTGATTTAAGTGCTATAGTTTGTTTAGGTAACTAGGCCACCGCTACCAGAATACAAATAAAAAAAGTGACCTAACTTTTGGCCCTCAGCGCTGGTCTCCTCAATTTAGCTCTGTCTCTTTGGCCAAGATTATAAAGGTTGATATGTGGCAATCCAATTCTTTCCAACAGAAAGCATTGGGAGGCTAGTGAGCATTTGTGGCAAAACACCGCTCTGCGCCAATCATATGGTCTCCGGAGACCATTTGACTAAAACAGCAGAATTTTACTCTATTTTACAGAAGCTTATCTAGTGGCGGTCAAATTGACAGCCACTAGATGTAGGTTAGAAGGGAGGAGAGGGGCCATATGACATCCAGCACATTCCACGAGATGAAGTGATCTGGGTGCCTACAGTGTGCCTTTAAATGAACGCATTACAAACAAACATTTAATGAGGGAGCCTTATTAGAATAAAAGTAAAAGCAATGCAGTTTGGACAACAGACACCTCATTGCAGCCCAATCCACTTATCGTATCACAGTCAATGATGACTTTTGTCCAATCAAAATGCAACAAAATGGGGGAGTAGACAACGCACCCATATCAGCCAAAACAATATTTCTCTATGAGAAGAATTACATGCAGATTTGGAATTTGGGGTCTGCTATAACCATGCGTGCTGTTGTGCATAAAATAGATTCAATAATTTAATCTGTTTAAGTCTGACAGCCACTATGGGGAATGGGCAAAAAGAAATATAGAGCAAGTTTCTTCGAAATGGCAGTTTTTGATGACAGGTACCAAAACAAAATTGAAATGTTTTTAGGGTTTAGATAGACTGTTATAAATCTCCATACACACCCCCTGTAGAGGACTCCCAGTTTAACCCCTTAAGGACCAAACTTCTGGAATAAAAGGGAATCATGACATGTCACACATGTCAGGTGTCCTTAAGGGGTTAAACCAGACTGTATAGGGGTAATGAGGAAAATTAAGATTACTGCTGATCTCCCATTAATACAGATTTGTATCTTATTTGTAAGTCACTACATTCATGGCTTCCAGACCCATTATGTTTTGCAGGACATGTCATGGTTAGCAAGCATACAGTATCCATCATGGAAAGGCTACTAAAACAAAGAGCCCTCTATGGCCAGACATACAGCAGGGCATCTTGATACACTTGCAGTCAGTCGACATGAAGAAACGAGGTGTCCAATGTTAACACTGCAGCGGTATCACTGACTGGCCACGGCGAGCTAACGGGACTCAATATAAGCACGGACAGTAACGGACACCTTAACGGTACAAACAAACTCCCTCCCCAGCCCTCTCCCACGCGGTGCCAGCCCGCCAATACCTCGCACCACGTGCACTGCCGCAATGCACAGAACGCCCCAGGGCACGCCACGCCCCCCTGCGGCTCACTTCTATAGACCCGCGCTCTGACGTCATCTCGGCGGCCGCTCGACTGAAGGCAGCGAGAAGACGGTATTGGGAAGGGCTTAGAGCGCCCCCATGTGGCCGGTGCGTGTTATGTGACAGGACATGGTTTTACTGTGTAATTGAGATATGCAGGAGAGTTCTGTTTTGGGTTTTTTTTGTTACAAAGAAATAGCTTTCAACAGCTGAGTAATATTAACCATTTCATTCATAGGAACCCCCCCTCTCACGTAAATAATAAGTAGTAGCACAGTTAGGGTGGATAGTTCCAACATGTTTGGACACTCACTAGGTCATTATGAGCAGCACATTGGAAGGGCTCACTTTAATTTAGAAATACTGCACTACAGAAATTGGTTCATGTCCTGCAGCATTTTAAAGTCTACATAACTGCAGGACAAGACCCTTCATCTGTTGCCCATCAATACTTGTGATATGCGCCCATGAAAACAGCCTCTCTAAGCAGAACACAAATAACACAGCAAACACTGATACAATTACAAACCAATGGCGTAATTAGAATTACGATCGCCAGGCGCAGAACAAAATGATGTGCCTCCCCCCATGTACCACCCCCATTCACCCTGTCCCTCTGGTTGTAACCGTAATTCCACACATGTAAAGACTGTAGTATTTATTGATAAAGAGACTTGCATTTTCATTTTTTTTGTAAAAAAAATATTTATTGAAGTAAGTAATTGACACACAGAAACTTGCAAAGTAAGTCAAGTAACACTTATGTCTACGATGTACATAACCAAACACTGCATAAACTAGGCACTCCACAGTGAAGTGACATGAATACGTATTTTTTTTTTTGTACAAGGTAGTATGTGATTATCAAATCCATCTAGTTGGTCATATTATCACAGAAATTTGCTAAAAAAAAAAAAAGAGAAGATAAACCACTGGATCATAAGGCAAGATAAACACACATAAAGCAAATGAAACTTATCAAGAAACGTTGCTGCTCTCAAGGTCCGCAACCAACACTATTGAAAGAGCTCCCCTGTAGGGGAGTCGTTGCCACTGAAAGGCACGGATCCTCTAAGGTAGTCACCTCAACGACCGCAAGCCATAACTTGAGTCGCCACAATGCGCTCACAGATCTGACAGCTACCAGCACCCAAATTTGATCCTGGTATGTTCATGTCAAAGGCACCCAACGGTGTCAACCATAGACCAGTTGTAGCTTGGGTTCATCTTCTGTGATATGTTGCTGACACAAATATTCAAATGCGAGATACAATTAAACATTGTCTGCAAAAGCACACGCAGTCACCATCTTTAAGTTTGGGAGGGTACAGCCAAAGTCTCTTAAGTGAAAGTAAGGAATCGATCCAATGGGGTCCGGGATAACCGGTCCAAAGGGGATAACAGGGCTAGTTTGGTGGCAGAATTAGATTTAAAGCAGGGAATAGGGTGCATCCCCCACTTCACATAGTCAAGCAGACCTCTGATGCCTGTACTCCCAGGATCACTGATTAAATTAAAAATAACTAGTCTTGATCACGTATGCAGTACGCCTTGGTTTCTTTTTTTTTTTTTCCCATGGGCACGTTGGGCAGTTGCCCGGGTGCTCCACAAGCATGGGGGCCACTCAGCGCTGCCCAGCGTGTCTGGCCAACAGGGGAGATCCTTTGATTCCCCCCTGCTGGCCCATGGAGAGCCAGTCCTGCTCTCTTCCCGTTGGCCCTCTCGGGCCAGTGGGGGTATCAAAGGTCTCCCTCACCGGTCCAAAGGCCCTTTGCTAAAGGGGAGAGAGAGGGCGGAGGACCCAGAGGCAGGAGAAGTGACCTGGGAAGAGATAGCAACTGCCACGTGCATGCTGTGTGGAGTGTTGCCGTGCATTGCCATGGCAATGCTCCACACAGCGCTCAGCTCAGGAGGAGTGAAGACAGCCTGCAGCCAGAGGAGCTGCAGGCTATATAGATCACCACCGGACCACCAGGGCTGGCTGTCTCCCCCCCCCCCCCCACTTGCTTCACTAAAGGTAAGAAAAAAGGTGGGGGTTGGAGGGGGCATGCAGATGTATTAATGTACATTTACATGCACCCCTCACACTCTGCACCACACAAACACCACCTAACCACAGCACCACACACACACAGCACTACTCACATACAGCACCCTTTACACACACAGCACCCTTCACACACATCACCTCTCTCACCCATAGCACATCACACATACACACATACACACAGCACCCCTCACACACAGCACCTCACACACAGCACCCTTTACACACACAACACCCTTCACACACACAGCACCCCACACATATACACACACACACACGCAGCACTCCTCACACACAGCACCTCTCTCACACACAGCGCCTCTCACACACAGCGCCTCACACACAGAGCCCCTCACAAATACAGCACCTCACACACAGCACCTCTCACACACAGTACCCCTCACACACACACACACACAGCACCCCTCATATACAGCACACACACACAGCACCCTTCATACAAAGCAGTTTTCACACACACAGCACCCCTCACTTACAGCACCTTTCACACACAGCACCTCACATCTCACACACACAGAGCACCTCACACACAGCATCTCTCACACACAGCACCTCACACACACAGCACCTCCTTCCCACACAGTGCCTCACACACACAGCACCTCACACACAGCACCTCTCACACACAGCACCCCTTAAACACATACAACACCCCTCACACACACAGTACCCCTCACACACACACAGCACCCCTCATATACAGCACGCACACAGCACCCTTCACACAAAGCAGTTTTCACACACACAGCACCCCTCACTTACAGCACCCCTCGCTTAAAGCCCCTCTCGCTTGCAGCACCCCTCTCTTAAAACACCTCTCACACACACAGCACCTCTCACATGCAGCACCCCTAACACACACACAGCACCCCTCACACGCACAGCACCTTCCAGACACACAGCACCCCTACACATCACACACACCTACAGCACCCCTACACACAAACACATACACTGCACCCCTCACTGCAGTCTTTGTGTTTTCAGCAGTCTGTGTATATTTAGAAGTCTATGTTTGTGTGTGTATTCAGCAGTCTGTATGTGTAGCGGACCCCAGGTAACCCGACCGGTTACCTCCGCTAATTCCCTTCCTTCAGCCGTTCAGGAACCATTTCAGAATATCAAGAGACCTATTTCCCCCCAGTAACTGGACAACACACAGTTCTGGAGGTACAGCAGAGACAATGCTTTATTGGTATACACAGCTTTTATGCACAGACCCCCACAGGGGGGTCTCTATTTGGTCCAACACAATCCCAGGCTGGGAAGGGATGGTTTACAGATAACCATCTAACGCTCAGGGAGATACCAACTGCAACAGTAAAACACAGTACCTACATTGGGGAAACATAGGGGCTCCCTGGATAGCCCAAGGTCCTGTCAGGGTTATCAGATGTACAGAGCCTGATAAATCATCGTATGAAACCCTGTGTGAATGGGCGCTCCTTTTCCTATTGGTCGCCTGCACCCCGCAGCGGCCAATCAGCGCTCACTCGTGCCGGCCTATCAGGGGAAAGGGCGCAAAACCAAATTGCGCCAGTCAGCGCTCAGAGTAGGGAGGTGTCATGGACTTCCAGGCGGCCAGCGGGACTCTGTGGCGGTGAGGCCGACTCACAGTACCAGTGATTCTCTGATAGCTTGCGTCTCTCTCTCCAGTGGATATCTCCACCCAGGACCCAATCTGCAGCCACTAGCCCGGGTAGTGATCCAGCTCTTTTAGGATTAGGTTAGGGTGATCCGAACCGCCAGCACCCCAGAAGGTATCCCCACCAACACCAGGAACCCGTTCATGGAGTCCTGGTGGGAAGCCCACCCAAGGGAAGCATCCCTTTTCGGGATACAAATGCTCCCCCTGGCAGCCACACAGGGAAATGCTGCCCCGGTGGGCAACCAGGGGAGCGCTCATTAATTACTTCCCTTGCAGTTTCACACCTATGTTGCAGGTGCGAACGTTCTGATTAATTGGTGTGAACGTTCTAATAGGGTACAGGGTGCAGTCTGTATTTATGTATTGCATTTGTTGGAGGTACTAATAAATATAAGCTTAATTTTAGCGATAATTTAAATTTTTATTCCTGTGAGTTGTTGTGTAGGCAGGGCCCCAGTGCACTGCTTTGCCCAATATGCTGTTAAGATGGCACTGGTTTGAGAACCCTGTTCTCTAGAATCCAATAAAAGGAGGGACATTTAACACATATGGTTTTCCTTTAAGCAGTCATCATCCCTTTCTCTCCACTCACTATCCGGCTTTTCTCCTATACGTTAGTGATGGGAGTAAGAGAGAGTTTCATGGAGTCTAATGTTAGCAGTGGGAGAGAAAGAGTTGCCTAAAGGTGGTGGGAGAGGGAGGACTTGATGCTTAATGGTGCTGGGTTAAGGAGGGGTGATGTTTAATCATAAAGGAATAGGGAGGATTGATGCCTAATGGTGATGGGAGGGATAGTGCTTCCTAGTGAATGCATGCGCATTCGGCAGATAACGTCGGAAGAGGGAGGAGAGTCCCCAGCACCGAGGGAGCCCGGCGCTGGAGAAAGGTAAGAATTTAACCCCTTCCTCCCCCTTCAGCCCGGCGGGAGTGGGACCCAGAGGGTGGGGGGGACATAAAGACCCTATAGAGCCAGGAAAACGAGTTTGTTTTCCTTGCACTATAGTGGTCCTTTAATGAATGTGAGAGGAAATGAGCTGTGTTTAATGGTTGTGGGAGAAGAAGGAGGATACCACCCCCCTTCCATCACCACTTAGCACCTCTTCCTTCCTCAAACATATTCATTATGTATCATCCCCATCTCTCTTGCATGATCATTAGGTGTAACCCTCTCCCCTCACCATTAGGCATTAGGCAAACTTTTATTTATTAAAATAATTAGTGAATGTATGTCATGTGTCTGTGTGTGAGTGTCTGTGTCTGTGAGTGACAGTGTGTGTGTCTGTGAGTGACAGCATTTGTCTGTGAGTGACAGCGTGTGTGTCTGTGAGTGACAGAGTGTGTCTGTGTGTGAGTGTCTGTCTGTGAGTGACAGTGTGTGTGTCAGTGAGTGACAGCGTGTGTCTGTGTGTGAGTGTCTGTCTGTGAGTGACAGTGTGTGTGTCTGTGAGTGACAGAGTGTGTGTCTGTGAGTGACAGCGTGTGTCTGTGAGTGACAGCGTGTGTGTCTGTGAGTGACAGCGTGTGTGTCTGTGAGTGACAGAGTCTGTCTGTGAGTGACAGCGTGTGTGTCTGTGAGTGACAGCGTCTGTCTGTGAGTGACTGAGTGTGTGTGTGAGTGAGTGCTTCTGTGTGTGTCTGTGAGTGATTGTATGAGTGTGTGTGCATGTGAGTGTATGAGTGTGTCTGTCAGTGTATGATGAGTGTGTGTCTGTCAAATCAGTGACAGTATTTTTTTCATTGAGTCTGTGTGTGACTATCAGTGTGTCTGTCAATGAGTGTCAATCAGTGTGGGTCTGTCAGTGTCAATGAATGAGTGTGTGTCAGATCAATGAGTCTGTGTCTGTCAGTGACGTCTGTGTGTTTGTCATTGAGTGTGTGACTGTCAGTGTGTACAGAGTGGAGCGGAGCGTGGTACAGGAGCTTCTGTTTCCTGTACCTGGCCAGACTGACAGGAGGTGCTCACAGAGAGAGCACTCCCTGTCAGTCTGGCCGGGTACAGAAAACTGAAGCTCCTTTAGGGGATCTGCTCCGCTTGGCAATGCAACAATAGAGGTAGGAGGCACACCAGGAAGGGAAGTGTGACCACTAAATGGGTGTGGGGTGCACCAAGGGACAGGGAGGGAATGGGAGAGAAACACCAAGAGACAGGGAAAAGAGGGGGGAGGGGAGAAGAACAATAAGGGACAGGGAAGGGACCACTAATGGTCGGGGAGGGGAGAGGGGCTGGTTAAGAGGCACATAGATGAAGATTTTTTTTGGGGGGGAAGGGGGATGGCGGAAAAATGCATCTTCGCCTATGTACCTAAAAATCCAAGCACCGGCCCTGGTTGGACCTAGGCAGCATGATGTCTTAAGCCGGCCCAGAGAGTGAGTGAGTGAGTGAATAATATAATATATATGTTCAGAAACATATTAGTAATATATGTAAATCGGGTTCATGCAAAGAGGGTGAAAAGGTATTAAAGAAAAACACACTTATAGCATCAAATTTACAAAGCCAAACTTTTAAAAGCTTTCCTCATTTCTTTCTCGGGATGAGGAATATATCGGTTGTAGACTGAGGATTTCCATCTGCCCAATCTTTTAATAATATGCACTGGAGTGTCAGTGTTGAAGGAGACCGAAGCTGCCCCTATTCTAAATGAAAGATCCGAGACATGGATACAACCCAATCTTAGGAGTAGTGTTCTGATGTAGAAGATGAATTTAGCCGTAGTCAGAGGGATTCAGTGAGAGTAGTGGTGAAATGTGTGTGGCGGGGGGCGGGGCCGGGCCGCCGAGCCGCATGGCAGCAGAATTACATGGCTCCCGGCCCCAATAAACTAAACTGGCTCCGAATCGCCCACGGAAGGCGCAAAGACCGGGTTACCCGCTGACATAAAGTCAAGGACAACATCAGCCTTACAAAGATACCAAATAGTCCCTGAAAGACGACTGTGAGCACAGTAAAGGACTCTTAAGGACATTCAAGGCCTACCCGCGGCCATGGGACCAGACTTGAGTAACCAGGAGTCGGCCATAATACATGCTGATCCTCCGGACCGGGCCATAGACGACTTCGAAATAAAAGCAACTTACCCAGGTGAAGGATGCTGCTGGCTCGGGGCGCGGCCCCGCTCCCCCCTCCTTGGCCGGTGGGGTTATCTGGCCTCATATAGGCAAAGCGCGCCGAGACGGGAGTCCCCCGCGCTGGGCCCGGACTGCCCTCCTAAACTGGTAAAGGCGGCCGCAAAGGAGCCCGCCAGCAGCAGAGTCGTGGAGACCAAGCTACATATAAGCTCGTTTCGACGAAAGCAGACGTGATGGGGACTTTTGACTGCTCCTGGAGGGCTGGCAAGTACAGCGCATGTGACCACAGATGTCGCCGACAACTTAAAGAATTGCCCGACTACCTGCCCACCGACGGAGTGACGGCCCAGACTTACCGAGTCTGTGGGGGTCCTCGGGGAGTAGAGTCCCTGGAGCTGCGAGCCCTGTGGATTAAGAGGATGCGGGCCCTCCGGCGGACCGGTGGCCGAGAGGGATGCGCGTCGTCCCCAAGTGTGTGGCCGGCACCAGGAGAGACTGGGGGCTTACACTCCACAGACGCTTGAGAGGTACTGGGGAGGTGCAGGGGACAGAGGGCGCTCAGACCCTAGGTGTGGGGGTCCAGTAGATGGTCTCTGGCCCTGAGTGCCCACAGAGCCACGGAGAGCCCTGAGGGCGGACAGTGTCCTGTCTGGGGAGGACGGATGGAACTCGGCGCACTGGGGCCATGTTGTTGCTGTGCCATGAACGGCCTTGACTGGACCATTATGGAGTCCCCAAATACGGTCATTATGCTTGTACCGCACTCACTAAGAATTTAGTATTTTTACATTTCCATGTCATATGTTCTTCTAAGTTTCTGTTTATTTATTATTTTTTTTGTTCTCTATAATCCTATATGTTACAACTGACAGTCTTGGACTGGGTAATGCTGACCTTCACTTATGGTGATAACAATATTGCGGATTCTGCGCACCAGCCTTTAATTAAATTAACTTGACACATAGCTGTTAGCCAACCAATACTCATATGGAAGATGGAGATATTGCTCTTGCTTCAGATAGGTCTCTTGATAACCGCATCTCTAATTTGCCTTATTATTTCATGTCTTATTTAAATAGGCGTTTTAAAAGGTCCAATTTTAGGCCTACTTCATCTAAGTCACAAAGGCCCCATAACCAGAATGCTACATTATATAAAAGATACCAGCCTGTCAGCGCCTTAGCTGATATGAATGTATATTCTCTGATTTATACTGCCTCTACGAAGGCAACAGTGCATAGGATCGATAGCCATTACCATTCTCTTAATTTCCTCCCTCTATTATTTTACCTCAGGGTGTATTATTATGCCCGGCCGCTCGTGCACGGCACAAGACCCCTTTTTGGCCTCTGAGACATATTCTCACTGGTGCCTAATTGGGGACTTCACGTAGGCCCTTTCTCCCCCCCTTTTTTATGTCCCTCCATTTCAGGCGGGAATAATTTTGTTTTATAGCATGATGAGACCGCTACTACGCTTTGCACTGACCTACGTTACTACTGTTTAGCTAATTATGCTTTACTAGGCATTAAACCAATATACAAATTTGATTCAACTGTGTGCTGTAAGCTTACGTTATTCTCTGTTCTGCTGTTACATAATACGCTGTACCATGAAACTGTAAAGCTCCATATCATCCTTGATGCACATTTTTGCCTTCACTAATGTATGTAAAAACTTTACTATACTCACGTTAAACTTGTTAATAATACTATGAAACATGTAATTAACTAAAATATGTGCAAGTTATTTTCCTGCCACAAATATGTTTAACACTTTATGACCACTGCGCTTGTTAGAGCTGTTGTGGCTATTCAAGCAATGTTGTAATCTTTTATGCATTATAAAATAAAGAAACTCTGAATGAAATGTAGTGTGGCATGACTGAGTGTGGGTAAGTAAGAGTCAAGTATTTTAACTGGGCACTAGTTCTAGGTGGGATAAAGTGGTATAGCTGTATGGATGAGTAGTTTGGTTCGTTTTAGAGGTTTGTAGAGAAAGTATATAGTGATTGTGACGAGAGCAATCTCGCCACATTGCATTGGAGAAGCCTGGTTGCCCGCCTGCTGCCTTTGGACTATGGACCAGACATTAAAAGACTTTATTTTCCCTGCAGAAAGGCTTATTCGTGCCTTTCTGCCAGGGTGTTCGGTAGATTTTATCTTAAATGGTGTTTATCTACGTGTGAACGTTCTAATAGGGTACAGGGTGCAGTCTGTATTTATGTATTGCATTTGTTGGAGGTACTAATAAATATAAGCTTAATTTTAGCGATAATTTAAATTTTTATTCCTGTGAGTTGTTGTGTAGGCAGGGCCCCAGTGCACTGCTTTGCCCAATATGCTGTTAAGATGGCACTGGTTTGAGAACCCTGTTCTCTAGAATCCAATAAAAGGAGGGACATTTAACACATATGGTTTTCCTTTAAGCAGTCATCATCCCTTTCTCTCCACTCACTATCCGGCTTTTCTCCTATACGTTAGTGATGGGAGTAAGAGAGAGTTTCATGGAGTCTAATGTTAGCAGTGGGAGAGAAAGAGTTGCCTAAAGGTGGTGGGAGAGGGAGGACTTGATGCTTAATGGTGCTGGGTTAAGGAGGGGTGATGTTTAATCATAAAGGAATAGGGAGGATTGATGCCTAATGGTGATGGGAGGGATAGTGCTTCCTAGTGAATGCATGCGCATTCGGCAGATAACGTCGGAAGAGGGAGGAGAGTCCCCAGCACCGAGGGAGCCCGGCGCTGGAGAAAGGTAAGAATTTAACCCCTTCCTCCCCCTTCAGCCCGGCGGGAGTGGGACCCAGAGGGTGGGGGGGACATAAAGACCCTATAGAGCCAGGAAAACGAGTTTGTTTTCCTTGCACTATAGTGGTCCTTTAATGAATGTGAGAGGAAATGAGCTGTGTTTAATGGTTGTGGGAGAAGAAGGAGGATACCACCCCCCTTCCATCACCACTTAGCACCTCTTCCTTCCTCAAACATATTCATTATGTATCATCCCCATCTCTCTTGCATGATCATTAGGTGTACCCTCTCCCCTCACCATTAGGCATTAGGCAAACTTTTATTTATTAAAATAATTAGTGAATGTATGTCATGTGTCTGTGTGTGAGTGTCTGTGTCTGTGAGTGACAGTGTGTGTGTCTGTGAGTGACAGTGTGTGTGTCTGTGAGTGACAGTGTGTGTGTCTGTGAGTGACAGCATTTGTCTGTGAGTGACAGCGTGTGTGTCTGTGAGTGACAGAGTGTGTCTGTGTGTGAGTGTCTGTCTGTGAGTGACAGTGTGTGTGTCAGTGAGTGACAGCGTGTGTCTGTGTGTGAGTGTCTGTCTGTGAGTGACAGTGTGTGTGTCTGTGAGTGACAGAGTGTGTGTCTGTGAGTGACAGCGTGTGTCTGTGAGTGACAGCGTGTGTGTCTGTGAGTGACAGCGTGTGTGTCTGTGAGTGACAGAGTCTGTCTGTGAGTGACAGCGTGTGTGTCTGTGAGTGACAGCGTCTGTCTGTGAGTGACTGAGTGTGTGTGTGAGTGAGTGCTTCTGTGTCTGTCTGTGAGTGATTGTATGAGTGTGTGTGCATGTGAGTGTATGAGTGTGTCTGTCAGTGTATGATGAGTGTGTGTCTGTCAAATCAGTGACAGTATTTTTTTCATTGAGTCTGTGTGTGACTATCAGTGTGTCTGTCAATGAGTGTCAATCAGTGTGGGTCTGTCAGTGTCAATGAATGAGTGTGTGTCAGATCAATGAGTCTGTGTCTGTCAGTGACGTCTGTGTGTTTGTCATTGAGTGTGTGACTGTCAGTGTGTACAGAGTGGAGCGGAGCGTGGTACAGGAGCTTCTGTTTCCTGTACCTGGCCAGACTGACAGGAGGTGCTCACAGAGAGAGCACTCCCTGTCAGTCTGGCCGGGTACAGAAAACTGAAGCTCCTTTAGGGGATCTGCTCCGCTTGGCAATGCAACAATAGAGGTAGGAGGCACACCAGGAAGGGAAGTGTGACCACTAAATGGGTGTGGGGTGCACCAAGGGACAGGGAGGGAATGGGAGAGAAACACCAAGAGACAGGGAAAAGAGGGGGGAGGGGAGAAGAACAATAAGGGACAGGGAAGGGACCACTAATGGTCGGGGAGGGGAGAGGGGCTGGTTAAGAGGCACATAGATGAAGATTTTTTTTGGGGGGGAAGGGGGATGGCGGAAAAATGCATCTTCGCCTATGTACCTAAAAATCCAAGCACCGGCCCTGGTTGGACCTAGGCAGCATGATGTCTTAAGCCGGCCCAGAGAGTGAGTGAGTGAGTGAATAATATAATATATATGTTCAGAAACATATTAGTAATATATGTAAATCGGGTTCATGCAAAGAGGGTGAAAAGGTATTAAAGAAAAACACACTTATAGCATCAAATTTACAAAGCCAAACTTTTAAAAGCTTTCCTCATTTCTTTCTCGGGATGAGGAATATATCGGTTGTAGACTGAGGATTTCCATCTGCCCAATCTTTTAATAATATGCACTGGAGTGTCAGTGTTGAAGGAGACCGAAGCTGCCCCTATTCTAAATGAAAGATCCGAGACATGGATACAACCCAATCTTAGGAGTAGTGTTCTGATGTAGAAGATGAATTTAGCCGTAGTCAGAGGGATTCAGTGAGAGTAGTGGTGAAATGTGTGTGGCGGGGGGCGGGGCCGGGCCGCCGAGCCGCATGGCAGCAGAATTACATGGCTCCCGGCCCCAATAAACTAAACTGGCTCCGAATCGCCCACGGAAGGCGCAAAGACCGGGTTACCCGCTGACATAAAGTCAAGGACAACATCAGCCTTACAAAGATACCAAATAGTCCCTGAAAGACGACTGTGAGCACAGTAAAGGACTCTTAAGGACATTCAAGGCCTACCCGCGGCCATGGGACCAGACTTGAGTAACCAGGAGTCGGCCATAATACATGCTGATCCTCTGGACCGGGCCATAGACGACTTCGAAATAAAAGCAACTTACCCAGGTGAAGGATGCTGCTGGCTCGGGGCGCGGCCCCGCTCCCCCCTCCTTGGCCGGTGGGGTTATCTGGCCTCATATAGGCAAAGCGCGCCGAGACGGGAGTCCCCCGCGCTGGGCCCGGACTGCCCTCCTAAACTGGTAAAGGCGGCCGCAAAGGAGCCCGCCAGCAGCAGAGTCGTGGAGACCAAGCTACATATAAGCTCGTTTCGACGAAAGCAGACGTGATGGGGACTTTTGACTGCTCCTGGAGGGCTGGCAAGTACAGCGCATGTGACCACAGATGTCGCCGACAACTTAAAGAATTGCCCGACTACCTGCCCACCGACGGAGTGACGGCCCAGACTTACCGAGTCTGTGGGGGTCCTCGGGGAGTAGAGTCCCTGGAGCTGCGAGCCCTGTGGATTAAGAGGATGCGGGCCCTCCGGCGGACCGGTGGCCGAGAGGGATGCGCGTCGTCCCCAAGTGTGTGGCCGGCACCAGGAGAGACTGGGGGCTTACACTCCACAGACGCTTGAGAGGTACTGGGGAGGTGCAGGGGACAGAGGGCGCTCAGACCCTAGGTGTGGGGGTCCAGTAGATGGTCTCTGGCCCTGAGTGCCCACAGAGCCACGGAGAGCCCTGAGGGCGGACAGTGTCCTGTCTGGGGAGGACGGATGGAACTCGGCGCACTGGGGCCATGTTGTTGCTGTGCCATGAACGGCCCTGACTGGACCATTATGGAGTCCCCAAATACGGTCATTATGCTTGTACCGCACTCACTAAGAATTTAGTATTTTTACATTTCCATGTCATATGTTCTTCTAAGTTTCTGTTTATTTATTATTTTTTTTGTTCTCTATAATCCTATATGTTACAACTGACAGTCTTGGACCGGGTAATGCTGACCTTCACTTATGGTGATAACAATATTGCGGATTCTGCGCACCAGCCTTTAATTAAATTAACTTGACACATAGCTGTTAGCCAACCAATACTCATATGGAAGATGGAGATATTGCTCTTGCTTCAGATAGGTCTCTTGATAACCGCATCTCTAATTTGCCTTATTATTTCATGTCTTATTTAAATAGGCGTTTTAAAAGGTCCAATTTTAGGCCTACTTCATCTAAGTCACAAAGGCCCCATAACCAGAATGCTACATTATATAAAAGATACCAGCCTGTCAGCGCCTTAGCTGATATGAATGTATATTCTCTGATTTATACTGCCTCTACGAAGGCAACAGTGCATAGGATCGATAGCCATTACCATTCTCTTAATTTCCTCCCTCTATTATTTTACCTCAGGGTGTATTATTATGCCCGGCCGCTCGTGCACGGCACAAGACCCCTTTTTGGCCTCTGAGACATATTCTCACTGGTGCCTAATTGGGGACTTCACGTAGGCCCTTTCTCCCCCCCTTTTTTATGTCCCTCCATTTCAGGCGGGAATAATTTTGTTTTATAACATGATGAGACCGCTACTACGCTTTGCACTGACCTACGTTACTACTGTTTAGCTAATTATGCTTTACTAGGCATTAAACCAATATACAAATTTGATTCAACTGTGTGCTGTAAGCTTACGTTATTCTCTGTTCTGCTGTTACATAATACGCTGTACCATGAAACTGTAAAGCTCCATATCATCCTTGATGCACATTTTTGCCTTCACTAATGTATGTAAAAACTTTACTATACTCCCGTTAAACTTGTTAATAATACTATGAAACATGTAATTAACTAAAATATGTGCAAGTTATTTTCCTGCCACAAATATGTTTAACACTTTATGACCACTGCGCTTGTTAGAGCTGTTGTGGCTATTCAAGCAATGTTGTAATCTTTTATGCATTATAAAATAAAGAAACTCTGAATGAAATGTAGTGTGGCATGACTGAGTGTGGGTAAGTAAGAGTCAAGTATTTTAACTGGGCACTAGTTCTAGGTGGGATAAAGTGGTATAGCTGTATGGATGAGTAGTTTGGTTCGTTTTAGAGGTTTGTAGAGAAAGTATATAGTGATTGTGACGAGAGCAATCTCGCCACATTGCATTGGAGAAGCCTGGTTGCCCGCCTGCTGCCTTTGGACTATGGACCAGACATTAAAAGACTTTATTTTCCCTGCAGAAAGGCTTATTCGTGCCTTTCTGCCAGGGTGTTCGGTAGATTTTATCTACCGAACAAACTGCAGAAGGAGCGACCACCTGGGAGCTGGAGTGTGCCGCCAATTTACCTCCCTGAAGCTGCGGTTAACCGCAGCTTAATTGACGAATACAGGGTGGTCTTTGTTCGTTTACCGAACACGTGGCGGCGGCCATTTTAAAACTCCCGAGCGGTCAGCGGTGTTCAGCGCTTACACCATGGATCTAAAAACGGACACTTATTTGCACGAACACCGCTGAGCCATCCGCCGCCTGGTTCTTATTCGTACAGTTCTAACGAATACATGTTCATCCGGTACTTTTGTTATGTGAATGTGTTAACCCAGATAGCTATGCCATGGAGCCTATTCGTGTAATTAAAGACTTTGGCTCCATGGCAATTGAACTGTGTGAATAGGATCTGAGCGCTATTCTGTATTTTTGTGTGCTCAGATCCCAGCTATCTGGGGATGTGTGACATGTCTGTGTTTTATGTATAAAATATGACTTTGTGTATTTTAAAGTATTTTTATGTTTTTGTGCTCACCGTGTGCATAATGGCGATTTGCCTTTGTCCTGGGAGATAATTGAATTACTTCTCAATTATCTCCAGGGCAGAGGAGAGGAAGCCAGGATGCATTGTGGGAAAGTATTGTGACTGTATGTCCTAAATTGATACCTGTCTGTCTTTTGTTACAGTCTCCCATTTGGTCCCCTAGGGGAGTGTCCACCAAGTGGGAGACCTGCATAAATACTGGGTGGGTAGCCCATAATAAACCAGACCACTGCTTGACCCCTCAACACGGAGCCTTGTCTCGTCTTTGGGGGGATTCATTGTATGCTGATAGAGACTGATTGCCAGGAGTGTAAGCTGCTTGGGAGCTTTTCCTGTTCGTCTGCTAGCAGCTATTCGTGAGGTTCCGGTTCGGGAGTTTGGAGTGCTACCTTATTCCCTTGTATGCAGTTCGGGAGTTTGGTGCATTCACTTGTATTCAATTCGGGAGTTTGGTGTTTTACTGAAGCTGCCTTTATATCTGAAAGGGGAATATCGCCTAAACGGATTTTAACCCCTTGTCTGCTGAAACGGTCCGTTACAATTGGTGGCAAGCGGCGGGATCGTTCCTACAGCCAGAAGGACAGCTACAGGAGACACCATTCCGTGGATTTTACAATTTGAGGGCAACGCATGTCCCAGTACAGCGACCCTGACAGCACTGGGATGGAACCAGCAGTGGAGTACGATGAGGGTGTCATGGATGACCGAGATGCAGTCTGCAAAGGCATCTGGTACCAGGCACTGGGTATTGCGGAGTATGAGAGATTCCCCAAGGAAGACCAGCGGTTGCAGAAGTGAGTAGCCCTGCGGATGCCCTTCCTTGGAGAGCAGCCCCTGGAGGAATGTGTGAGGAAATTGGAACACCTAGTATGGCAGGAGATGTGGCTAGAAGATGCCTACCAGGCGCTCTAGTGGTATGGGGCACAGTACCTGCCCTGGACAGCCGAGCATGACAAGCAAGAGGGAGAGGAGTTTCATGGTCCTGGCTTGTTGTGGGAGTCTTTTTCAGAGCTCGAATTTGGGAGCCTTACACAAGCCCCGTTCAGTGATCTCTTGGAGTGGAGGGAGAGCAGGTATGACTGGGACGACACTCACGAGAATGAGCAAGACCTAGTCCACCTGGTGACCCGGGAGATAGAGCTAGAACAGGGCTACCAGCAGCTGTTTCAATGCAGTGAGAAGGCTCAGCAGGAAGCAGCATGACAGACCCAGAGCCAGACCCATTCAGCTGGGACGAGAGAGTGAAGTTTTACTGGGAAGAACCCCAGGTGGCCGGTGGAGATGGGACCGAGGTCTCTCCACCGATCCTGCAGGGAATTGGGAGCCCAGTCTCCATTCCCCAGCAGCAGTGTAATATGCAGGGAGAGGAGAGCAGCGTCCTCCCTCTCCAGCGGCAGAGGTAGTTGTTCCTGCCCTCCAGCAGCAGAGTGATATGCCGGGAAGGCAGTGTGAAGTGCAGGGAGGGGAGAGCAGCGTCCTCCCTCCCCAGCGGCAGGCTGAGTTACAGGGGGCAGAGGTAGTTGTTCCTGCCCTCCAGCAGCAGAGTGATATGCCGGGAAGACAGTGTGAAGTGCAGGGAGAGGAGAGCAGCGTCCTCCCTCCCCAGCGGCAGGCTGAGTTACAGGGGGCAGAGGTAGTTGTTCCTGCCCTCCAGCAGCAGAGTGATATGCCGGGAAGGCAGTGTGAAGTACAGGGAGAGGAGAGCAGCGTCCTCCCTCCCCAGCGGCAGCGTTATTTTTTGGGAATTGGGAGCCCAGTCTCCATTCCCCAGCGGCAGCGTGTCCAGCAAGGAATAGAGAGTCCAGTCTCCTTTCCCCAGCAGCAGGACTCTGTATTGGGAGTAGAGACAGTCGGTCTCCCTCCACAGAGGCTGGAAGTATATATGGGAGAGGAGCTTGTTACCCCCTCTCCCCAGCGGCAGATTACTAATGTGCAGGGAATAGAGAGAGTCTCCTTTCCCCAGCGGCAGAGTGTCCTAAAAGGAATAGAGAGCCCAGTCTCCTTTCCCCAGCAGCAGGACTCTGTATTGGGAGCAGAGACAGTCGGTCTCCCTCTCCCGCGGCTGGAAGTATATATGGGAGAGGAGCTTGTTACCCCCTCTCCCCAGCGGCAGCTTAACATACCAGGGGGAGACAGTAAGCCCCACAACTGTGCAGATGGGGCCGTGGTCTCTGCACTTACCACACGGGGTAGGGACGGTCGGTCCTGCCCCCCAACGACTGGGCTGTTTAGCCAAAGGGGAGACAGCCGGTCTCCCCCTCCGGCAGCAAAGCTGTGCAGCTAAAGCGGAGACAGTCGGTCTCCAGCAGCAGAGTGGTGTATTTAAAGGGGAGACAGTCGGTCTCCAGCAACCAGGCTTCAAACAGACTACTCCCGTGGTAGTGCTGGCATCAGGGCAGAGTACCGCTGGTCTCTGCCCACTCAGGAACCCACCAAGGCAGCCTACCAGTCCCCCACACAGCCGTGGTGAGGCACCTGGACATGGACAAGTTTCTCCTCTACCCAGGTGTAGTAACCAGTTATTGTGGGTGGGCTGTACTGCTGTTTCTGTTTTGTGGGTGGGCTGCTGGACTAACAAGGGCACTGACCGGCAGGAGGTCAGATACCCTGTTAGTCTGTTTGGAAAAGGGGAGAGATGTGACGAGAGCAATCTCGCCACATTGCATTGGAGAAGCCTGGTTGCCCGCCTGCTGCCTTTGGACTATGGATTAGACTTTAAAAGACTTTATTTTCCCTGCAGAAAGGCTTATTCGTGCCTTTCTGCCGGGGTGTTCGGTAGATTTTATCTACCGAACAAACTGCTGAAGGAGCGACCACCTGGGAGCTGGAGTGTGCCGCCAATTTATCTCCCTGAAGCTGCGGTTAACCGCAGCTTAATTGACGAATACAGGGTGGTCTTTGTTCGTTTACCGAACACGTGGCGGCGGCCATTTTAAAACTCCCGAGCGGTCAGCGGTGTTCAGCGCTTACAACATGGATCTAAAAACGGACACTTATTTGCACGAACACCGCTGAGCCATCCGCCGCCTGGTTCTTATTCGTACAGTTCTAACGAATACATGTTCATCCGGTACTTTTGTTATGTGAATGTGTTAACCCAGATCGCAATGCCATGGAGCCTATTCGTGTAATTAAAGACTTTGGCTCCATGGCAATTGAACTGTGTGAATAGGATCTGAGCGCTATTCGGTATTTTTTTTTTTAATTCTTTATTTTTGCAGTGCATGTATAATTGACAAAAACAGTTGTCTGCATCAAATATCGGTATCATACAATATTTTGTAACTACGATTCTTGTGGTTTTAGGTAGTTTGTCCGCACCATTTTATGTGTGGTGTTATCCGAGAGTAGTCTATCAAGGTCAGTCGGGTTGTAGCTTACGTGAGTTGTATAGTTGTACGGGACCTGGCTTGTAGTGCTGGTATGCGGGCTGTAAAGTTCCGCACAGTAATGCATGTGTAGGGTCTGTCAGGCGTTCATAGTGAGATAGGGGTGCTCTGTCATGAGTGTGTGTCTGGCTTCTCGTATCTATTCTTCGGTATTGTGTCTCATGGCCCCTTTCCCTGCTGAGTGATGTGCCCCTTACCTTGGGGGTGTCGGGGGGGGGGGGGGAGCGCACAAAACTATTCGGTAGTTTTGTGCGCTCAGATCCCAGCTATCTGGGGATGTGTGGCATGTCTGTGTTTTATGTATAAAATATGACTTTGTGTATTTTAAAGTGTTTTTATGTTTTTGTGCTCACTATGTGCATAATGGCGATTTGCCTTTGTCCTGGGAGATAATTGAATTACTTCTCAATTATCTCCCGGGGCAGAGGAGAGGAAGCCAGGATGCATTGTGGGAAAGTATTGTGACTGTATGTCCTAAATTGATACCTGTCTGTCTTTTGTTACAGTCTCCCATTTGGTCTCCTAGGGGAGTGTCCACCAAGTGGGAGACCTGCATAAATACTGGGCGGGTAGCCCATAATAAACCAGACCACTGCTTGACCCTCAACACGGAGCCTTGTCTCGTCTTTGGGGGGATTCACTGTATGCTGATAGAGACTGATTGCCAGGAGTGTAAGCCGCTCGGGAGCTTTTCCTGTTCGTCTGCTAGCAGCTATTCGTGAGGTTCCGGTTCGGGAGTTTGGAGTGCTACCTTATTCCCTTGTATGCAGTTCGGGAGTTTGGTGCATTCACTTGTATTCAATTCGGGAGTTTGGTGTTTTACTGAAGCTGCCTTTATATCTGAAAGGGGAATATCGCCTAAACGGATTTTAACCCCTTGTCTGCTGAAACGGTCCGTTACAGTGATCATGATTTTTAGCGATATCCAATATTTTTAAGGTGGTCCCAGTGCCACCACTCATATCTGGTGTCACAATAGCTTGCATTTAAAAAAAAATTAAAAATTTTGACTGTAATATAATAGCAGTCAGTTTCCTTCACACGTGTGCGTTTCAGGGCCTGCCAGGGCACAGTGTCACACCAGTGCAACTCATATCTGGTGTAACAGTAGTGTACATTTAAAAAAAAATTACAGGGGGATTGTTGTCACCTTTCGGGGACCCTTGGTGTTGTACGTGGGTGGGTGGAGTAAGAGACCTTCAATGACATCATTGAGGACAAGGAACGGGACATGGCTAGCTTGGTATCCAACCTTGTGCAAATGGGGAGTTTGCGGTTGTGCAAATGGACTGTTTGCGGTTGTTTGCGGTGCGTTAAACGGGGAATTTGGTCTGTCACTGTGAAGCGGGCGTAACCCTTACACTACCTGATCGATACAACATCATACCTGATGTTTTAAAGCATGTTATTCCAAACAATTTAGGAATGTTAGGTGATTTATGCCCTTTATGGATTAAAACCAGATTCTGCATCAACTATGTAATTTTCCATGGAAGTTTTGCCATGGATCCCCCTCCGTCATGTCACAGTCCAGGTGTTAGTCCCCTTGAAACAACTTTTCCATCACTATTGTGGCCAGAAAGAGTCCCTGTGGGTTTTAAAATTCGCCTGCCTATTGAAGTCTATGGCGGATCGCCGGGTTCGCCCGTTCGCGAACATTTGCGGAAGTTCGCGTTCGCCATTCGCGAACAGAAAATTTCATGTTCGCGACATCACTAATTACCTGTTATCAGAGGAGATTTGTTTAAGGACTTTCTTCCTCTTTCTCTCAGACTGGATTTCTGGTTATTGGATTGTCATTCTCATCACTTTGTGGATTTTTATCAACATTGTGAATCTTGCAGCAGAGGAGTAGTAACTGTCTGCTTCTCTGGCCGTATATCTCCTGCTAACATGAGTCATTTGACACCATCTTGCCAAACACTTTTATTTAGAATGTAATATCAGTATGTGGTTTATAAAGTACAGAATGTTACCCACAGAACCACAGTCTGCCTCGTATACGGGAAACAACAGAGGCCTTCACACTTCTGTTTTCAGTATGCTACGGACGCATGGGGCCTGATGAATTTCATGTGGTGGATTTCAGCAGAACAGATTATTGCTGCACTCTTTTTAGCACCTTTTGTTGAACCATGTATTTATTTATTTGTTTGTTTATTTCATCCTATTGTGAAGTTTAATATATATAATATTTAATAAAGTTATTTTGAAATTTTTAAAAAATGTTTTTCCTTTTTCCTTTACAAATGTTAGATTCACAACTGTATATTGAGAAAGAACAGACGTATAAACAGGGTGTGTATGTAACATTTGTTAAATTGTGTACAGTAAACATCGAAAACATTTAACTATTTGCTGTAGATACAATGGCTGGATTATCTTTGCAGAGTGAGGTTTTATAATCTACTTACTGAATGGCAATTTCCCCATAGACTTTAGGGGAGGATTTACTATTGAAAAAAAGGTTGTTGTTTGGTATAACAATATAGTAAACTTATATCAAAAGAGTCCTTAATTAAATGGTGATTTAGAATAAAACAATAATCTCTTGTAAAATAATGACATTTTAGGTTTAGAACTAAGGCAACAAAAACATTATTTTGTTGTTAAAATTTGTTGCATTTGTCCAAATACTAATAAAAATTGACAGTGACACTGAAGACAAGTGCATCATATGATTAAATAAATACAGTCCTTTAATTCATTGTCGGTAACTCTAATGGTGAAATTAATTACTCATCCCCCTTGCCACTCTTACTGTAAACTGGCTGATGAAGGGTTAAATTAGTTGCTCACCCCCCAAGAGTATGTGCCCTGTCGGTAATCATAATTTATAATCCTTTCACAGCCCATTATCCACTTCTCCTTTATATTGGTGAGGGTGTTGTTGCTATAGAACTCATTGAATGAGCTACATGAAAGGATTTTCTTCTCACAATGTAAACTCTGATATGAGAGGGGTGTGCAACAGAAAGAGCTAAAGCATAATGGAACTATGTAATCTATATAATTTGTTTGTATGCTTTGCGAGTAACAAAATTCAGTCCTGTTCTTGGCTTATTTTTGACCTCATGCATTTAAAACATCCATGTCTAAAAGGGAAGTTTTAAAGATCTGATTTTTTGCCTGAAGAAGTGGTTTTAACAGAGTCTGTACAGATGTTTAAACAGCAACTAGATGCACCATACTTGGAAAAACATACTATTTAATTATACAATTGTTCTACTGTCTGGTTACAGCTTCTTGATCTAAGGGTAAATCTGACTGCCATTCTAGGGTCAAGAATAATTTTCCCCCTAGTTTGTTGCAAAATTGGAAGTGCTTCAAACTCTGAGGGGAGGAGGGTTGCCTTAGATCAACAGCCAAAAACATGTGAGGAAGGCTGAACTTGATGGACACATGTCTCTTTTCAGTTTATGTAACTATGTAACTTTTACAACCTATTGAAATACTTGTGAAGATCCCTGCTTCCTTGTTGTTAATAGAAAGGGGATTATGATGAGCATTTAAACACTATATATGCTGTGAGAGATATTTTAGAGGGGATTGCTGTCACACATGTAGTTTAGTTTACACTTTGCACTGTTTTATGTCTTATCTGTTTTAGAGCATATACTAACAGTTTTTAAACTATTGATATTATTTGTTTTTATAATATAGCCAAGGTGGAATTTAGGGAAAGATTAGGTTTGGTTAGAGCTTGGGGTGGATGTAGTGTTTGGGTAGTTAAAAAGCATTAGTTTGCTTTTGGTTTAAGACTTAAAGCAGGCTTCCCCAAGATGGCCGGTCAAGCTTTCTGAGAACTCCTGCACCTGCGGGAGTAAACACGATAATTTGGACCAAGACAATAGCCTCAGCAACTCCAGGGGCTCGGAAACCGATGCAGAATCAAATGGGGAACAGGGGGATACCTTTCCTGACCCGGTACACCAAGCGACCACAGCAACCGGCCATGCGGCCTACTCTGGAGCTGGGCCTGGAGCCTGGGGGAGGCGGCCGATCCCCCGGCAAGGGACACGCTCACATACAAGAGCCCACAATAGCCCTGCAAACTCCCCCCCCGCCGGACCGGTGGGGGTTATCCCGGTCCTCGCTGGGGACGGTTACCCCCACAACTCAGCCTGTAGCCCAACGGACCCGAGATGCCCCTGAAACTGCCGCCGCAGTAGCACTCACGCAATTCAGGGTGAGCACAGGGAACTCAAGCGACTACCCCTCAGACCACACCGATTACGCCGCAAGGTTGGACGCGATTTTCAAGGCGTTTTGGGACAAACTCGAGCGGCGCAGGCAGCAACATGCCACACTTAAACATGGCACCCGCTCATTAACACACTCACGTGGAGCACTTAAAATGGCCGCTACGAGCAGACCCCAGCGCCCGAAGGGATCGCGACACCGCCCAACCCCACACATTAAACTGAGGGCGCGTGCAGCCAACCGGAGCAGCAGAACTCCCTTCGGACAGGGAACTCGACTGGACCGAGCACATACCCAATCTATAGTCCAGCGCCAACGCAGACCCACCTACCCACCTCAGAGAGGCTCTACTACAAGCCGACCCGGTAGAGACCCACCAGCAGCCGCACAGAGGCGGGAACCGACATGGAGCACGCTTCAGCCAAACAAGCCTCGGAGAGACCAAACCCTGATCGTTCAACCACGCTGCCTATTATCAGACTTTCAAAACTTGTCATGCCCCGGTGCCGGCAGGGACTCTGCCTTACGATCTACCAGCAACCCCCGAGCTGTGCCCAGCCGAGGCATTGGGTGAAGTACCCACGAGAGGACACTGTCTGACACCAAGTTGCCGTAGCATACTATATGGGGAGTACCTCACTCGACTACTCTTTAGGATAAGTGACTCCACTCATGTTACCCATCTCTGAACAAGCTTTTATATATGCTCTTTAGTTTGATTTTTCATATGCTTTTTCCTTGTTGTTCTTCAAGTTACATATCTATGTGCTCCCTGAGGGCTCATAGCCCATAAGCCTCCTCCTGTAAAGGGCCTCACCTAGTTAACCCCTTTAGCAGGCAAGACTAAGGGCAAGTTAAAGGCTATACATAAGCGAAGGGTAAAATTAGCGCTGGTAAACCAGCTTGTTAACATAACTATTATACTCTGACAAACTGCTCAGGACCATTTTGCTCAACATTCTGTTCACCACACCACCAGATAAACTTGCATGTGTTCACTGCCTATTGATAAATATAGGGGAATATTCACTAAATGCCAAACATTGTTATATTGGGGAATATTCACTAAATGCAAAACATTGTTATATAGGAGAATATTCACTAAATGCAAAACATTGTTATATAGGGGAATATTCACTAAATGCAAAACATTGTTATATAGGGGAATATTCACTAAATGACAAACATTGTTATATAGGGGAATATAACAATGTTTGGCATTTAGTGAATATTCCCCTATATAACAATGTTTGGCATTTAGTGAATATTCCCCTATATAACAATGTGTGGCATTTAGTGAATATTCCCCTATACGCACTAAATGCAAAACATTGTTATATAGGGGAATATTCACTAAAAGCAAAACATTGTTATACAGGGGAATATTCACTAAATACCAAACATTGTTATGTAGGGGAATAAAAAAAATGAGGGGGGGGAGACCTACTGACCCCCCCCCCCCCGGGCCCCACCCCTGAGCGGTGGGTGGCGGCCCTAAAAAAAACAATAAGGGGGGGACCTACTGTCCCCCCCGGCCCCCACCCCTGAGCGGTGGGTGGGTGCCCTAAAAAAAACAATAAGGGGGGGACCTACTGTCCTCCCCCCGGCCCCCACCCCTGCGCGGTGGGTGGGGACCATAAATCACAATGGGGGGACCTACTGTCCTCCCCCCCACCCCCACCCGTGGGCGTTGGGTGGGGGCCATAAAAATAATGAGGGGGGACCTACTGTCCCCCCCCCCGGCCCCCACCCCTGAGCGATGGGTGGGGCCCCAAAAAAAACAATAAGGGGGGCCTACTATCCACCCCTGGCCCCCACCCCTGAGCGGTGGGTGGGGGCCATAAAAATAATGAGGGGGGGACCTACTTTTCTCCCCCCCGGCCCCTACCCCTGTGCGGTGGGTGGGGGTCAAAAATCACAATGGGGGGACTTACTGTCCCCCCCCAGCCCCCACCCATGAGTGGTGGGTGGGGGTCCTAAAAAACAATAAGGGGGGACCTACTGTCCCCCCCGGCCCCCACCCCTGAGTGGTGGGTGGGGGCCCTAAATACTAATAAGGGGGGGACCTAATGTCCTCCCCCCTGGCCCCCACCCCTGAGCGGCGGGTGGGGGCCCTAAATACAAATGGGGGCGGACCCTAGTCACCCCCTTCCCCCCCAAAAAAATTATCCCCCTACCTATCCCCCTCACCCTTAAAATAATGAGGGGAGACCTTTAACTAAGAACCTGTAAAAAAATTAGAAAAAAAAAACTTACCATTTGATGTTTTCTTTCTTCTAAAATCTTCTTTTATCAGCCCCAAAAAAGGCCAAATAAAAAAACCATAATAACCGAGGCAATTAAAAAAAAAAAACGAGCGCAAAAAAATAAAAATCCATCTTCACCCATGGAGGGCTCCGCGCAGACTGAGCTCTGCAGGGCGGGGGAAGGCTTATAAAGCCTTGCCACGCCCTGCAATTAGGCTAAGAACACTCTGATTGGCTGGTTTAAGCCAATCAGAGTGCTCTTTGTCATTTTACACAGCGTGGGAAAATTCCAAAGAACTTTCCCACGCTGTGTAAAATGACACAGAGCACTGTGATTGGATGGCTTGAAATCCATCCAATCACAGTGCTCTGTGTCATTTTACACAGCGTGGGAAAGTTCTTTGGAATTTTCCCACGCTGTGTAAAATGACAAAGAGCACTCTGATTGGTGGGCTTGAAATCCATCCAATCACAGTGCTCTGTGTCATTTTACACAGCGTGGGAAAATTCCAAAGAATTTAACAATGTTTGGCATTTAGTGAATATTCCCCTGTATAACAATATTTGACATTTACTGAATATTCCCCTATATAACAATGTTTTGCATTTAGTGAATATTCCCCTATATAACAATGTTTGGCATTTAGTGAATATTCCCCTATATAACAATGTTTGGCATTTAGTGAATATTCCCCTATATTCACTAAATGCAAAACATTGTTATATGGGGGAATATTCACTAAATGCAAAACATTGTTATACAGGGGAATATTCACTAAATACCAAACATTGTTATATAGGGGAATAAAAATAATGACCTACTGTCCCCCCCCCCCCGCCCCCACCCCTGAGCGGTGGGTGGGGGCCCTAAAAAATACAATAAGGGGGTGACCTACTGTCCCCCCCCCGGCCCCTACCCCTGAGTGGTGGGTGGGGGCCCTAAAAAATACAATAAGGGGGGGACCTACTGTCCTCCCCCCCGGCCCCCAACCCTGCGTGATGGGTGGGGGCCATAAATCACAATGGGGCGTTGGGTGAGGGGCCATAAAAATAATGAGGGGGGACCTACTGTCCTCCCCCCCACCCCCACCCCTGCACGGTGGGTGGGGGCAATAAAAATAATGAGGGGGGGACCTACTGTCCTCCCCCTGAGCGGTGGGTGGGGGCCCTAAAAAAAACAATAAGGGGGGACCTACTGTCCCCCCCCGGCCCCCACCCCTGAGCGGTGGGTGGGGGCCCTAAAAAAAACAATAAGGGTGGGACCTACTGTCCCCCCCCCGGCCCCCACCCCTGAGCGGTGGGTGGGGGCCCTAAATACTAATAAGGGGGGACCTAATGTCCTCCCCCCTGGCCCCCACCCCTGAGGGTGGGGGCCCTAAATACAAATGGGGGGGACTCAGTCACCCCCTCCCCCCAAAAAAAATAAATTATCCCCCTACCTACCCCCCTCACCCTTTAACTAAGAACCTGTAAAAAAAATTAGAAAAAAACAACTTACCATTTGATGTTTTCTTTCTTCTAAAATCTTTTTTCAGCCCCAAAAAAGGCCAAATAAAAAAACATAATAACTGACACAATTTAAAAAAAAAAAAAAAACGAGCGCAAAAAAAATAATCCATCTTCACCCATTGAGGACTCCGCGCAGACTGAGCTCTGCAAGGCGGGGGAAGGCTTATAAAGCTTTGCCACGCCCTGCAATTAGGCTAAGAACACTCTGATTGGCTGGTTTAAGCCAATCAGAGTGCTCTTTGTCATTTTACACAGCGTGGGAAAATTCCAAAGAACTTTCCCACGCTGTGTAAAATGACACAGCACTGTAATTGGATGGCTTGAAATCCATCCAATCACAGTGCTCTGTGTCATTTTACACAGTGTGGGAAAGTTCTTTGGAATTTTCCCACGCTGTGTAAAATGACAAAGAGCACTCTGATTGGCTTAAACCAGCCAATCAGAGTGTTCTTAGCCTAATTGCAGGGTGTGGCAAGGCTTTATAAGCCTTCCCCCGCCCTGCAGAGCTCAGTCTGCGCGGAGCCCTCCATGGGTGAAGATGGATTTTTTTTTTTTTTTGCGCTCGTATTTTATTTTTTTTAATTGCGTCGGTTATTATGGTTTTTTATTTGGCCTTTTTTGGGGCTGAAAAAATAAGATTTTAGAAGAAAGAAAACATCGAATGGTTTTTTAAAATTTTTTGTACAGGTTCTTAGTTAAAGGTCCCCCCCTCATTATTTTTAGGGTGAGGGGGGTAGGTAGGGGGATAATTTTTTTTGGGGGGGAAGGGGGTGACTAGGGTCCCCCCCTTACAGTAGGTCCCCTCCCCTCATTATCATCATGGCCCCCACCCGCCACACAGGGGTGGGGGCCTGGGGGGGGGACAGTAGGTCCCCCCCTCATTATCATTATGGCCCCCACCCACCGCACAGGGGTGGGGGTCTGGGGGGGAGGACAGTAGGTCCCCCCCCTCATTATCTTTATGGCCCCCACCCGCCGCCCAGGGATGGGGGCCGGGGGGGGAGGAGAGTAGGTCTCCCCCACCCCCCTTCAATCACTATTGTGGCCAGAAAGAGTCCCTGTGGGTTTTAAAATTCGCCTGCCTATTGAAGTCTATGGCGGTTCGCCCGGTTCCCGAACATTTGCAGAAATTCGTGTTCGCGCTTCGTGAACCGAAAATGTTATGTTCGCGACATCACTATTGATAGCTTTATTTCACTCTGTATTATCTTCCCATATTATATTTCTATGATAAATTGTCTGTATTGCTGCAACAAGTGAATTAAAAAAATAAATTATAAATAGTAAAAAAAGTGAGCTTTCCACATTGACTGTATACCTTACCCCTCCCTTGCTTACCTCATTACATAAGCTTCTTACTCCTATTTTAATAACTTAATTGTCCGTGCTATCTACATCAGCTGCGAGAGGGCTCCAGGCTAATTAATGCAATGATTAGTATAAGTCTAGTTAGTGTTTACTGATATTTTCCAGATGGGTTGTTTATCAAAGTCCAAATCAGGGAAAACAGGCCATATTATATTTTATAAGTCACCATGGATGCAACAAAATGGATGGCTGTTGGCACACCTTCTTGTTATTACCTCAACTCTGATATTATAGACTTTGATGAGGTGTATGCTGAAATTATTTTTAAATAAAGTGGTACACTCTATAATACCCCTGTCAAAGTAATTGTCATGACATAATTAAGAAAGTCAAAATGGCACTGTTTACGTCATTATAAAGCTGTAGGTGTTTTGTTTTTTTCAATGTCAGGTGACTGTTGTATGGAATCTAAAAGAAACGTAGGGACAGCTTTTAACCAATAAAACCCAGTGCCCTGTTTAGTGAAAGAACATGCACTGATAAGCCACAACATTAAAACCACTGAGAGGTGAAGTGAATAATACCAGGGCCGTCTTTACCGCGGGGCAAACGGGGCAGCTGCCCCGGGCCCAGTTACTCCTGGGGGCCCGAAGCAGCTGCACCGTGGGCCCTGCTTGCCTCAAGCATTTCTCCCACCCGCCAGTGCAGCCACACACTAAGGAGGCCCACCAGGTGGCCCATGCACTAAGGGCCACCCGGTGGGCTTCTGTCAGCAGGGGCCCGGTCTTGCGCTCTGGCGCTTTAAGAGCGTGACCGGGCCCTCTTGCTTTTCGGCAGCTGGCTGGGAGGAAGTGATGTCTGCGCGTCACTTCCTCCATAAAGAGAGGAGCCGCGCGGGAAGAGGAAGTGGCAGAGCAGAGGGGGTCTGGGCCGAGCTAGCCAGACCCCAACTCCCAGCAGCTTCAGCCACCCTCTAAGGTAGGAAACTGGGGGGTGGGTTTTATAGTGTAAATTTTGTGTGTGTGTGTGTCAGTATGTCTGCCAGTGTTTGTGTCAGTATGCCTGTCAGTGTGTGTGTCAGTATGCCTGTCAGTGTGTGTGTCAGTATGTCTGCCAGTGTGTGTGTCAGTATGCCTGTCAGTGTGTGTGTCAGTATGCCTGTCAGTGTGTGTGTCAGTATGTCTGCCAGTGTGTGTGTCAGTATGTCTGCCAGTGTTTGTGTCAGTATGTCTGTCAGTGTGTGTGTGAGTATGTGTGTCAGTATGCCTGTCAGTGTATGTGTCAATGTGTCTGTCAGTGTGTGTGTCAGTGTATGTGTCAGTATGTCTGTCAGTGTATGTGTCAGTATGTGTGTCAGTATGCCTGTCAGTGTATGTGTCAGTATGTGTGTCAGTATGCCTGTCAGTGTATGTGTCAGTGTGTGTGTGTGTGTCAATATGTGTCAGTATTCCTGTCAGTGTATGTGTCAGTATGCCTGTCAGTGTGTGGGTCAGTATGTCTGTCAGTGTATGTGTCAGTATGTGTGTCAGTATTCCTGTCAGATTGTGTGTCAGTATGTCTGTCAGTGTGTGTGTCAGTATGCCTGTCAGTGTATGTGTCAGTATGTCTGTCAGTGTATGTGTCAGTATGTGTGTCAGTATGCCTGTCAGTGTATGTGTCAGTATGTGTGTCAGTATGCCTGTCAGTGTATGTGTCAGTGTGTGTGTGTGTCAATATGTGTCAGTATTCCTGTCAGTGTATGTGTCAGTATGCCTGTCAGTGTGTGGGTCAGTATGTCTGTCAGTGTATGTGTCAGTATGTGTGTCAGTATTCCTGTCAGATTGTGTGTCAGTATGTCTGTCAGTGTGTGTGTGTCAGTATGTGGGTCAGTATGCCTGTCAGTGTATGTGTCAGTATGTCTGTCAGTTTATGTGTCTGTGTAAGTATGTCTGTCTCTATGTGTCTGTATATCTGTGTGTGTATCTATATGTTGTCATTGTGTGTGTATCTGTATGAAGTCTGTGTGTGTATCTGTGTATCTGCCAGTGTGTCAGGTGTGTATATGTGTGTCTGTGTAACTGCATGTGTGTCAGTGTTTGAATCTTTGTGTATGTCAGGATGTGTATCGGTGTGTCTGTATGTGTGTCAGTGTGTATCTGTATGTTGTCTTTGTGTGTTTCGCTGTATCTGAGGTGAAGTGGTGAAGTGAATAATACCAGGGCCGTCTTTACCGCGGGGCAAACGGGGCAGCTGCCCCGGGCCCAGTTACTCCTGGGGGCCCGAAGCAGCTGCACTGTGGGCCCCGCTTGCCTCAAGCATTTCTCCCACCCGCCAGTACAGCCACACACTAACCCGGTGGGCTTCTGTCAGCAGGGGCCCGGTCTTGCGCTCTGGCACTTTAAGAGCGCGACTGGGCCCTCTTGCTTTTCAGCAGCCGGCTGGGAGGAAGTGATGTCTGCGCGTCACTTCCTCCATAAAGAGAGGAGCCGCGCGGGAGGAGGAAGAGGCAGAGCAGAGGGGGTCTGGGCCGAGCTAGCCAGACCCCAACTCCCAGCAGCTTCAGCCACCCTCTAAGGTAGGAAACTGGGGGTGGGTTTTATAGTGTAAATTTTGTGTGTGTGTGTCAGTATGTCTGCCAGTGTTTGTGTCGGTATGCCTGTCAGTGTGTGTGTCAGTATGCCTGTCAGTGTGTGTGTCAGTATGTCTGCCAGTGTGTGTGTCAGTACTTCTGCCAGTGTGTGTGTCAGTATGTCTGCCAGTGTTTGTGTCAGTATGCCTGTCAGTGTGTGTGTCAGTATGTCTGTCAGTGTGTGTGTGTCAGTGTATGTGTCAGTATGTGTGTCAGTATGCCTGTCAGTGTATGTGTCAGTATGTCTGTCAGTGTGTGTGTCAGTGTATGTGTCAGTATGTGTGTCAGTATGCCTGTCAGTGTATGTGTCAGTATGTCTGTCAGTGTGTGTGTCAGTGTATGTGTCAGTATGTGTGTCAGTATGCCTGTCAGTGTATGTGTCAGTATGTCTGTCAGTGTATGTGTCAGTGTGTGTGTGTCAGTATGTGTCAGTATTCCTGTCAGTGTATGTGTCAGTATGTGTGTCAGTATGCCTGTCAGTGTGTGTGTCAGTATGTCTGTCAGTGTATGTGTCAGTATGTGTGTCAGTATTCCTGTCAGATTGTGTGTCAGTATGTCTGTCAGTGTATGTGTCAGTATGTCTGTCAGTTTATGTGTCTGTGTAAGTATGTCTGTCTCTATGTGTCTGTATATCTGTGTGTGTATCTATATGTTGTCATTGTGTGTGTATCTGTATGAAGTCTGTGTGTGTATCTGTGTATCTGCCAGTGTGTCAGGTGTGTATATGTGTGTCTGTGTAACTGCATGTGTGTCAGTGTTTGAATCTTTGTGTATGTCAGGATGTGTATCGGTGTGTCTGTATGTGTGTCAGTGTGTATCTGTATGTTGTCTTTGTGTTTCGCTGTATCTGTATGTTATGTTATTAGTATGTGTGTCTGTGTATATGAATTTATGTCAGGTTGTGTATCTATGTGTCAGTGTGTGTATATCTACTTGTGTGTTTGTGTTTCTGTGCATACATCTCAACATTCACACGCTAACACTACACACAAATACACCCCTGCATTCAAGCTTCAGCACTACATACAAATACATATTCCATACAAAAACCTGTTTACATTGAAACATACATACAAAAACTGCTTAGTGTTAAATACAAACCTGCAAACATGGGTAAATGGTAGAGCCCCAGCTTTCAAGGCATTGCTGGAGTTGTACGACAGATGAGGATCTACCTTTTAAACATCCTTGCAATAGGGAGGCCCCAAAAAATATTCTTGCACCTCTCTACTTTAGGTTGCCACTGTATTAAGGGTGATAACGTGATTGCACGCCTGGGAAGGGTGTACAGGATCCAGGGGGCCCAAGCAAATGCTTTGCCCGGGGTCCAATCAATATTAAAGACGGCCCTGAATAATACTGTTTATATTGTTACACTATACAAGGGGTGGGATATATTAGGCAAAAAGTGAGCAGTCAGTTCTTGATTTGCATGTGTTGGAAGCAGAAAAAATGGACAAGCAAAATAAATCAAGGGTGACAAGGGCCAAATAGTGATGGCTAGACGACTGGGTCAGAGAATATCCATAACAGCAAGTTTTGGGGGATTTCCTGGTATGCAGTATTTAGTACCTACCAAACGTGGTGCAAGGAAGGACAACCGGCTAACCGCTGTCAGGATCACGGGTGCCAAGGCTAGCTCATCTGGTCCGATTACACTAAAGAGCTACTCTAGCTCAAATTGCTGCTAAACTTAATGCTCGGCATGATAAAATGGTCAGAACACACAGTGCATTGCAGTTTGGTGCATATGGGGGCTGCATAGCCGCAGACAGTTTTGAGTGCCCATGATGACCCCTGTGCAATGCCAACAGAGATTTCTGTGCAGTTGTCCATCAGTGGGGACGTGAGCGTCAGAACTGGACCATAGAGCAATGGAAGAAGTCTGATGAATCAAGTTTTCTTTTAGATCAGGTGAATAGCTGGGTTTGTGTGGTTTACCTGGGGAAGAGATGGCAGCAAGATACACTATGGGAACAAGGCAAGCCAGCGGAGGCAGTGTTATGCTCTTGGCAATGTTCTGCTGGTACACCTTGGTAACTAGTAGCTATCTGGATGTTACTTTGACGCGTACCACCTACCTAGAAATTATTGCAGACCTCGTACACTCCTTCATGGCAATGGTGTTCCCTGATGGCAGTGGCCTCTTTATGCAAGATAACACCGCTGCCACACTCCAAAAATTATTCAGGGACTGTTTGAGGAACTTAACAAAGAGTTTAAGTGCCTTGGCCTCCAAATTCTCAAGATTTTAATCCGATTGAGCATCTGTGGGATGTGCTGGAGCAACAAATCTGATCCATGGGGCCTCACCTCGCAACTTTCAGGACGTAAAGGGTCTGTTCCTAATGTCTTGGTGCCAGATACCACAAGACACGATCAGAGGTCTTGGGGGGTACATGCCTTGACTCATCAGAGCTGTTTTAGTAGCACAAGGGAGATATTAGGCAGGTGGTTTTAATGTTGTGGATGATCAGTGTACATCAAACCACTGCAGGCTTTATACAGGCAAAAATGTTACGCCATCAATGAGGAGTTTTTTTCTTAATCATATAGAAGTATTTAGGCTTTTTAAAATTAAAGAACATGCTTTCTCTTATGGACTGTGGCCTCACAATTGAGTGTGTATAAATATTCAATTTACTCCAAAACAAACCACAACAAGAACTTTCTTTACCAGTGCCTTAAAGGAGCGCTATATGCACCATAATCACCACAGCACTTTGTACTGATTATGATGCCCGGAGTGCGTTAGCTCCCTCTCCCCCAATAAATTCAGATTAATTCGACAACTGACCTTGAGTCCACCTGGCATTGGTAACTTTCTGCTCTGAGAGCAGGAAGCTCCTACCCAGCAGGGCCGGCGCTACCATAAGGCCACGGGTGTGGACAGATCGCTCAAGCGCCATCTTACCCAGCACGAGGCTTACTCGGTGGGAAGGGCGGCTTGGGCGTCATTTTGGGTAGTTAGTGATGTCAGACTCTAGGTCAGGTTCAGGGTCTTTTTTATGAAAGAACATTTCATACAAGCTGTTTCTCATGGCCTAGCTATAGTATACTTTGTTGCATGTTACAGGAACTTGATAATTCCGGTGTTAGTCATGTCCTTCTAGAAAATACAGTCTCTATTCTTTATTCTAAATGCTGTTAGGAAAAATGTTTTTAATAATTCTACATCAGTCCCCCCTATGAAATGTTAGATTCTAAAAAAGATAAACTTTATTTGTTAATACCAGAAGACGTGTTAGCCCAAAGGCACAGAAACCCAGTGGCCGCTAGCTAGGTGTTATTGCAAAGTGCAATTCTGTCCCTTCCTGTCCCTAACAGGCTGCAGCACATCCGTCAATACGGGCAGGAAATCTCTTCACTCCGCTGGTGGCCCGCGGTGGCTAGTCCACCACTTCTCCGCACGGCAGTCAGTTCCATAGAGACGGACGCTGTCCCTAAGCTGGTTCCCTACCTAGAACTCTTGCACTTTATCAGTAAAAGGGATAGTTTGCAGCGGCAGACAGGGTGAGTTGAGATCTTGGAAATCTTGGTCATCAACTGTCAGATGTGCGAAAGTTGTTGCCGCTTGGTCTACAGTCTTCTGTAGGAATTTTCTCAGACAGGGGAGGACACAACAAACGAGAAGAGCAAAAATAAAAAGAGAAATTAGTATTGCCATACCAATATGCATTAAAGCTTTTTGCCATCCTGACATCCAACCAAACCATCTTTCCCAGGGATCTTTTATCCCAGAATTCCTTTGTAACTCTTCAGAGAGTTGATTTAATTTCTCTATGGCCAAGGTGACTTTACCATTAGAACCTGTGTTTTCTGGGATGTAGGTACAACAGGTCATGGTGTCGGGCAATATTTTACATACTCCCCCTTTTTCAGCTAGAATCATGTCTAAGGCCATTCTATTCTGGAAGGACATTTGAGATGTAGCCTGCAGCTGTTCGGCTAAACCCTGAAGGGCATCCCTGGTGTAGTTAACAAAGCGTTGTTGGTTGTAATAAATGTAATTTATCCAATTTAAATTCTTGTTTGCAGTAACTATGGTAAAAAGTGATTCAAACCCCGCAGCAACTTCATCTCTTGCTTTAAACTCATTAGGCACCCCCCTAGGCACCCCAATGGCATCAATGTAAATGTGAGGGTCAAAACTGCCTTTTACTGGGGCTTCACGCTTAACCTTGGCTGGTGTGTGTATGGACTCATGTATGTCAGGGTGTGTGTCAGAGATAATATGTATAGGCATGATGGCTTTAGCCAGAGTACACTCCCCCCACCATTCCTTGTCCATCCTGGATCTTAGCTGTAAATCCCCACACAACCAGTAAATATCCCCCAATGACCTAGTATGGAATTGTAATGGGTACATAGGAACAGTTCTGTAGGTGGCACAATACCCTTTGGAGAAGTTACCCAAGAATTTACCAATTCCATCATAATTGGCATAACAAGTGTAGTTACCTTTATAAACTGTAACACCATCTGGGGGTTTGACATCCTTGGTTAGAAGAGGGTATTCTACTGTCCATGCTTTGCAGAGGGACCTATTGAAATTGTAGTGGTAGGCAAAAAGACTCAAAACACATTCTTCTATATCTACTGGCAAAGTTAAAGGTACGGTGCCGAGGTGAGGCCGGGCACCACCACACACATAGCATGCAGTTCTGTTATGTTTGTTGGCATTATATTTCATCCATTCTAACCATAAATTAACATCATTAAAACCTGTTTCAGCGGTCATGGTATCTTCAAAGGTGGGATTAGCACTGGCCATCATGTCTTTAAAGGACTGGATGTGTGGTTTTTTTTTTTTTTTTAAATTCTTTATTTTTGAGCAGACGATTTTGAGATTTACCGTATAAGCTTTTACATTCATGCATATGATATCACATTTGCTGGTATAATTTTACAGAGTGTCAGCGGTAGGAGTTACATTATACATTTTATATACGTTTCTTTTCCTGTATACATTTTCGTCGTCTGTTTTTTTTCTATTTTGTTGGCAAGCAAAATCAACTATGTACAATAGCATGTAGTTAGAGGGTAGAGTTGGGAAATAGTATATCGGTCTCTGGCCCCGGAGGGTGTGTGACCGTTTACCCGCTTCCCTTTAGTTGTTACTGCTGGTAGATGTTGTGATTTATTCCCTCATTTGCAGTTTATGAGTTACTAGAGCTTGCATTCAATAAAAGAAAGTTAAGAGGAAAGTAAAAGTAAAGTAGTAAGAGACAAGTACCTAGATATCCGTTGTTGCTGAGGTTGCGTTTTCTTAGTGTTTTTCGAGTTTGATCCCTCACACGTCCGGTGGTGGTGCCGCTGCCACCCGTCCGGGTGATGGGGTGATAGTAGGTAATAATCGTGTTTTTAGGTTTCCGCTTTTTGAGCCGCGTGGATGCTGCCCTGCTCCCCGGGTTGCTCCCCTAGGTGTCGTATTGTTCCCATAGGTCCCATACTTTTTGGAATTTAGGCATTGAATTTCGTACCTGGGCGGTTAATTTGTCCATTATATAGTTATCTCGCATTTTAGTTTTGACCAGGGATATACACGGGAGGTCCGGACAAGACCATTTTTGTGCCAAGGCTCTGCGGGCCGCTAGGTAGAGCATATTGAGTAGCCTTTGTTCATGCCTGGGGAGGCCTTCAGTGGGTCTCGAGAGTAGGCATGCCCAAGGGTCCATTCCCATTCGTCGTTGTAGGATTTGGGAGCTAAGTTCTACTATATTGCGCCAGTAGTTTGCTACCTCTGGGCATTCCCACCACATATGAATATACGTTCCTTTCCCCCCACATCCATGCCAGCAGTCATCTGTGGGGTTCAATCCCATGTGTTTCTGTTTTACCGGTGTCATGTACCACCTAAATAGTGTTTTATAGGATTGCTCTTGGAGTGTTATGCAGATTGTGGTTTTGGTGCATGCTTCCCATATCTCCTGCCATTCCGTGCCCTCTAGTGTCTCCCCCAGGTCGGTTTCCCACTGTTTGGTATAACGCAGTGCGTCTTCTCTGTCTGGGGCCCCTATGAGATGGTTGTACATTAGCGTGATGAGTTTGGTTTGTGTTGTCTCGTTGTAGCATAGTTTTTCGTAGAAAGTTAATGGTGTTAGGGCTGCTTTCCGTACGTCGGGTTTGTGTGCAAAGTCTCTGATTTGCATGTACCTAAAGTAGTCTCTGGTATGTAAGGTGGCTTTGGTGGCTAGGTGTTCATATGTGACCACTTGTTGGTTTATATATAGGTGGGTATATCTTTGGAGCCCTGTGGCTTCTATCCCCTTGTAGTCACCTGCCCTCATTCCCGGGGGGAAGGCCCTGTTTCTAAGGATCGGTGTCATGGGGGATAATTGGGTACTGAGGGTGTATTTTGTTTTAGTTTGGTCCCATATCTGAATGGAGTTGAGTATGGCTGGGTTTGCGGTTCTTAGCATGGCTCTTTGGGATTTGGGTGCCCATATGAAAAATTGTGGGAGGTCCTGACCTGTCATCAGTGACTCCAGGTCCACCCATCTTCGTTTTCCTGGTGGTGTGTGCCACTGTATTATCTGTGTCAGTTGTGCAGCTAGGTAGTAGGCGTAGATGTTGGGCAGTCCCAGTCCCCCCCTAGGTTTCGGTCTATACATGAGGGCGCGCGCTATCCTTGGTCGTTTATTATGCCAGATGAAGGCATCTATCGCTCTTTGGATGCCGATCAGGTCCCCTCTGGTTACCTGTATCGGGAGGGCCTGAAAGAGGAACAAGATCCTCGGTAATACGTTCATTTTTATAGAGTTTACTCTTCCCATCCATGAGATGGGTCTGTCTGTCCACTGTTCTAGTTCCTTAAGGAGAGTTCGGAACAGAGGTGTATAGTTGCGGGTAAACAATGAGGAGGTGTTTGCTGTCAGTCGTATCCCTAAATACATGAATTCATCAGTGGCTATCTTGAAGTGATACATGTCATGTATGCGGGCTACGTCTGTGGGTTCTAAGTGGAAGGGCATGGCCACGGATTTGGAGTGGTTTATTTTGTACCCCGCAATCGTCCCAAAGCGCTCCAGTACTTGTGTGAGGTGTCGGAGAGACTGTATGGGTTCCTGAAGCGTTATCATGACATCGTCAGCATAGGCTGATACTGTGAATGGTGTGTCTCGTATTACGATGCCCTGTATGTTTGGGTGTTGTCTAATGGCTTGTAGTAGTGGTTCTAGGGTCAGAGCAAAGAGTAATGGGGACAGCGGGCAACCCTGTCTGGTGCCGTTCCCTAGCGTGAAGGGTCTCTTGCGGGCCCCTGAGATGAGTATTTGCGCTTTTAAGTCTGTATATAGTGCTCGTATTGCTGTGACAAAGGCCTCTGGGAATCCTTGAAATTGGAGTAGTTCAAACAAGTAAGGCCATAGCACTCTGTCAAACGCCTTCTCCGCATCTAAAGAGAGTGCCAGAGAAGGCGCCTTGGAAGCCCCCATGTGCCAGATCGTGCTAACTCCCCTGCGTGTGTTTTCATATAGTTGGCGGCCTGGCATAAAGCCCACCTGGTCCGGGTGGATCAGGCGCGGGAGCAGGGGGGTCAGTCTGGATGCCAAGATTTTAGCGAATATTTTAAGGTCGGTGTTGATTAATGAGATGGGCCTGTAGCTCGGGGCCAGTGTCTCGTCTTTCCCTGGTTTTGGCAGAAGGACAACGTTTGCCATTGCCATGTCGCCATCGGGTGTCCCTCCCTGCAGAAAGTGGTTGCTGAGGGTTGTGAGGGGTGGGGCTAATACGTCTTTGAATTGTTTGTAGTAGCTAATGTCATAGCCGTCTGGTCCTGGTGCTTTGTTGCCTTTTAGGGATGCTATTGCTGCCTCTACCTCCATCTGTGTGATTGGTGCCTGCAGATCATCGGCTTCGGCTCCGCTCACCCTTGGAATAGTGAGTTCGGAGAGGAAGCGGCGCACGTTTGCCATATATGTTGTGTTGGTGGTCTGGAGTTGGGGGGAGTGGTTGTAAAGGTCGGAGAAGTAGGACGTAAACACTTCGTTTATAGTTTCAGGAGTTTTGACTAGTGTGTTTGTTGTTGTGCGTATTTTTGTTATGATTTTGCCTTGCGGTCTCGGGCGGAGGACTCTTGCTAGGAGTGTATCTGTCTTATTGGCCTTTTCATAGAAAAGTCGTTTTGACCATAGAATAGACCGTGAGACCGTCTCCAGAGTGGTGTCCCTGATTGAGTGTCTGATGTCATTGAGTTCCCTGAGGAGTGTGTCTGTTGGGTTTGTTTTGTGTTGTTGCTCCTTTTTGCGTAGGGCAGATTGTAAGTCAAGTAGCTGTTTCGTTTTGGCCCTCTTTTTCTGTGTGGCCAGTTTTATGAAGTGTCCACGTATTACTGTTTTATGTGCTGCCCACACCGTGGTAGGGCTAACCTTGGGGGTAGTGTTTATGTCAAAGTATTCTGTGATGGCGTGTTGGATGGTTGTTCGTGTTGTGTCATCCTTTAATAGGCTATTGTTGAGCCTCCACGACCAGTTGGATTTGTAGCACAAATTGCTGAGTGTGAGTGTGATGTCTGCGTGATCTGACCATGTGATGTTACTAATTTCCGTGTGGATTGTTTTGGCCATCCCTGTTCCGTTGAGAAATATGTTGTCTATTCTGGAGTAGGTGTTGTGTGGTGCTGAATAGAACGTGTAGTCTGTTGTGGTTGGGTGTTGCAGCCGCCAGGCGTCAAGGAGGCCTGTGTGTGTCAGGAATGTGTGTAATTGCTTGTCTTGGCTCCCTCTGCCCTGTGATCTGACGGTGCCTGGTTTCGCGCTTCTGTCAGCTGCTGGGCTGGGTACAGCATTGAAGTCACCCCCTACCAGGAGGACCCTCCCCCTGTTCCCGCCACCAGCATTTCCAGGCTCGCCCAGAACTGTTGGTCTGGCTCGTTGGGAGCATAAACATTAATAATGTGTATTTTAGTGGTGTAGAGTGTGCCCCCTATGTATATAAATCTCCCCTCTGGGTCAGCTTGAATGGTGGTAATGTTTAGGGGACAGTTTTTATGTAGGAGTATTGCTACTCCTGCCCGTTTCCGTAGTGCTCGTGCTTTGTGAACTGTCGTGTAGTTTCTGTCCGTCAACCTAGTGGTCGCCGACCTGGGGAGGTGTGTCTCCTGTATTAGTGCTATGTCGATTTTTTTGGCTTTTAAGTCCCTCACCAGCAATCTACGCTTGTTGGGGGAGTTAAGGCCTTTGACATTTAATGATAGTACCTTAAGGGCCATTTGGAGATGTATTCAGAGCATTGAGTGTGGCGGGGTCCCCCTTCCTCCGGGAACCATGGGCTGAGGTGTGCGCTGAGTTGCTTACGGGGCTCCTCCTCGGGGTCGCAGGGAGCATCCAGGCAGCGAGAGCGGCTGAGGAATCGGTACTTGTCTTAAAGAGTAGAGTAGGAAAAAGAAAGATAACTTGAGTAATAAAGAACATTTGCATTATATATTCACTTAAACAATTAACATAAACATTTGTTAACCATCTGGTCTTAACCTGTGCCAGATGAGATTGGGGGTGTTCACCCCCTCCGAGTGGCGTAGAAAAAGTCACCTCTCGGAGTCGGTGATTGCCCCGCGTTAATCCACTGTGGTGTGAGTTACAACTATCTTCGTGTTGTCGCCCCTGGGGCCTGTGGGACCTCCCCTGTGAGTGTTTGCTCTAACTTTCATACCCTCCTGGGTTAGTCTATAGAGGGTGTAATTAAGGTTTACTGGATTGTTGCGTGTCTTGCTGTATGACCTCCCGTTCTCCCTCCAGCTTTGTTTCTCATTAGTGCATGAGGAAAACATTTCAGCCCTGTGTGTTAGGCGTATTAGTGGAATGGTGGAGTGAGGTGTAGTTGGGAGTGTTTCAGCGTGTCTAGGAGTGTCCCCCTACCTGTGTGCAATATTTGCCTGAGAGTCACCCCCCCCTCCCCCCTCCCTCTTGTGCTCGGGTGACCATCCCGGCTCCGTAGTAGGGAAATGCATTAAAGGTGTAATATATTGAGTCGTGATGACATGGGATTTGAACTGTCTCAGTGCATCACTCCCAGTGCAAACAGCACCCTTGCGTTAAGTCCATTCAGGCTGTGTTCGTGGTCTGTGGTGCTGTTGGTGTCAGTGCCGCTGTGCAGCTTGTAGTGAGGTCGTCTGCTCTCTCCTTCCTCTCTCTCCCCCTTGGTTTACTGGAGACAGTTCCATCCAAAGGTCTTGATCAAATTGAGGAGAGGGTTGTCGGGGGTTTAAGGGGTGTGTGAGTCCAGGTGTCTGCTCTCAGAAGAACTTAACTGTCCAGAGTGTCAAAATTGCTGCAATAAGTCTTGTGGGCGCTCTTTTGAGTTTGCGCCTGGCTGTTTGCGGGTCTCAGTCCTCTCGGTCCGCTTGTGCTGCGATCGTGTACCACTCTCTCGGGAGGGGTGTAAGGGCCGGTCGGGTAGGCCCAGGTAAGGCGAAGTCTTGCGGTGGCGTGATTCCTAAGTCCCTGAGGAACTTGTGTGGGTCTCCTCCCGGTGTGTAGGCTATTGTTCTTCCAGCTGTGAAGGCCACTATTTTGAATGGGTGTCCCCAGGTGAAGCGGATTTCATGTTGCCGCAATATATCTGTCAGTGGCCTCCATTCTCTTCTTCTTTGCAAAGTGCTTGGGGCCAGATCTTGGTATAATGCGATGGATTTGCCTTTGTATGTGAGTTCATGTTGCCGATTATACCGCAGTAGGGCCTCTTTGGTTGAGAAGTGATGGAAGCATATAATGATGTCTCGTGGCACATCTGTGTTCGAGCGTCGGGCCCGCAGGGCTCTGTGCGCCCGGTCCATAGTCCATTGGGTCTTAGGGATTTCTGGTAGGAGGTTGCTGAAATATGCCTCCATGATTGGTGCCAGGGGGCCCTCTTGTGTTGCTTCTGGCCATCCTCTGACTCGGAGGTTATTCCGCCTCGTGCGGTTTGATAAATCCTCCACTTGCATTTCCAGGTCGCTGATGTAAAGGTTTAGGGACGTGGAGTGCTGTATCACTGTGTTATGGCCTTGCACTATGGTTTCCACGCGTTGCTCCAGCACAGCGGTGCGGGCGCCTAGGGCCTGAATCTCGGCCTTGATATCTCGGGCGCTACGGGTGATCTCTCCCACCAGATAGGTTCTCACCTCCGCAAGCTGTTTCGAGATTTGTGCGGCGGTATCCTCACTCTGTTCAGGCTGTCCCCTATCCGTGTTGGAGGATGGGGAGTGGGAGCCTCGTGTGCCTGCCCGGCGGCCATCTTGTGCGGCCTGTGCGGATCTTGAGGCCGCGAACATGTCGGCCACTGTGGGAGAGGATTCTTGCGGTCCCCCCTGTTTTTTCTTGCGTGGGGTGGCTCTGGGACCTTTGTGGGGCATGTGAGTACCTTTTAGCGGTTGCGATGCTGTTTGCCGGTGCTGGATTTAGTGTGGATTCGCGGGAGCTCCCTTGTTAGGCTGCCATCTTCGTCGGCTGCCAGGCCACGCCCCCCTGGATGTGTGGTTTTAATGGATTTGAGACCATGTGGGTGGCCCCTTGCCACTCTGGAGAGTGGCACATATCTTTTAGGTAGAAGTGCCCTAATTTGTTATAGGAACCTTTCTTCCAATACATTCCCATTACATACTGGTCTGCATCTGTTGGACTGGGATGCTCAATGTTTAGGATTAATTTCATGGGTATACCCCCTCCAGGCTTCCTCAGAGTCATTCTTTGGAGAAGGGATCTACCGTGATCATCTACTTTAGATAAGGCACTTTTTGGTTTGTAACCCCAGGCAGGCCCGGCATTCCATCCCGCCGCCCCCCAATGGTTACAGTTGTGCCCCCATTGTTTGTCAACTACACAAACATAGGGGTCCTTTACATGAGGGATATCTCTATAGATATTTTGAATTTGTGACGTGGGGAATGGGCAGTCTACAATGTCACAGTAATCAAATGTGTATGTAGCCACACGGGTACATGAAGAGTTGTACCAGAAGGTATACCCATTCGGCTAATTAAGGAGATGATGTACCAGAGGCACATGGTTGTGCGGTATCTGCTTCCTCTGGGGCAGGAGTCTTCTTGCAATGGGAAGCGTGGATCCAATGTGGCCTGCCGGCCAACTTGACGGAAGTTGAAGTGATCAGGAGAACTTGGAATGGTCCGTCAAATCTTGGTTCCAGGGTGTGTTTCCGCACAAATCTCTTGACCAGAACCCAATCTCCGGGAAGCAGGTTGTGGGTACCCGTATCAAAATCGGGATCTGGAATTGAAGAGAAAACTTGGGCATGTATTTTGTTCAAGGCACTTGCAAGTTCAGTTACATAGTCTACTAAAACATCAGTTTGAAGCTGCAACTGTTGCGGGTAATAACAACCTAGTCTGGGTGCAGTCCCAAATAAAATCTCATATGGGGATAGTGAGTGCTTCCCTCTAGGTGTGTGCCTAACACTGAATAAAGCTATTGACAGGCTTTCTGGCCAGGGCATCTTTGTTTCTTGTGACATTTTTAACATTCTGGCTTTTAGGGTACCATTCATGCGTTCCACTTTGCCACTACTTTGTGGGTGGTAAGGGGTGTGAAAGGCTAGGGTCACTCCCAGAGCAGTCCAGATTTCTTTAGTCACTGTTGCTGTAAAGGCTGGGCCCTGGTCACTTTCAATGACTTCTGGAAGTCCAAATCTACATACAATATCTGCAAGTAGACGTTTTGCTGTTGTCTTGGCAGTGATATTGGCCACTGGGTAGGCTTCTGGCCAGCCTGAAAACATGTCCATAATTACTAGCGCATATTCATTCCTGTAGCTGTGGTCCATCCATGGTGGCCCATAATTTTGCCATGGGCCCAAGATCATTCCATGATTTTGTTTTCAACTTGGTGACAGGGACATGTGGAATGGCAGTATCCCAATGACGGTACAAGTATTTGAGTTCTGAAGGTAGTTGAATCAAGAGCATGCTGTTGCCTTCAGAGTCACAGTAGAAGTCTTGTGCAGTGAGTTTCACCTCCACCCAATGATAGAGTTCATCTTCATAGCAAGGTTCAGGAGTGATGTTTGGTTTGTACCACATGGTACAGAAGGCATATCCTGCTCCCTCGCAGAGAGGTGTTTGTCCATCATGAAAGGATAAATCAGGATGCATTCTCTTGATGGTACCAGTAAGAAGGTAGATGTAGGTTTCATCCATGATAAACCCATAGTGGATACCCCCCTCAGGTAGTGGGAGGAGAGTGGACGGATTGAGAACTTGACATCTTTGTATGGTGATGTTGTCAGGTAATAGGAGGTGACATTGAAGGCGTAGGTGTCTTGCAGGAGACACATGCTTGAGTTGTACTTGGTTGATGATGGCAGAAATGTCATGAGGGGCCAAGACAACTAGAGGGTGGCCAAGGACCAGGTCTGCAGTTCTTTCAATGAGTTCTCTTGCTGCAAAAACGGCCCGAAGGCAAGAAGGGGTCCCCCTGGCCACAATATCCAGCTGGCAGGAGAAAAATCCAATAGGTCTTTGACGGCCTCTTAAGTCATTTGTTTGAGTAAGGACTCCTGTAGCGTGGCCTTGTCTTTCAGAGACAAACAACTTGAAGGGTTTGGTATAGTCTGGTAGGCCTAGAGCAGGAGCAGATGCAATGGCACGTTTTAGTGTGCAGAAGTTGTCTTGTGCTTCATTGGTCAGGCAGAATGGGTCTGACTTGAGTGCATCATAGAGTGGTTGCATGAGCAGAGAGGCTTCTGGGATCCATGCTCGGCAGTAGGAAATGAGGCCTAAGAAGGCATGTAGAGATTTTGAAGTCCTTGGAGGTGGAATATCCAGTACTGCTTTGACTCGGTCACCAGTGAGATGTCTGGTACCCTGAGATAGACAATGTCCAAGGAAGATTACAGTAGGCTGACAGAATTGAAGCTTGAGAAGTGAAGCTTTGCATCCTTGGTCTGCTAAATAGCAAAGGAGACTAATTGAACATTCTTCAGTTGTAGGTATGTCATCTCCACAGAGCAGCAAATCATCCACATACTGGAGCAGGACAACTTGTGGGTGGTCTGATTGCCATGGATCAAGGATAGAGCACATGGCCTTTGCAAATTGACTTGGAGAGTTTTGTGCCCCTTGGGGCATGACAGTCCATGTATACTGTTGCATTTCATGTGTGAAGGCGAACAGGTATTGACAAATTGGATCCAGGGGAACACTGAAGAAGGCATTGGCCAGATCAATGACTGTGAAGTATTTTGCAGAAGGTGGGACTCCAGAGAGCAGGGTGTGTGGATTTGGTACAATAGGGGTGTCCAGGACAGTTGCTTCATTCACTGCACGGAGATCCTGGACCATCCTGTATTTCTCTGGTTCACCTTTTGGAGTCTTCTTCTTCACAGGAAACAATGGGGTGTTGCATTTTGATTCACATTTCACGAGAGCACCCTTCTCCAAGAGTGCTTTGATTTGAATTGAGATAGCTGCAGCTTGAGCTGGTTTTAAAGGATACTGTGGTTTCCTTGGTAGCTTGGCTCCTGGAATGAGTTTTACCACCACAGGTGGGACCTTTAGGTGTCCTATGTCCTCTGGGCCTGAGGACCACAGCTTTGCAGGTACTCTTGTCTTCAGTGTATCAGGGAAATTGGACCTCAGTTCCTTTGCTTCCCCATGGGGTTCTTCTAAATGGAGCATCAGAGGCAGGGAGCACAAGGCTGAGGTGTCTGACACAGATAGAGGGGTGGATAACTCTACTTGTCCATCTGGAGTGAAGATGATAGATGCCTGCAGGCGTGAGAGGACATCAGCGCCTAACAGGTTAATGGGGCATGTGGAGGATACCACAAAACGAGCAAGCAAGCTAGGGTAGTTGCCAACTCGTAATGGAGTTGTTAAAGGATTGTGTCTTGGTTGGCCATCCACTCCTACACAAGAGACATCAATATTTGACAGAAATGATGGGTCTGGCAGGTCTTGTTCTCGTAGAACACTTCGGGCTGCACCTGTGTCAACAAGAAATGTAGTAGGTTGTCCTTCAATGGGTAGAGTCACAGTGGCAAGTGGCCCCCCCTTATCCCCTGAAGACACTGCCATGACAGGGGTTGATGACACAGGCTTGCCAGTTTCCTAATCATCAGGTTCCTCAACTATTGGAACTGTTTTTGTAGCCTTGGGGCCAGGAGCAGGCTTGAACACCTTCTTGGGTTCTGGGCAATCATTTTTGAAGTGTCCTTTAGCTTTGCAATTAAAGCAATATCCATCCTCGGGTTTGGTGCCTTTTGGGACTGGTCCGGGGCGGGACACCATGAGAGGAGCTGAAGTGGGCCTTCTAGGAGTCTGGGCAGATTCCAGACCTCTAGCAACTAAGAGTAAGGTATCCAGAGGGACTACCTTATATTCAGGGCGTGCAGCAATGATTCCCTTGCGTATGGAGTCTTTGACACCTTGGACAAATGCACCAGACAGCATTTGAGAATGGATCTTGTCTGTGAGATCAAATCCCAAATCTGTAAACAGTTGAAACAGTCTTGCATGAAACCTTTCCACTGATTCTCCTTTTTCCTGTACAATATCAGTAAGGCCAGCAGCCTGATCTGCAAGTTTGTCCTTAGCCCATTCTTTTAGCTGGTTGCAGAATGCTACTCCGGAGGGGTAATCAATGTCACTTATAAGCAAATCTGTACTGAGGTGGCGGGAAATGCTGGGCCAGTATGCATCTCCGGCTTTGATAGCACAAATGCTCAGCAAATCACGCCATGCAGCGGAATAAGTCTTTTGAATTTGAACTATCCCTCGGTAAAAAGGCATAGGTTGCTTTTCTGGGTCGGGGAGTGATTTCATCAGAGAACTAGCCTGAGTAGGATTAAAAGAAACATATTTAGGAGGAGCCTGATCCCCTCGGCCCGTATGTCCGAAACGATCATCGAGGGAACAGCGAGGCGGAGGCCCTGAGGCATCCGGTGAGCCCCGGTATCCATGAGAGCCGGTCTCCTCATACTCATCTTCGTCTGAGACCAAAGCCCCTCTGGACTGTGGGGCCACTCGGGGTGTCAGAGCCGGGGGAAAGGCGGGGATCCCGGATGCTGGGGTGGCCAGTGGATTATAATCCTGGGATGAGTAGTCACCGGGAAGTACCGGCATCAGGGGTGCTGGATGACTGGGGTCCGCCATATTGGAGGCGTGAAAGGAAGCTGCATTAGGGTTAAGGGAGGTAGTGGCGGCCATGTTGGATGTGGGCACATCCGGGGTAGACTGTGCCGGATTGGGCGTGACCGGGGTCTGGGGAGTGGCTTGGGAAAGGAAGTAGGCTTGGTTTGGATAGGGCAGGGCCATGTGGTAAGGGAAGGGGTATGGCCAGGCCATCTGGGCAGGGGCTAAGGTGGAACCTGGGGAGGGCGGGTTAGTTGGGCAAGGATTATGGAAGGAGGTGGGACATCCGGGGTACGGAAATGAAACTGAAGGGGTGGGAACTTGGGCTGTGGGAGGAGTGGGCAGGAGAGAGGATGGAGAGAGATTAGTAGAGGCGGGTGTAGTAGGAGGAGCCAGAGTGGGTGTAGTGGGATTGACAGTAGCGGGTGAGGAGGGGTTAGAAAACTGGGTGGATGCAAGTGGGAGGGTAGGATTATTGACGGAGAGGGAGCGTAGAGAAGGAATGGCGGATGAAATGTTTGGATTAGACAGAGAAGGTAGTGCAGGGATGGATGAGGATGATGGGAATGTTAGTGATGATGAGGGGGAAAATAAAGATCCATCAGAATTCAGGACCGGACAAACAGGGGAAATGACGGGATGGGTGGTGGGAGGATTGGGAGTGGGGAACATGGTCAGCTGGCTGTCACTTATTGCTGACTGAACCTTGGGGATGGACATCCCCTGGGCGCCATTTTGGGGCGCTGGCTGAGGGAATGCCCCAGCAACATAATTATTATGATATACATACAATTTTACACCTTTGTGATCTATTTCTTCCTCAACCCAACCTTCCTGCTGAATAGCCTTTGCTACTCTATACCATGCTTCTGCAGTACGTAATAAATCATTATCTGTAAGCTTGCCTTTCTTCTCTGTCAGTAATCTACGCCAGCTTTCTGGCTGCAATCTACCACATGAAGGCACAGCAATTTTACACACTTTAGCAATCTTTTCAACTCCCTTAACCATCTCTTCACCCTCTCTATCTTCAACTAGATCACACGCTAGCCAGCCCTTACCGGGCTTTCCCAATCCCTGTCCCATACCTCCCTATAAAAGGCGTCCCTGATATAGGGGAAAGAAGATTAAACAGAGTGTCTACAATGCTCGACTGCCACTCGGAAGGGTGGGTCCCCCCAAGTGCGTCTTCCCAAAACGTAGACTAGTCACTAATTCCGCCTACCCGAGGTAGCCACGGATTGGAGCGAGGTGAGAAGTGTGTGACCAATCACTTCTCTCACAAGAGAAATAGGAGTGGATAGTGTAAATAACACAGGAAGTAGAGTAAAAGGTAAAAGTAAAGTGAAAGTAGAGACAGACACAGGAGTTTGAATGACTCCCAATTAAAACAACAATTCAATTGAAATACAGTGCATGCATCACAGTTCAAATAAATTCAACAGTAATCCCTTTCCTTTACTCATGTGACCAAAGTCACCTCCCTCAACCTCGTAGTGTCCCCGCTCGGAGAACAACTTTCGTAAGTCTCACTACCAGCGGCCAAGGATAACAGCTAACACCGCCCGAAATCCATATGCCTCCCCCGTTACAGCAGTCCACCAAGTGTGGCTACCACTATCCTCACCCTCGTAGCGCCCCTATGGACCCACCCATAAGTCTCCGTGGTGATGGAGACAGCAATGCCTGCCCGAATCCACGCACCAGAAATAAAATTGGAATGCCACCAGCCTCAGCGCTCGAAGCTGGAGGGTACCACCTCTCTGCAAGCAGAGCTATGTGCACAATGAGGCTAGCTAGGCTATCAAAGTGACACCAGGGGAATCCCCAGGAAGCAATGAGTCTACACCCCTCCACAGATTCCCCACCCTCTTTTTCCTTACTGCTGCAGCTACCCAGCACCTAAAAGAGGTAAACAGGCAAAGAAGACCCCCAGGAAAACTTCCACAGGTCCACCCCCCCTTTTCCCTACAGCCACAGCCACGTGGCTCCTAAAAGGAGTAAACAGGCAACAGAGGACCCCAGGCACACACCCGCAGGTCCACCCCCCTTTATCCCAAAAGGTGTAAACAGACAAACAGAGGACCCCCAGGCAAACTACCACAGGTCCACCCCCCTCTTATCCCAAAAAGGGGTACACAGATAAACACTCTACCCGGGCACTTAAGCTAAAGACAGGCCAATACAAACACACCCAGGCAACAGATAGACTAAATGCAGGTAAACAGGTGGGTAACAACAATAAGGCACCGGGCAAGATATTACCTGTCTTTGATGTCCTCCCGGAAGCAGTCACAGACACTTGGACGGGTCAATCAAAGGGGCTGGAACATACCGGCTAGGCTCTGCAGTAGTCTCTACCGTGTATTCAGAGGTGATCAGTCTCTTATCCTTCCCCCCGGATTCCTCCGTCCAACAGCGTCTTCCTTAGGACGGCTTACCGGCCAGAGGCCATAGCCCGGTGCCCCACGTATGGGCGCCAAATTGTTCTAGATTATTTTAAATAAACAAATATGTTTAAATGTCTATCTGTTCCTGTCCAAATCTGAGATGATTAAATTGCGTATACGCAGAAGTAAGTTCACACTGACACACAGAGTTCAGGTTAAAAACACTTAGAGAAAATTTAATGGCATCTGATCAAAAAGGCGGGCTCGCAGACCCTTATAAGAGCGAAATTGCATCATCATTGAATATCAAGATAACAACAAATAAACATCATTAATTGGATTAAGTGTTAAGTGGTTATGTCAATGTCCACCCATCAATTTTATTAATTGGCTCCAGCACTAAGTGGTTAGCTAGGTGTCCTCCCACCGGGAGGTGGCGTCTTTCTTGGACACAGGTGTGGACAGATGGCTCAAGCGCCATCTTACCCAGCACGAGGCTTACTCGGTGGGAAGGGGGGCTTGGGCGTCATTTTGGGTAGTTAGTGATGTCAGACTCTAGGTCAGGTTCAGGGTCTTTTTTATGAAAGAACATTTCATACAAGCTGTTTCTCATGGCCTAGCTATAGTATACTTTGTTGCATGTTACAGGAACTTGATAATTCCGGTGTTAGTCATGTCCTTCTAGAAAATACAGTCTCTATTCTTTATTCTAAATGCTGTTAGGAAAATCTGTCATGTAATGTAGTTAGAATGGAGTTAGTACAAAAATTCAATACAGGATCAATAAAGGATTTTAATAATTCTACATCACCTGTATATATGTATGTGTCTGTATGGCGGTATGTCTCTGTATGCATGCATGTCTTTGTATGCCTGCATGCCTGTATGTTTCTGTATGCCTGTATGTCTCTGTATGTTTGTATGTATTTGCCTGTATGTCTTTGTATGTATGTTTCTGTATGTCTTTCTATGTATGTTTCTGTATGCCTGTATGTGTCTGTATGACGGTATGCCTCTGTATGTATGCATGTCTTTATATGCCTTCATGTCTCTGTATGCATGTATGTCTCTGTGTCTGTATGTCTCTGTATGATTATTTCTGTGTTTGTATGACAGTGTACCTGTATGACTTTGACTGTGTGACTGAAAAATTATGGCTGTGGCTTGGGAGGAAATACACACAGGTGAAGATGCATTTTTTTATTTTTTTTTAAAGGAGGGTAAGGGCGCCAAAATGCACCTTCGCCTGTGTAACTAAAAATCCTAGCACCGGCCCTGCTACCCAGAGCTTCCAATACCCTCTTGAGCTAATCCCTGCCATGCAGAGCTGATCACTCTCAGCCAGTGAGCTAAGCCCCTGCAATGCCGAGGAGCTTCTGGCTCTCATGGAGAAGATAACTGGCACCAAGCAGATCCAAGGTAAGTTGTCAAACAGTTTGACAACTTACACCAGTCCTGGCACCATAACCACTACAGTGGGCTAAAACAGTTGTAACATTACTGAATCTGCAATGTATCTTGGACTATTTGTAAAGTTGTCTCAGAACTATTCATGCCTTCTGTTGCAATAACCCAGTATTGTTTTGGATTTAAAATCCAGTATTTTCAGTAGCAACATATGTCATATATTGGGAGTTTATAGGCAATTGAGTGAGGGTGCCCCCTACGGGCTGACACTAATGGTAGTGTCGCTAACGGGGATTTCCGCTCTGCTCTCGGGGACACCAATATTCAAAATGTACACACGATTCTGGGGAACATAACTTCAAAATTGTGTATACATGATTTGGTAGTGAAGGGGTTAAGTTTCACTTTTCACCATATGGATATTAGTGAATAATCCTCCAAATGATTTTCAATCATTAACCCAAAATAGTTGCACTGAAAACATAGCTGACATTAATTCCATTTCTGCTATTCTGGCAAAATAAATAAATTAAAAAAAATTCACTTTAAAATCTTGACAACTCACACTTTCCTCATAGTGATGCAAATCCCTTGGGCAACATGACAGCTCCTGTGCAAATTAAACTAAACATAGACAGAAACAGGACATGAAGAGTCGAAGAGGTTCTGCAGCAGCCAAGACCTTTTCTCAAGGCTTCCAGTAAGACAACTTTATCATACCTCCACCTAGCCTGTATTATTCCTTGTGTATTTTATACATTAATTGAGAAATTAAAATAGGAAGCAAAGTCCCCAGGCAGTCCCAGATCTGCTTTCACTGCTAATGAGTTCAGGAGACAAAGGTTGTGTGTTCCTAGTTTACAAGCAAACCATTGCTGAGCAGTGCAAAGCAGGGGGAGGATCTGGGATGTCACCCTGCATTTATAGGTAAATAAGAGGTTAGGGCTGGCTGCAGCTCATCTCCCCACTCACTGTACTGTAGCTCCAGTTCTCTTGGAGGCTGGGCTGTTACTGTCTGGGGCCACAGGGCGCAGGCGCCTGTACAGTCCCTCCCTCTGCAGCTTCTACTACAAGAGGCTTGGACAGAGCTTGGTGGGCACCCAAATCCTCATCTTCAAGCACAGTCCTCACATCTTCTAGTGCTCCAGGTCACGTTCCATTGACAAGACATGGCGACCCCACTCACAGACAGCGACAAGAGGAAGCAGATCAGTGTGAGGGGCATTGCAGGGCTGGGAGATGTGTCTGAGGTCAGGAAGAGCTTTAACAGGCATCTCCACTTCACCCTGGTCAAGGATAGGAACGTATCCACCCCAAGAGACTACTACTTCGCCCTGGCACACACTGTCAGGGACCACCTGGTGGGGAGATGGATCAGAACCCAGCAATATTACTACGAGAAGGACCCCAAGGTAAATGCAATCTTCCAGCAGTCAGTGGGTATAAACACAATCATCCATCTTGCCATGCAGCATCTCATTAAAAAAAGGATGCAAGAAAATTCAATAACAGATGATGATGATGAGGAGGAGGGGCTGTGTTTTCACTCCTTTTCTACCAAATTTAACACCCCCCTCTCCTAGTGGCAACAGAATATAAAATGAATGCCAGATCCAGGCTTGACTAAAAACATCCTGGTGCAGCCATTGTACTGCAATAATAATAATATTAATAAATTATATTAATGGAGATAAAATATATAATAATTTATTTCAGACGATGGGCACTCTGTACTGTTGGTTAGACATGTTAAAATGATGCATTGTTCGTAGTTTTGCGGGGTATGCTGTTGTTATGTTGTGTTTACTGCAGTGGTAACTGACTGTATTGCATAATTCTAAGGTAACTATGCAAGAGAGAATGTAATTTCTTTTTGTATTGATTGTTTGCTGAGCCATTTCTATTTGCTGAGTGTATGATCGATGACTTCATCTGGCAGTACAGGCTCCAGGATACAGCAATAGGGCATGTGACCATACGGCAATTATATGTATCCATATATACCTACCTATAATAATATGTCTCTTTTTGAGCATAATGTATTAATGCATTTATAGGTTAACCATGCTCACAACCCCCTGGTGTATTAGTATATGTATTTAGATATATGTTTATGTTTGTGTGTATGTATGTGTATATATGTGTATGTATGTATGTATGTATGTATGTATGTATGTAGAGGATTAAACAGTGCCGTGAGGCCTGTTAGTGTGGCTGAAGGTAGCTCAGCAACAAATCCCTATGTCATCTCTTCTATATGCCCTTGAAGAAGTCATTCTCGCATCTTGTGGGTCTGGCCCTGCAGTCAGACTGGTAGTGCAGCAATGCACATACTGTGACATCATGTTTACTTCTGAATAGGGAGATTAATTTACAGCTTTTCAATATTATTTCAATAGGTGCAATTTGAACCTCTTCTTTAAAAAAGAACGTGCCCAGCCTTTTTTTATTATATACATATATTTTTTTAATAGAATTTAAGGTTTTTATTAATTTTACTTAAGCCTTATAAAACATGATTAGTTGATGTCACCTTTAATTAAAGGAACATTATTCAATGATACAAAACTAAGGACTGCAACAAGATAGTAAATTAGTATCACACTGACCTAGGCCTCTCCCCTCCTTATTTTAATGGGCCTGGATGAAGCAATATGGACTCTAAGCTTGTATATAATCTGTCTATATGACACTTGCGCCTATATTCCAGTCAGAGTTCCATCGATTGATCTATGATTGGTACTCCAATTCTGACCTCCTTTAGAACGGTCTCAATAAAACATTCATACAGTACATTATTCGACTATCTATGAGTCACCCTGCCTTTGAGTGCTGCTTCAGTGGCTAGGAATGATTAGAGTGGCCTCCCTCGGTGCCCCACGTTGTCTTCTCAAATATGCCACATTTAGTATTTTAGAAGAAAACTGCTGCTTGTGTTCCAATATATCTATGTAGATAGGATCAAGACAGTTATCATCTTTCTGTAGTTCAAAAACGTCGAAGACTAAATTGTAGCGAACTGTAATCCGAATTAATAAAAGAAACACATTTGGCGCCCATGGACTGATAATGCCACACAAACTACAATGACTTGTAGTTGCTGTGATGCTTAGATTTCCCCTTTAATTTTAGAGAAAACAGCTTAGTTTGTAAATGTATTCTTCCTCAGCAATTATTGCTTAACGTGTGCAATTCTTGTATACCCTATATAGTAAGGATTATTCACTGGGATTTGTCAGGGAAATGAACATTTAACAGCCAATTGGAGAATTTCTCCAACTCCCTTACATTTCAGCTCATCAAATTAGCCATTCTCTGGTCCTTTACTGGTTTAATGAATATCCCTTTTAATATGATGGAAATTCCTGTATTTACAACCAAATTGGCAATACAGGGTAACAATTAGCTAAGTAAATTTATGTTGCCTTCCCAATCTGCTCCAAGTGACAATGAGAATAAGCCATGATGATATTGTCATGGACATCCTCCCCCAGCTCAATGCAATGTCTATATTTGGTACCATGAGTCAGCTGTGTGACAGTGTAAAAAAATATATGCTTTCTGTTCATCTGAATCTTCTCTTCTAAAAACACATTTGCGTGTAGTAAATGTACCTGATTCTCTTACATTTAATCCTATTTTTCTTTAATAGGTAGTTTATTATTACACTTCCATTTTTTTCTTATAGTACTATTTGAACCCAAGTATGCTTTTTTTAACCCCTTAAGGACCAAACTTCTGGAATAAAAGGGAATCATGACATGTCACACATGTCGTGTCCTTAAGGGGTTAAAGCAGACATTTGAAATAGGTTGAGTTTGCATATCTCAGTTTGCAAATAATACTGATAAGCATACACCTACAGTTTCAAAAATGCAGATTACATTAAAAAAGATAAGCCTGTCAATTGAGAAATTTAGCCTGCCTTTTTTTTTTAAAAACCTTTTTAGCCAAATCCCCAACATTGATAAAATCATTTAAATTGTGGGGTTTTATGGGAGGTACATACACCACCAGATGTACATACATACATCAGGAGGTCTTATGCGTCTTGCATGTTTATACAAAACAAAAAATTTGTAGCAAACATGTTATTTGTTTTGAAATGGCACTGCTACAATGACCAGGATAAATGTTGATTGCTACTTTAAATAGACGCTCACAACAGCTGTAATGTTAACACAATGCTTAGTGACATCACATGGGGGGGAGGAAGGGGGGGGGGGAGTAGTTATATGGTTTGTTCATGGCTCCCTCTCTAATGATATTCTGAGTCTATAAAAAATTGAAATAACAGAAAATAATGTAATGTAACTTATTTAAAATGCTTGAGACCGATAGGAATAACACCCGTTTAATATACTGAAAATGAACTGTACAATAGCTGGGTGACGTAATGTACAGGCAGATCGCTAGTCCATCCCACTATGCAGTTCTGTACTACTGTGTGACACTGTGACATTCAAAAGAATCTAATTAGGAACTGGCCATGCAAGGTAAAACCTATTACACTGCAATTATTTAACAAATAACATAATTGTTCTAAGATGTCCTAAAGGTTTATTCAAAAAACTGCAAGCTGTGGCAAGTTATTTACATACCGGGTACTTTCAACTTCTGCGACTTTATCTTAATACTGCTTTTATTTAATGTACAGATCTGCTTTTACTTGTATTTTTGTTGTCTTATAGCGTGTTATGTTAATGTAATAAATAAAACATTTTTATAAAATAATATTGAATAAGTAAAATATGATTCAGCTAACCCCGTATTGTGCTGTAGTATCCAAACTTACAAAGCCTAATTAAGGTAATTTTCCAATCATATATTCAGAACAATAATTGTGCATCGTAGTATTTGTTCCTAAGTGTAACAGCAAAATAATTCAGAGGTTATTCAGCTAAGATAACCTGGAGTCAAAGTTATAGAGTGGTGCAGGGTAGAAAATCTGGGTGGTTTAGGTTAGAATTATGGGTTAATAAAAACCAAAGAAAATAATTACTTCCGCACTATCTCAAATCCATATACACATTTAACTAACTGGAGACTTTTTAGTATCACTTTGATGGCCATTTAAGTGTAAGCTCACCTGTCTGTCCACACTCTGCCCACTGTCCCAGCTCTGCTTAAGATAAATAAGATAAAATATGTCTCATATTTTTCACATTCTACAGTATGCTACAAATAGCGGGTGAATTTAGCACCATTTTAGTATGTTATAGATATATTCAATAAAATAAATAATGCCCATTGATTGTTCCTCATTAGCAACAAATAACCAGGTTCTGCTGTTGCTCCTGAAAACAGAAAATGTCAGAGATCTCTTGGGCCAATCCCATGACTTATTTATTCCACTGGAAGCACTCACAAACCCCTGTCTGTTCCCATGAAAATATGTCTGGATCTCAGATAAGGAGCTAATTAAAATGACAGGTTTAAATCTGGATGTTTTTTTTTTTTTATGCTACAGCTGATTTGTTTTAAAGCCTCTAAAACAGCTGTCATCGCATCCCCATCTTCCGCCAAAATGATTATTTAATAAAGTTAAAATATTTATGACATACTCACATTGATTGTGTTGGAATGTCACTGAAACTCCAACTCAGTCAAAAGATAATAGGGACTTTGTCTTATCTATTTTTCCTACGCCTGACAAAAAGCAGAGCTACCGCCTTCAAGTTTTTGTCATTTTTTTCTACTCGTCACTGTGGAGGCTCCTGCAATCTTGGGGGTCCATACTAGTGTTGTACTTTTGAGCAAGCGCAAGGGTGCAGCACTGACGTGGGCTCCTGGCAGGTGAAGTCCCTGGAGCTGAAGGGGATCCACAGGATAATGATGGCGTCGGTTATGAGAGACAGGTTTAGGTTAGTAAAACTTACCTTCCCCTGCACTCCCAGGCCACTGCACTGCAAAAGGTTAATTCACCATCTGGGGTCTTTGCAAATTATGCAGACAACAGAAGGTTACAGAGCTGCTTTAGCTTCTTGGGTGCTGTTCACTATTCATAGTCTCCTTCTCTGATTATATGATGTCCTTGTCCTGACACATCTGTGTGTTGTATAGTACAGGCCAAATTCATCTGTGACCTTTTTGTCAAGGTTGACTTGACATGATTGTAAAATCAATAGAATGAGCGTATGTGTGTCCTGTCTATTTTTAATAAATGCTGCAAAGTCACTGATCTTTATATCTGTATGCTCCAATGTTTTAGAAAATTATATCAAAATGGATAAATACAATGTAACACGGCATCGGGACTCTGTTCCTGGGGGGCGTGGCTTTAGATGGATGTCATTTTGGATTCATGCCATCTCATCTAGAGGGGAATTTATCAACAAAAAACATGGTCTGTTTAAGGAATGCAAATTGCGAAATGTTGAGAGACATTCTATTGATTTCTTTAGTGATTGATCTTTATTTAGCACTTTGTCTAACAATAGCCCCTGTTTTTGCCTTAGTCGTATCTATGTGCTGGGCTGGAGTGCCTGTTACTTTCCCGTTCATGTTCCTCCCTCCTCATATTTTTCTCCTGTGTCTCCAAAGGAATACAAGGTAATAAGTCACTCTTTTCTTCCTTTAGAACACAAGGGGAATCGTGTTCTGTTGCACAAAATTATGTTTTTAAACTGAAATTCAATTTTCTGCAAAGTAACAAGTCCAATTTGGCCTCTCAGGGCTTCCGTACATTTGGCTATACACAGAAGGCAGGCTTGGCTATTTCGCCTGTGTTTATGCAGTCATATATCTGCATGTGCACTGCAGGGGTTAATTCTAACATACACTAACATATAACCTTTCCATGAATAAACATAAATAAACATAGAATAAATAATAATAAAACACACAAAGTCAGATATGTGATAAAAAAGGCTGTGGCTTTTTATTTAGTTTATAACACATTACAAACCATAACTTATTCACTTTTAAAATATATAACGTGTAACCAAACATCTCCGGTCTTTAAACCCCCAGAGAATTTAACAAATGAATTACCAGAGTTCCGCCCTATTAGCCAGAACATAAACAAATATATAACCAACTCAGCCAGTCCACTCCCCTCCCCCTTTTAAAATAGGCAGATGATCTCAACCCCAATAAAAGACCACGACATAAAATAAAAAAATTATAGGGGGGTAGGGTGGGAAACAGGTCCAATAAAATTTTTCTTGAACTTTTGTGGCGCTGTTACCTCAGGGCGCCTTATATATTGTATTTTCCCGCTTTACAGTGCCCTCACTGACAAGCGCTTCAATCAGAGCAATGTCCGCGCGGACCTCTGTATGTACCTCTACATGACGCAAGGGTATCACACAGACCGGTGATGATGCCCTCGCGACCTGCCAGCAGCGTGCACGGCAAGTCCCTCCCACCACTAACACCGCAGTGCACATGTGTACATGGTCGATTGACCATGAACTGTCTGTCTGTTATTAAAATCCAAGTACTTTGTAATAATTTTTTTTTTTTTTTATTCTTTATTTTTGCTGTGCATGAATTAACATTTGCATATCAAAAATGCCACAACAGCATTCACATGAAATTTACAAACTCTTATTAATCAACTGTTGTACAGCATCCAGAGGAAATGCACAATTTTTAGGTTATTAATACAAGCTAAGTTAACAGAGTATAGCAAACAATTAATTGTAGATAAGGCACGCTTGGCATAAGTAATTCAGGCTAATTTGTCTAAATTCGAGGTACCGGCATAGCAGTGTAACTGGAAGATACTAGACAAGGTTGGTATTTGGATGTTACAGGCTAGGATGATCCGGAGGGCTCAGGGATGAAACGGGCAAAGGAAGACAGGCTGTCGCTTGCGATATTACCCTGCAATAGGCTGCCGATACAAACTGCTATGTGATAGCAGACGTGGCTTCGAAAATATGTGGGGCATCAGTAAAGAGGGAACCAGGTCAATCTTACCCCCTCCCACCCCGAAGCATCCTGCCCTTATCTGATGCCCATGCTGACTATCAGGGTCTTATGGTGAGGCAGAGTCCCGGCAGCGAAAAGGCCAGTACCACAACAGTGAGACTGCGATGTTACCTTGCTTATGTTGTGATGCATGACTTATATAAGGTGAAGCTGAAACATTGCCCTATGTCGTGTTTAAGTATATGTTTGAAGCTAAATGACTTAGGCATAAAGCTTATAAACAGACAGACAGGATGTGTTACTGCATCCATATAAAACTAATTGTAACAGGTAAAACGCAGTTCAGTGCTACTTAGAGTGTAAAATCAGAGGGGAGATGGTCTCAAGGCACAGATTAGGTCAAAGGGAGGTTTGCATACAATGCTATATCATAGACAGGTCTAGTTACCGGAAAGCCTATCTGTCGCAGCGGTCAGTATTATTATGTTTGGCTAGTCCTATAGCCCTTAAGGTTAACATGCTTTGGGAACACATTTATATCATGCTTATGTCGTAGGGTTGTATCGCGTTAATATCTGTTGCGGTACCCTCCAACCCAACGTATACTAAACATTATGCACTTATACCCATTGAGTCCAGTCGCTTATATTTAGTGGGGTCATCGCTCATTTTATAGCGTTATATTAGGAATTCACTTGGAGTCCGAAACTGGGTGTGAAGTACGTAAGATTATGGAGAGACAAACATATGTAATACTATGGACGCTTTTAAGTGACAGTGGCTAAATTAGGGTAAAAATAAAATAGTCTAGGAAAACCTCAAGTCATCATCTTCAGCTTATGGAGTCCCAAGTTGGTGCCCCGTCTGGTTACAGGGTTTCAGTCCAGCATGGGCAGATTGCCAGTAGTCAGGGCTTCATCCGACACCCGTTGTTGGTCTGCTTAGGCGTATGGCGCTCCGGTGCTGGAGAGACTGTGTGCTGATCCCGGACCTCTGCTTGTGGACCATAGTAGGTGTGCCATGTGAAGTTGTTACTAGGTGAGTCCTTCTGGTAGGCACTCCTCCGCTCCCTGCTACTGCCGAAATGGCAAATATGATGTTGATGCGTAACCGGGGTCTCAGTTCTGCCCCAGGGTCTCGGAGGGGCTGGTACCTCTTGGTAGTGACCTTGGTGTCTTCTTGGGTCTGCGGTCTTCCCGGTTGGTTGGACCTTGCATGCTCTCTGTTTAGACTGTGTTGTGTATGTTGCAGCCCTCCTTGGGGGTAGTTTATGCTTGCCGGTTAGGGCTCTCTGCGCTCTCCGCCTGGGTGGAGTGCCTCTGCTCGTTGTATGAGCTTGGGGCAACTTCCCGCCTTCCAGGGGTTTCCCGCGCCTCAACTTGCTGATTCTACGTTCGCCCGTGAGTAACTCTTGTTTGGGTGCCGTTTGCTTTGCTCTATGTGATAACTGTGCCCAAAATTTGTTAAAGAGCTCCTCGATTTTGTCGGTCGCTTTGGTGTTAGGGCCTGTTGCTTCTGATTGCAAGATTTGCTTGCCGCGTGTTATGGAGTTAGGCGCGTCCGCCATCTTGGGTGTCTCCGCTCTCAATCTGCCCGAGAATGCTACCGTTGCTTTGTTCAGGGCTGCGGTCATCCAGTTAGGCAGGGACCGGGATATCCCCCCCGGTCCATGGGGGGTGGAGGCTTTGTGAGAGTGCCCCCCCCTTCAGCCCGAGAACCGGGATAGCGGCCATCTATCCTCGGCTCCCACCCGTGTAGGCCGCAAGCTGCGATGTGGTTGGCTCCGCCACAGAGGGTCTCCCAACTGGTATCCCCCGATGCAGCATCTCCTCCTTATCAGGATTATCGCTGTCCACAGCTGGTACGCTTGGGTGGTCGGGCGTTAAGACCCAAATCTTGGCCTTAGGCTCAGGAGCTCTCAGCAGGCACGTCTGCTTTGCTTGGCTGGTAAGCTCCGCCCCCTACTTTGTAATAATTTGACTGTTCACAAACATCTGAAATGCATCCTTACAGCAATCAAATCCCCTTAACTCATTAAATTCCTCATTCAGTGTTGTGTTTCTCCTTTAACTGGTCTAATTAAAGGACATCAATTAAAAATATCACAGGGCCCCTTTTCACTGATGCAGCAATGATTACAGCTTTGATGAAAATTGTGAGGATGAGATTGTAATCAGGCCACATAATTAATGACTCATCGACAGCTGTTAACACATCAATAAATATCAGATGGAGATTGTAATTCATCTATTTATTTTCAAACTATTTTTATTATTTTGTATGAAATTTCTGAGATCACTGCATACCCCTGCAATAAGAACGGGCTCACTTGGCAGTAGTCATTTGTGATGCTGCTAGAATTTACTATTCATATCTCTTATGACCTTGGAGCATCACGTGTGACCTTCCTGTTTTCTGCAGAGAGTAATCAATCTGACCTAATATGTTGGCCTCAATGACCTGTGCAGTAGTGTGCTCTGTCATTTGGAAAGCAAAATATATCAAATAATATACTTAAAAAAAAATAAACATTTTTTATCATAGGTTAAAAGTGTATGTTTATACAGTTTGTGAATATAGAATACAGAAATTCTGTATATCTTATAGTGTCTTCATATTCCAAAGTATATTCTATGAAAATTATAATTGAACAATCACCATACAGTTGGGGACATTACAGTTTTTTTTGTTTTGTTTTTTAAAAACATAATGCTGTATACATTATATTACTGTGTTATAGGCCCTTTTCAGACTCAATAAAGATGTATCAAGGTTTTTTTTTTTTTTTTATACAAACCCCCATCCCAGTTCAGATGGCTAATTTTCATAATAATTTATTTTGGCATACATTTAGCAATTTGGTGTTTGTCATAAATAGATCCCCATAAATAGCTTTGGGGACATGCATGTGTAACATTCAGATGATCTACAGACTGCGAAGTAAATCACACTTAACCCACAGGATTTAGTTTAGAGATGTAATCACATTTGTGGTATCAACACAGTATAATGTGCTAAACTGGTTTATCAAAAATCTAGTTGTATATGGTGTTGAGTTATTGTGGACTTCTCCTGTGATCTGTGAATCATTCTTCCCACAATAAGGGTGGGGAGGATTTATCACACCGGTAAAGTGGGCTATTCACCAGTGGAATGTGATTGTTGATTCCATTGCTTACTTCTCTTCTGCCTTTTTTCATTACAACAATTTGAAATTCTTCTCTAAAGACTCTGGAATATGGCCTTGAGGGTAAAAAAAACTTTTGCTTTTTTTTTTTAATAAAAAATATTCTAAATCTAAACAAAATTTAAATATTATCGACTGCTAGCCACACCCATAAGACTGCAATGACTGTTTAGTGTGCCGTCCAATAGCATGGCTTGCCACTATTGGAAACCTAATTACAAGGCCTTTAAATTAAACCTTTAAACTATAATCCATAGTTATCAAATAGAAATAATACAGATTCGTTATTAATTTTGCTTCACATACCTCTACCAATCAGAGAGCAGGTGTGGATTAAAGGGTTACTCCAACAACAACAAAAAAACAGTTTTAAGAAAAGATGGATTTTGGTCAGAATAACCAATCCTATCCTGGCCCTCACCATCTAAAAAAAAAAAAAAAAAAAAAGCCCAATGCACCTCTGCCAACATCATTCTGGGAGAATGGTATTGGGGACGCAAGGTGTGGGGAGCCTTGCCACCAGCATTCTGTGTGTGCTGATAGTAGAAGCCAAACATGCACAGAACTTATATTGGCTGGTCCAGAACTCTTGTATCGGGCTGGCTTATGACACAGCCGGAGCTAGAGTTACGCTTCAAATACAGACTCCAGATACAGACTCCAGATCTTCAAATCAGCGAAGTGGTGATGGAGCTTGGAGTAACCTTTTTAAGTGGAGAGGAATTTGTTTTGATTGTCAAATCTGGCAACTATGTTTCAAGATGGACCCATTTATTGTTTTGTAATGGTAAGTTTTTATTATTTTTGCCCTGTCCTGATAAAATTGTGTATTTCTTCTTTGTAATACAATTGCAAACATAATTTATCAGTAAATAACAGACCATTCTAATTTTTTTTATTGGTTTCCCTAGATTTACAAAAGCTTAGTTTTAAAATTACACATCTGGCAATCAGAAAGTAGTGTTGAGAGAGTTTGGTTTTAAGTTTCACATAAATGTTCTCTATAAATAGAATCCAGCCTTAACAATAAGGCCTGACGTGTGCTGAAGTCAAAAAAGGAAATTATGCTGTCGGTATGAGAACACAGTTTCAGTAAGATGTGTCTCTAAACATTATGAGATGCTTGTGCTGTAACTGGTATGCATTTTCTCAGAGATCTGTTTAATTCAAGGCATTAAAGGGACACGCCACTGCCCAAATACACAAAAATAAAAAATCACTGTTTAGTAGATATAGCTCCAATGAAAACATGCATGTAATTTATTCGACATTTGTTTTCATTGTGGTAGATCTAAACACTGTTTGCAAAAGTCCTCTTGTCTGCTGCCTCTAACCCCACCCAGGCTGTCTGTGGCTCTCCAATTACAGACTTTCCAAAGCAGCTCTATGAAAATCATTTGCAAGGCAGGTAGGTGCTTTGAGCAATTACCTGCCACTTGAGTTTAGCTCCACTGAACTAATCAAACCAGGAAGTAATGGGACCAGTTGTCTGATTGACAGTCAGGGGGTGGGGTGTAACCAGGTTAATATACAAAAGTGCTAATTGCTATTGAAATCTGCATTTTTTTTATAAAATGTTGAAAACAGGAGACACACTATTCACACATAAAGTTAAACACATAGTTAAAGTGCCTTAGTGGCCTGGAGTGTCCCTTTAGCATCTGTTATTTAATCTCTGATGAAGTAGGTGAAAAGATGTAGATTTTGTTGTGATGTCTGTGCTTGTCAACTCTTTATATTTTATCAGAGCATTGCAAATATGCAGGTCAGTCTGATAATATTCAGTTGTAATTAAAATGTGTATTTCATAGAAATCATCAGTCTTATATGGACTTTGCATATGCTGAGCAGGGATTTATGGGGTATGCTAAGCACTGCCATTAAAAAAATCGAATGGCTAGGTTTGGCTTACATATCGCAGTTGGACTTTGCCAACATCTTTCTTGCTGTTTGTTTAATCCATGCATATTTTGCTCCTAGGTTTATTTTTGAAGTTGCAACATTGTTGGAGTAAGTTTTTGAGCATGATAGCCTTTTTTTTTTTTTTTTAACTAAATCAATTGTATAAAATAATTCAATTCATAAAGTATATTAGACGTGGTTCCAACAACTCCTCATCATACTTTAGCCGTGGGCCTGTATAGCAGTTTGTAGATTAGTTACTTGTCATCTGCACCATTTTGAGGCTCCCAGTGTAAATCAACAAAGCACATGGGCGGGCTTTAAATTTCTGTCGCTTATATTTGTTGTCAATGATTCTCACTGCATGATACGTTTGATGGGAATAGTCCCCAGTGGCAGGAGTTGCTGTGAAAATTACACTTATTACCAGGAAGAAACATTGCCCAGGAGATAATACAAGGTCTCATTTCATATTGTTTGTTTGTTCCCAGGTTCCAGGCAATTTATCCAGCTGTTGTCATAGCCAAAAATTTGCTTCCTCTTTTCCCATAGGCCTGGCCACTAAGCCTCATATTCCAACTAGTATTTATTTGTGTTCTCTCTTTCCATTTTATTATGCAGAGTCTTCATACTATATATATATATATATATATATGTTTTAAACCATTGTGAGCCTAATTATAGCCTTAAACAAAAATGATTTGGCTCAGAATCTTTGCAATGTCATTTTAAAACGTCATTTTAATAGCAATAACAGTTAGTTTTGCATTGCGTGGTCCCAGAGGAGCAGAGTCAAACATCTAAACTGACCTTCGATCTAAGATGCTCCAAAATGTATCTGCACAATTTATATCATAGAACAAAATTGATATCATTATTATTCATTAATATGTTTTTTGTTCTTTTTGTACAGCGTATTTATTACCTATCTTTGGAATTCTACATGGGTCGAACTCTTCAAAACACAATGCTGAATCTGGGCCTTCAACATGCCTGTGACGAAGCTGTCTATCAGGTAGGATTTGTACCCAATTATCAGAAGCCAGCCTCTTTGTTAAGGAATGCATCAATCAATCAATCAATGGGGAACATCAATTTATCATTAATGTGATTCTTGGCTATGGCAAACCTTGAATCGAATATTCTTGAGCTTCATCATTGAAGCCATCCAGTAATGTGGGTACTATATGGTACCTGGTGCAAAATGATTCAATTTAGGAATATTGGCTCATATCATACAGCTTTCCAAGGAACTGCCAAAGGTACATTATGGGTTTATTCACTAAACATTTAACTGTTCCACATTGAAATCCCTATGGAAAATATCAGTCTAAAATAGCCAAACTGTGACTAGAGCCGATTCGAGGATTTTGTTTTTGGCTGTTTAAACCTAATTTTTGTCATACTGTAGCCCAGTAAAGAAACCCTGTAGAATGACACTATATGCAAATAAAAGTAAAGTTTGTCATTTAAAGGGTCATTTATGTATTTATAGAAATGCCTTTTATATCGAATAACATACCAAAGGTGCTCAAATATGTATGTGAAAAGTTATGGAAATTGACTGTTCTCTCTTCTATGGATACAATACAGGCTTTTGGTGACAACACAACTTTTTATACAAATGTTCAACTTATGATCACAATGACCCAATGCCCAGTTTCTCTCTCTTATACTGCGCTCATGTCATTATATTTGTTGACATAATGAAAAATTGTAGTGTTTGCCCATTTCATTTTTTTAAAGAGTAAATTTAACAATAGAATCTTCAATATTAATGTAATATTAATGTCATACCTAAGGAGCCTAAGTAGTAACCCTTTGCAAACCTTACTGATGTGATATCTGCAGTTTATTTTATTATTTGGATTGTTTTTAATCTCTGGAAGGAAATCACTTCCTCCTGCCAAGTCTCTTGTTATTTAGCTCGGACTAGACTTTTCAGGCATAGCTGCCAAAAGCAGGTTGTATTAAATTATAATTCCTCCACACCCCCTCTTATTCTCAAATCGAACTGTAACTGTGTAACCCTTAACGAAATGAAAAGGCCAGTGGAAACGTTAAATCTAACGTAATATTATATGTTTATGGAGCTACTCACTATACCTTTACCAGGAATTTGGGAGAATTGGCAAAGGCATTACACTTTGTAGTATATAATAGCCAAGGTAAAAAATAGTTCAGCTAAAGATATTTTTTTTCTTTAGTTTAGCTTTTTTGGTCTAAAATGTGCAATTTGCTTGTCAAATGTTTCCCTGTTTCAGAAATGTGTAGATTTAGTTTCTTAGAACAGTCACAATGTATTCAAACTATGCTCCCTTCTGCCTACCCAACTTCAGGAGACTAGGCCCTCTCTGTGGACTAAGCCTCCCCACCTTTGGAAACCGGCTAAAGTCACTCCATTTATACCAAAAAATGTCTGCTTCACATTCATATGCCGCATGGGCCACCTGATATAGAATTATCTGTGGTTATTTTGCAATTTGTATTAAATGTTCCTATATTGTATATTTCCTTTAATTTACTCTCATTTATTTCTTTCTTTAATTCTCTTGCTTGAGCATTTACCCAACTGCACCCTCCCTCCTCCCCCCAATGGCCTCTAGGTATGATTAAAGAACAATTTTATTATTTGAGGAATATTTATATTTTCTGGTTTTACCTTATTTGGAGCCATATTGGTTTACTTGTATTTCTCTAGCAATCTTGAGGTGCACATCTGTAGATTTCCTTGGGTACCCATTAATATATTAAAACGCATCAGTTATATATCAGTCCACTTCATATTATTATCATACATTATTCTTCACACACCAGTGAGTTAATGTGTTATTGATGTACCTTGGTTGTAGGCACTGTATTATATTTCATGATTATAGACTAAATATAAATAAAGAATGAAAAAAGAAAACCAACTATTTTCCATTTATGCAACATTGTCCTATAACTAGGTAAAATCTGTCGTTGACCTTGTTTGTAGTCAGTCGGATTGTAAAAAGACACCTCTGGAGCATGGAAAAAACTGCACCTATAGAATTTTTCCTAACCATCGTAAAATGGAATTATTTACATATTAAAATACTTGGTTAAATAGTCCTTTGGCAAAGTCTTGATGTCTTGTGTGCACTTTAAACGGGAAAAGTCATATTTTATTTTACGAAACAAATCTTATATATATTATATATAGTTTTTTTTAGCCAACGAAAGTTATAAAGCACCACAAAAAGTATACACAATATTACATAGCAAGGGTGAACTTTAGAGAAGAGATAATTAGATGCATAATACTTATCTGTTTAGAATCATAAAACATATTGTGAGGTAAAGACACACTATAGTGCCAGGAAAACAAACTTGTTTTCCTGGCACTATAGTATTAATAGGTCCCCCCACCCCCACCCTCATGGCCTGCCTCCCGCCGGGCTGAAGGGGGAGGAAGGGGTTAAACACTTACCTTTCTCCAGCGCCAGGCTCCCTCGGCACTGGGGACTTTCCTCCTCCTTCGGACGTCATCGGCTGAATGCGCATGCGCGCCAAGAGCCGCGCGCGCATTCAGTCTGTCCATAGGAAAACATTCTCAATGCTTTCCTATGGAAACTGGCGTCTTCTCACTGTAAAAATCACAGTGAGAAGCGCGGAAGTGCCTCCCAGCGGCTGTCAATGAGACAGCCACTAGAGGCTGGATTAACCCATATGTAAACATAGCAGTTTCTCAGAAACTGCTATTTTTACAGCAGGCAGGGTTAACCCTAGATGGACCTGGCGCCCAGACTACTTCATTAAGCTGAAGTGGTCTGGGTGCCTATAGTGGTCCTTTAAGTACACACTATTGGGTCAGGAATACAAAAGTGTATTCCTGATCCTATAGTGGAAGAAAGAAAAACGAAAAAAACGTAATTTAGGTGGCCGTCTCCCCCCTTGCCCACCTTTTAAAACCTGTGAAACTTTATTCCAGCGCTGTGTGGGTCCGTAGGGACTGGCACTGTCCTAATCCGCCTCTTTGGCTGATATCAGAATTAAAGGGACACTATAGTCACCTGAACAACTTCAGCTTAATGAGGTTGTTCAGGTGAGAACTGTAACGGACAGTTTCACTCACAAGAGGATAAAAACCGTTTAGGCGATAATCCCCTTCCCGATAGACAAGCACCTACTGCAATCACCAATCTCCCGAAACTGCAAACTACACAAATTCACCAACTCCCGAACAAGAGACACACGAACACTGGAAGCAGCCGAACAGGAAAAGCCATACGAACAGCTTACACTCCTGGCAATCGGCATACAATCAAATCCCCCCCAAGAATGAGACGACACTTCACTTTGAGGGTTAAGCAGGAACTCACGTTTATTAACACAACTGGCTTATAAAGGATTCTCCCATGCAAGGGAGGGATTTACAGTCATTACCCGATGCACCAATCACACATGAATTACCTCCCACACATCTCCTCCCCTCAGCATGACACATAATCCCCTTAATCATGTACATTACTTCCCCACTTCCTGGATGTAGCCCAAATACCTAGAGTACACTCCTAAATAGGGGATCCCCTGATAGCCCTGATCTGGGTGAGCAACATACTCCAAAATCACCCAGATCAGACCTGGGGTTCGGGAGTTATGTAGGTTTAAAGTTTTGACCGACCGCACAGGCAAAGTGACCGAAAATAGTTCCATGAGGTTTGGCCTTGCGGTCGGTCTCTGTTAATGTATTAAGAAGTCCCGGACGGCTTGCCATCCGTGGGTTTCCTTGTGTTCGTTAGACTCCCCATGTGAACATTAGTCTTTCTACCGAACGGCGGCTCGTTCGGTAGTTGCGGCACAAATCCACGGAAGTCTGGAGGTCTCAGCGGTGTTTGCCTAGTAGAGTGTCCGATTTTAGTTCCAGACACTCGACGGCAAAACACCGCTGTTCGGGAGTTTAAGATGGCCGCCACCACGTGTTCGTTCGACGAACAAAGGCCACCCAGCGTTCGTCAATTAAGCTGCGGTTAACCGCAGCTGCGGGGTGGTCAATTGGTGGCACACTCCAGTTCCCAGGTGGTCCTTAGATCGGTACTTTGTTCGGTAGATTGAGTCTACCGAACACCCGGCAGAAAGGCACGAATAAGCCTTTCTGCAGGGAAAATAAAGGTTTGAACTGCAGGGCCATAGTCTAAAGGGAGCAGGCGAGCAACCAGGCTTCTCCAGTGTACAGTGGCGAGGTTGCAGTCCCTGCAGCCTTTCTCATGTAAACACTGTATTTTCTGGGAAAATACAGTGTTTACATTCAAAGCTAGGAACACCTCCAGTTTCAGTCACTCAAAATGCCACCAGAGGGACTTCCGAGTTGATTGAGGCATAAAACTCCTCAATCCACTCAGATCTACTGTCAGCAGAGCACAGGGCAGCACTGTGTCTCCTCCCTCTGCATGCAGACACTGAAATTTCCTCATAGAGATTCATTGATTTAATTCATCTCTATGAGGAGATGCTGATTGGCCAGGGCTGTGTTTGAATCATGCTGGCTCTGCCCCTGATCTGCCTCTTTGTCAGTCTCAGCCAATCCTATGGGGAAGCATTGTGATTGGATCAGGCTACAACTTCTGATGATGTCAGCAGACTGTTTTTTTTTTTTTTTTAGGCAGACAGCATGCAGACTTACAGCGTCTGGCTTGAATACAGTAAGATTTTGCTATATTTATGGAGGCGTGAGGGGCCCAGGGGGGCTAGATGGTCGTGTTAACACTATAGGGTCAGGAATACATGTAGTTAGTTGCACTGGTGACTATAGTGTCCCTTTAACTATCTCTGCCAATCTATTGCTTTCATATGGAAAAGCATTAGATTAGCTCAGATTGTCAATTCTGATGATCTTGACCAAGAAGGCAGCGATGGGGCGGAGCCAAACGCCACCCTGGCCATTCATTATCTCCTTATAGAGATGCATTGGATCAAGGCATCTCTGTGAGGAAAGTTCAGTGTTTCCATGCCAGGGAGCACCTCTAGTGGCCTTCTGAGTGACGATCACTGGAGTTGTCTAGGCAGCAATGTAAACACTGTCTTTTCAGAGAATTTTTACAGCAAGGACCTGACCTGCAGGGAATGATTATACCTGCAGGGAATGTTCTGAAGACATGTCTCCCGGAATAATGTATTCTGGGGTGAATAATTGGTAATGCAACTAATCCCAATTTTCCAATTTTAATTGGAGAAGGAGTTGAGCTTTAAAAAAAAAAAAAAAAAAAATGTCTTGCGAAGTATGAGCAGAATTGTCTGAATAAACGACACATCTGTGATAGTGTCAAACAGGAAAAATGAAAAAATACTCTTTGCTCTTGGTCATAAATCGTATGGCTATCATGGGCTGTGGATGGTAGAGTATGAAGGTCCTTGTTCGACATCAACCTATATGGCCTGTTCATTTTCTTTAATGTGGGAAAATATCTGTGGATATTGTTATTGTTGTTTGATGTGTAATACAAACATGTGTTGCATGCATTATGCATTCTTCAATGGCGTTAAAGAAAAAAGGAATGGATTATCTGATAATCCAATTGTCTAACTGGTGGAGGAGGTGTATTTGGCCTTCTTTTCGTACCATCTAGATTCTATGATGACATAAAACCAGGCAGGCTGATTACTCCTCACAATTTAGAATAATAGCAATGCTTTTTTTTCCTGCTAGGAACTAGAAAATGTAATTATTCTAAATATTTAACAATTATACTTTTGTGTAGTCTGAACAAATAAATTGTATAGCTCTATCTTGAAACTGAAGCTTGTATTTTTGCTCGCTGTCAATCATTGCTATAAGCAGCGCTGCCCTTTTTCATGTTATAATTTCTGTTTCTACAACTCCAATTCCGTATGTGCCCTGGCTGTGCCTAGACTTAGCGGGATTTGGATGCCATTTGCAATATATTTAAAAGGCATTTAACAGAAAATGGAACATGGAAAAAAAGGTTTATGCAAGTACTAGGTGTTTTTGAAAATTGTATTCAATTGTGAAAATTCAAAAAATAGTGATTGTTCTCCTTTAAAGGATCACTATAGGGTCAGGAATACAAACATGTATTCCTGACCCTATAGTGTTAAAACCACCATCTAGCCCCCCTGGGCCCCTTATGCCTCCCTAAATATAGTAAAATCTTACTGTATTCAAGTCAGAAGCTGTAACTCTGCATGCTGTTTGCCTTAAAAAAAAAACAAGCAGTCTGCTGACATCATCAGAAGTGGTTGTCAGGGTATTTCTGAACGGATTATCAGATGAGATCCTAGACGAGGTTGCCACTAGAGATCTTCCTGAAAATTTGGAAGAATTAATTTCATTTATTTCTCGAATAGATGAACGCATGAGACAGAGGCAGAACACTCGAGATAGAACTCATAGACCTTAAGACTAGCTCCCGCATTGCAGAATTCTGAATCTACAACTCTAGCTCTCCCAGAACCTATGCAAATAGGTAACACTCGTCTCTCAGAAAGTGAAAGACAATACAGGAGAAGGGAGGGTCTGTATTGTGGAGTAAGAGGTCACCTACGCCTAAATTGCCCTAACCGTCCGGGAAACGCTCGCACCTAAGTTTCTCAAGAGGACAGGCCTTGGGTGTTTCTATCTTGTCCTCTACATATGATTACAAGGATCATAGGCTTCTGTTACCTGTTTCTTTAGCTTGTGAAAAGGGAGTACTTAATGCTATGGCATTGATAGATTCCGGAGCAGCTGAAAGCTTTATTGACCAAGCCTTTGTCACAAACCACTCTATCCCATCTCAGCTAAGGGATACACCCTTGGCGGTTGAGGCCATAGATGGTAGACCATTATCAGACCCTGTTATTTTTCGTGAGACTATACCAGTTAAGTTAACCATTGGTATTCTACACGAGGAGGGAATATCTCTCATGCTTATCTCATCTCCTTCAGTTCCCATAGTCTTGGGGTATCCCTGGCTTAAGAAGCATAACCCTATTATTGATTGGGAACAAGGTGAGATAGTCTCCTGGGTTCAGGGTTGCCAGAGAGGTTGTTTACAGAAAATCTCGCCGGTTTGCGTAGTTGACGCACCAAGTAACTCTAACCGGTCCACAGATTTACGGATACCCTCTCAGTACCTGGATTTAAAGGCAGTCTTTGATAAAAAAGAGGGCTGATACTTTACCCCCACACAGGTCCTTTGACTGTAAGATTCGACTCCTGCCTGGTACTATGCCTCCGAGGGGTACTGTATATCCTCTATCCACTAAGGAGAACTTAGTCTTAGAGGAATACATACGGGAGAACCTAGACAAGGGATTTATTAGGAGATCCTCTTCTCCAGCCGGGGCCGGTTTCTTTTTTGTAGATAAGAAAGACGGCACTCTACGGCCTTGCATTGATTATCGGGGCTTGAATAAGATAATGATCAGAAATGCTTATCCTATTCCCTTGATTACTGAGCTATTTGATCGTCTGAAAGGGTCCAAGATTTTTACCAAGTTAGATCTGAGGGGAGCTTATAACTTGGTGAGAATTCAGCAGGGTGATGAATGGAAAACGGCCTTCAATACCCGGTATGGCCACTATGAGTATACGGTAATGCCCTTCGGGCTTTGCAATGCTCCTGCAGTATTCCAGGACCTAATTAATGAGGTTCTTAGGGAATTTCAACATGAATGTGTTATAGTTTATTTGGATGATATACTAATACACTCTAGAGAGCTTGAGACTCACCACAAACAAGTCAGAAGGGTATTGCGTAAGCTTCTACAAGATGGTTTGTACTGCAAATTGGAGAAGTGTAGCTTTGACCAATCTCAGATAAACTTTCTTGGTTACGTTATTTCTGGAGACTGGTTTAGGATGGACCCGGTTAAACTCCAATCAATCTTAGATTGGCCATTGCCCAAGGGACTCAAGGCCATTCAGAGGTTTATCGGATTCTCCAATTATTATAGGCGCTTCATTAAGGGGTACTCGTCTATTATTGCTCCTATTACCAATATGACTAGACAGGGTGCTGATACCAAGACCTGGTCTCCTGAGGCGCTTGTTGCTTTCAGAACTCTCAAGGAACAGTTTGCCTCAGCACCAATATTAGTTCATCCTGACACCTCTTTGCCTTTTTTACTTGAGGTAGATGCCTCAGAGACAGGTATAGGCGCTATCTTGTCCCAAAGGTTAGGTTTGAATAAACCGCTGCACCCATGTGTTTTTTTTTTCCCAAGAAATTGTCTGGGCCTGAAAGCAGATATGATATTGGTGACAGGGAACTATTAGCGGTCATTATGGCTTTAACCCCTTAAGGACCAAACTTCTGGAATAAAAGGGAATCATGACATGTCACACATGTCATGTGTCCTTAAGGGGTTAAAGGAGTGGAGACATTTGTTGGAAGGGACTTTACACCCGGTTACTATTTTGACGGATCACAAGAATTTGTCATATATAGGGGAAGCCAAGCGCTTGTCCGCCAGGCAGGCTCGTTGGTCTTTGTTCCTTACTCATTTCAACTACGTGCTCACTTATAGACCTGGTTCTAAGAACTCTAAGGCTGATGCATTGTCCCGCCAACATGAACCTTCTACTATGTCTGATTTGTTTTTTTCTTCTGTAGTTCCCAAGTGTAATATTGTTGCCAACACGAGCATCAAGATTCACTCCCCGTTGCTTGCTGAGATCAAGAAATTACAGCATCTGGCTCCCAGACTTGTTCCTGGGGATCGGTACTTCGTTCCTCCTGAACTCCAACTGGAACTGATGCAGTGTTTTCATAACAGTAAATTTGCCGGACACCCTGGCATACGCAAGTCGTGTTCTCTGATTTCTAAAGATTTCTGGTGGCCTTCGTTACGTAAGGATGTTAAGGACTTCGTCGGGGCATGTGATGTCTGTATGAGGACTAAACAACCTCATACGCTTCCATGTGGGCTTTTGCACCCCCTAGAAATTCCTGAGAAACCATGGTCTTGTTTGGCTATGGACTTCATTGTCGATTTGCCTGTTTCTAAAAAACATACTGTTATCCTCACGGTGATTGACAGGTTTACTAAAATGGCTCATTTTGTACCCCTGCCTAAATTGCCCTCTTCTCCCGAATTGGCTGAGATTTTCGCGAGGGAGATTTTTCGTTTACATGGTATTCCTTCTGAAATTGTTTCTGATAGAGGTCCCCAATTTGTTTCCCGGTTTTGGAGGTCCTTCTGTTCTCAATTTGGCATCAAATTGAATTTTTCTTCTGCCTATCATCCCCAGTCCAACGGAGCTGCCGAACGCACCAACCAAAAGGTTGAACAATTTTTGCGTTGTTTTGTTTCTGAACACCAGGACGATTGGGTCGGTCTGATTCCTTGGGCGGAGTTTGCACACAACAATCTCGTTTGCGATTCTACTCGTTCTAGCCCCTTTTTCATGAATTATGGCTTTCATCCTTCCGTTCTTCCGTCGGTTTCCCCTTCCCAAGGGATACCGTTGGTTGATGTTCATGTTGCCAATCTGAGGAAGTTGTGGGATCAGACTCGACGAATTCTTCTTCATAATTCCGCGGTGTCCAAACGACACGCTGACAAACGCAGACGGGTGGCTCCGGTGTTTTCCCCGGGTGATAGGGTATGGCTGAGTACCAGAAACATCCGCTTGAACGTTCCTTCCATGAAATTTGCTCCTCGTTACATAGGTCCTTACAGGGTTCTGTCTCGTATAAACCCGGTTGCATATCGTCTGGCTCTTCCGCCTGCCCTGCGCATCCCGAACTCCTTTCATGTTTCCTTATTGAAACCTTTGGTTTGTAACAGGTTTTCCTCCGCTGTGTCCTCCCCCCGTTCTGTCCAGGTTGAGGATCAGGAGGAGTATGAAGTCAAGTCCATTCTCGTTTCTCGGGGGAGGGTGCAATATCTTGTTGACTGGAAAGGTTATGGTCCTGAGGAAAGGTCTTGGGTGGTCCGGGAAGATGTGCATGCCCCTCGTCTCCTCAGGGCATTTCATGCTCGTTTTCCGTCTCGCCCCGGTTCCTTCCGCCCGGTGGGCGTTTCTGAGAGGGGGGGTACTGTCAGGGTACCTGAAGTCTCTACCTCGGAGGAGGTTAGACTTTCAAACGGCCGTCCTCTCAGGGGGGCTGATTCACCCAATCCTCACAGCTCTCATAGCCGTTTACACGCCGGCCGCGATAGCCCCGCTTCCTTTTATGACGCGGCGCTCAGGAGCCGAGGTCATGACGGCAATCACGTCCCGACCTGTCAATCCAGTTCCGAACAACGAATCAGGGCTCGGCAAGGGCGGAGTCATCAATTAAAGAGCCAAGGTATAAAATAGGGATGTGTGTAATGGTTCATTGTCCTGTCGTGGTTCTAGCTTGTCTGGTCACTCAGTGCTCTTATTACTGTTTGTTTTTTTGGGTTCTGACTCGGCTTGTACTTTCGTTCCTGCTTAACTCTTGTGTCCTTTGACCTCGGCTCGTCTCTCGCTTACCTGTTCTCTCGTTCCCTCGACCTCGGCTTGTCTCTGACCATTCTTTGCTTTCTCCTTACGTTAGTCCGGCCATTCTAAGGTCCGGTATACGTACCTAGCTCCTGTTTGTATTCTGCGTGTTGGATCCCTGTCCCGATCCTGACAGTGGTAGCCTGATCCAATCACAGTGCTTCCCCATAGGATTGGCTGAGACTGACAAAGAGGCAGATCAGGGGCAGAGCTAGCATGATTCAAACACAGCCCTTGCCAATCAGCATCTCCTCATAGAGATGAATTGAATCAATGAATCTCTATGAGGAAAGTTCAGTGTCTGCATGCAGAGGGAGGAGATACTGAATGTTTGGATGCATTTTAGGCAGCCATGACCCAGGAAGGATCTCTAACAGACATCTGAGGAGTGGCCAGTGAAGTTATCACTAGGCTGTAATGTAAACACTGCATTTTCTCTGAAAAGACCGTGTTTACAGCAAAAAGACTGATTCTACTCACCAAAACAAATTCAATAAGCTGTAGTTCTTCTGGTGACTATAGTGTGTCTTTAACTTACTAAAAAGCATCACTATTTATGTAAATAAATGGGAATCTTAGTTCAGAAAATGCTTATTAAATAGTGAATTGGTAAAATCTTGTTAAACTTATAGAATGTTGAGTGGAATATGAGATAGGAAATGAATAGAACACTACACCAACTTTGTTAAAAGATGACTTCCCTATAGGAAAGTGTGATTTGTGTTATTTATGAGAGTGATCCAACAAACTATTATCAGTTCCTGTAAGCTTATTGTCATTTTATCTTTGAAGTCACACCAGTGCACATGTTTGCTTATAAACACACTACTTTTGTAGTAAATTACAATATGGAAACCAGACAAACTCATCTAAAAACATAAACTGCAAGCTCAGACTTTTTTCATGTTTGTTTGTTTGTTTGTGATATATATCCATCCTTGGAGCATTCCAGATCAGTCTGAGTTCCAGGAAGCAATGTGGGTTGGGAAGAATCACATTCTGAGACCAACAAGACTATTTTCAGTCCCACACACTAAGGCTTTTATTCACACAATAAAAAAAATTAAAAATTGCACATTTACAATGGAATTTTCTAGAAAAAGTTGAATTAGCATGTTACAGGGTTAATCACTAAAGTAAGAATTCAAAGGGAATTTCAAATGTAAGGTCAAATAGCCGAACTGGAAAGAATTCTCACTTATGCTTAGCTCACTTATGCTTCCAATCACTTTTTTTTTTTTTTTTTAAAGAAAATATGTATTAAGAAATTGCATGTGCAAAGTGAACAAAAATTTTTATTTTCAACTACAAAAGAGAACAGTGTTTTTATAGCAATATGTTTTTTATTGAGAAACGGTGCAATACAAAAAAATATGCACAAGAGACAATTTCACCATATTTTGGTTGTGTGGGACACACAGGCACCTCAGTCTGTTGGAGAAGTAGAATAGAAAGTTACATTATCGATTGTCGTAGATGTAGACAGTAAGAATAAACAAGGAACAATATCAAAACCAGGAGCTGTCGTTCGGTATAATTCGTCAAACATGATGATAAATTGGTGCTGAAATGTGCTGCAATGCAGTTTAGCTTTTAGCCATAATTTGACTCCCAAGAGCAATAAGTGAATAATAAAAAGGAGTTCACGGGTATTATATTAATCATGGTTATGTAAATGTTAAGCCACCAATAGAAAAGGGAACAGTGTTTTTATTGAGATCTAATAAAATATATCCGTCCTTTGAGTATCAGTGGGTTAACAACAGTTCATCCAAAGTAATAAATATAACGTGTCATCAAACAAGGGCATCCTTCTCTGAACTGCAGTCCTTTTCCCCTTAAACGTTCCCCAGAAGTATTTATTTTGGATACTGTTTAAATGGCTGCTGCATGTCTTAAATGGCAGAATGAAGAAATTTATATTTAGCACAGTTCAGCTAAGATTCTTTTAAATGCTGCATAAGAATTGTGTAGTAACCCATGACTGCCACTGAACTTGCAACTCATCCCAGGATGAAAGGGTTAAAGAAACACACATCCAACACAAAGCAGTGTAGTTTATTAACACCTTAACTAAGTCCTGTCTATACACTGGTATATACCCTGGACACATGGTTTTCATTTTTTATGTCTATAATAAAAATATCAGGTCTGCCCTTTGAGCAGGGTACCAGCCTCAGACCATGCATTTTTTTGCACAAGGGCTAGTTGACCATATGGGAAAAAGGTGAGGAAGAAAAAGAAGAAAGAACATAGAGGGCCACTAAAGGACATATATGAGAAAGAACATAAAGAGGGGGCAGACAGAAGCATGAGTAGGGCAGAAATAGGGCACTATTTGCAATAATGTGTGTCTTATTGTGTTAGTGTGATGTGTCTGAGTGTGAGGGCTAGTTCATGTCTGTAGAAGATTGCTTTGAAGGGACATGGGGTCCATCCAAGATAACCTTTTGTTGTCATGGTGTGTTGGCACCGGGGGAGGTGGTAACTAGTGTAAGGAATCGCTTTGTTGCTTTGTAGTTCTTTTTCTGTAACCTGCTCTGTATTCCCATTGGTGAAAGTTTGTGTAATAGTATGGAGACCACCTGCTGGGGGTCTGTGGATAAATTGGCTGTACCATGTCCCATCAAACATTTCAGTTCAGCTTGACTCCCAGGACTATGGTTCATCAGGTTACTGGGGGAATGGGTATTTACTTGTGCTGATGGTTCCAGAGTGGCTGAATGAAGGTAACAGCGAAGGTAACCAGTCGGGTTACCCGTGGTCCGCTACAGTGTGTGTGTGTGTGTGTATGTATATGCATGCATGTCTGTGCTGGTGTTTATATTTGTATGAATGTCAGTGTGTGTCTGTGTGTGTGTTACCAATAAGGTGGTGTGTGGAGCAAGTTATATGTGAGTGGCTAATTCTATAAGACAGGCTAAACCTGTATATGTTTTTGTGGAGAAGGGGAGGATTGCAAACTCTAATTACAAATATGACTGGTAATTTGTGTTTCAAATACAAATGTCTGGACACACCTGTTGGTCACTTTAAAGAGCCAGTTTTTATCCAGGAGTACAGAAATAGGCAATGTTTTGTCACCTATCTATGCCTTTGTCAAGTCTTACAAGTCGGACTTAACAAAGGTACAGATAGGTACCGAAACGGTGTCTATTTTCATTACTCCTGAATAAAACATTGCCTCTTTAAATAAACCAACAGGTGCACCCAGCCATTTATGTTTCAAACTACTGGATGTATTTGGGAGTTAGCCTTCCCAATTTGGAGGCACCCTGATGGGAATACTCCCTGGATAATGGTGTGTGCATTTCCTCTTCATTTGAAAAATATGATCATTTTGTTTCAGCTCACTCCTGTATTGTTAACACCAAGGACCTAACGTCCCTCTATGAAAAGCTACACGTCCAGGAAACTAATTGCTGGATCTCTGTGTTGGAAAAGAATAGCCAGGAAAATCCAAACCAAAAAAACTGTGTAAACTGTTCAGCTGTTTCCACAGTGACGTTTCAGGAAGCTAATCACTTACTGAGATGAAGATATCGGATGTTTGTGAGCAAGTTTCAGTTTGTTACTACTGTGTTACAGTCTGGTGTGTTATTACTAACTGTATAGACTGTGTTAAAAATAAATACTACTATACATTATATTCTGAAAGTTTTCATAGTGTTCTGATGACCGTACATATATATAAGATATTTTATAGAGAATGGGTTAATGGGGAGAATGCAGCCAGAGCAGACAGCTTCTGGGATCTTTCAACCTGTTGAATTAATGTGTCTTTTATCCCTTTTCCTGCGAAGCTGCACGTTTTCATTTGCACATACACACTAGCCTGCAGGCAGAATAGTCCATAAATAAAATACTGATTGCTTATGCTTTGATTTTGAATGTTGCACTTGGCAACTGGATTCTATTGCCTGGGAAACAGGCTTAATTACAAGTTTGTATCTTTAGCTTGATGAAGCAGTTTTGTTGTATAGAACATGCCCCTGCAGTCTAACTGCTTAATCCTCTGCCATTTAGGAGTTAAATCCCTTTGTTTATGCCTCCCTGCATGTGACTTACACAGCCTCCCTACACACCTCCTGAAAAGAGTCCTAGTTTACACTTGCTTTATTGCAAATTCTGTTTAATTCAGAATTTCTTATCTCCTGCTCTGTTACTAGCCTGCTAGACCCTGCAGGAGCTCCCTGTGTGTAATAAATGTTCAATTTAAAGAGCAGGAGATAAATAATAATAATTTTAAACTGACACAATGAAAAAAAATTAATGCAGGCTGTGCCAGTCACAGCCAGGGGAGTTGTGGCTAGGACAGCACAGACAGAAACAAAGTTGATTTAACTTCTAAATGGCGGAGAACTGAGCAGTGAAACTTCAGAGGCACAATCTATATACCAAAACTGCTTAATTAAGCTGAAGTTGTTTTGGTGACTATAGTGTCCCTTTAAAAAAATAATTGTTTTATTTATTTGGAGTAATAGAATTTAGCATTGGCAATTTCAGTTTTCACATTAGCTCCACCTCCCTCTTTCTCCCCGCTATCCCTCTTTTATACTTCTATAAAAAGACAACAAGGACGACTTTCTTTTATAGGTTAGATGATTCTTGGCAAGACATGGGCTTCAATCAGTTTCTACAACCACGTCTTGCCAGTTTCAAATTTTTTTTTCAAATTGCTGTTTGAAGAATGTTTGTTTGTTTCCAGTTTGTCTGTTTTGACCTTAAGTTTTAATTCCCTGGTTGATTCCCCTACAATTTACTGTTTGGAGAATAATCTTCCTGGAATTGAGTTTACTACCAGTGACCAAAATATACACAGGTGAGGATAAACAAATGTCAGCCTGATACCGGAGAAACTGACGGAAGCAAAGCACAGAGAGATGGACACAGGTTTCTTCAGGAAGGAAGAGATTCTTTATTGGATCACCGATCGGGACTCAGAGGGACTAGCGTCACCAAAATACCACAAGTTCTGAGTCCCGGACAATAGTGCAGGCTCCTTATATAGGCACATAACTCCTCCCATATTAAGCTCCACCCGCACATTCTCTTGACCAATCAATACAAATAAGAATTAACTTCCTGCTTGACCGCATGGCTTGTCCAGCACAATGGAGGAGGGGGAATACTACATCCTGTATTCTTGCACATGCTCCGTACACTACTGATCGTATCTTGCCTCGTGCAACCAACTGATCGATACGTCAGCATATGCACGTACACATGCCACGTGGTAATCTCGGCCTACTAAATTTATTTTTACCGAGATTCCACCACATTCCCCCCTTTGATGCCTCTTGATATTTTACAATTACTTGAGGCATCACTTAACCTTGGTTTGCATACACCGCAAGTTACCATGAACCAGACCAGACTTATCTTATGATGTGAATCTTTAACACTCATCTTCCTGCATTGGTTCTCCCTGATCTAGAGCCTTATACTTATAAATCGCCATTATCTGTGCAGCAGCCTTCCTCTCTGCTATATTTTCTATCAGGCTTTGCACAGACCTAACTACTAAGGGTATAAGACACGGCAGGAGTAGACACAACATTAAAATCAGTAGGACTCCACCTACCACTGCCTTAAGCCCTCCAAACCACTCATACCAGCTACCAAACCAACTACTTGGATTGTACCCTTTCCATACCTGAGTAGGCACATGCGCTAGTTTAACCATATGGCTAGTAAGCTCAGCTATTGCTTGCCCTTCGTCATCTATTTGAAGACAGCAATTGCTCAGGTTAAACTTCCCACATACACCTCCCTCTACTGCCAAAAGGTAATCCAAGGCTAATCTATTTTGGTAGACTGCCGTCCTCATCCTGGTGTTATGCTTCGCTAGAAGATTGAGCGCTTGTGATGTTTCGTTAGTAATAATCTCAACCACCGCCTGTAATCTTATAATACGGTTGAGCATATAAATAGGGGTTCTATAACCAAAGGTACCATCCTCAGCCCACGTGGCTGGCCCATAATAATCTATGATACGCTGGGGAGGCCATTCATCATCTTCCCAGGCGCCTATCTCTATGGGTCCCCTTTTCTTCCTATGATTCACATCATACACTTTAACACCTAAAGTCTCACCTGTTTCAATCGGTAACAAGAAGAAGGATGGTTTGAGCATACCCAACACACATGCCCCTTCCCAGTCCTGTGGCAACTCCGAATAGGCTTTCTTACCACAGATCCAGTACAAATTTGCTGGGGCTCTCCAGGTAGATGTGATGGATAAATCAAACCACACATCCTTTAAATTGGCGTATCTAGCAAACGGGTTAGATGGTTCTGAGACATTTGAAGCCGACCACCAAGTTGTATTCTTTGTATCATCATCATAAGCTTTTTGCCCTAGACAAGTTAATTCTCCTACAGAAGTGTTATACATTATTCCTTTCCTTGCTATGCAAACATAACCTATGATGGAGGTCTTTAATCTCCACTCAGATTTACCTCTAACACTCATATGATAATCGGCTTGTGTAGATATTAATTGGTCAACTGCCTCAGAACCGGACATTACCTCCTTTGCTTCCCAAGGCCATTGGTCTCCCATGTTAGTACCTCCATACACATAGCAGTTGGTAACATTAAGACTACCGGCAATACTTTCGGCTAAATCAATAAACAGGTTTTTAGCATTATGGGGGATCTTATTATCTATACTCATCTCTTCATAAAAGGAATGGTATACTTGATGAGTTTGGGAGGATACCGTATCAGTCTCTATCCCTATAAACAATACTGTCCCAGGATCTAAACCCGTCCCGTATATCTGAAACCCAAATAAATTGCCATATTTGTCTAAGAACTTATCGGGGTTATTTATAAGTAAATGGATGGGATTACATTCCATAGACTTACAATATGGGCTGGTAGGCAACTTAGTCACTATCATGTCTTTGTCTACTGTCTGTCCCCAAGTCGCCCACCCCACACAAGACCAATATGGGCAAAAGTTATAGTCTTTATTTGGGCATCTAGGACTCACATATTTATTTTTACTACTGGGACAAATATATTTATCATTAGACCCATACGTCCTCTCCCATCTAAGATCCCCACATACATTCCACGGCTTTCTACCACTTGATATCGCCTTACACGCATCAAATAGCAGAACACCCGAAGAATGTACGGATTCTAACACCGTCTTATTAATTAGGGTCCCCTGAGGATCTCCATTCCTGAGAGTCAACCAAATTGTACGGGGTTGATACTCCGGACTGAAGCACTTAGGTTCTCCTACTCCTAAATGGCACACACTATAATCTATATTTAAGTATCTACATCTCGATACATCTCCTTTACACTCGTATTGTGAATGCCAAATTAGGGTTTGGGAAATATGGTTACCTTTTCTCGTAGTCTTAATGCATACCTCACAGCTAGGAGTGTCGGTACCTCTACCTTCCTGAATATAAAAACACACATAAATAAACACTATCAAAAACACATCTTTCGCCGTCATCCTCAGTCTTCGTCCGTGCGAAGGCACCTCAGCTTCCAGGATGTAAGGGCTGCAGGGAATGGAGTTCTGCTCGTCTTCACAGGAGTCCCTTAGAGACTTTCCCTGGCTTATAAACTATATGTCGGTAAGCGGACAGGCTTTATTATGGCCGTCTAAAAACACTCACTTCACCAAATCCCTGTAACAATAAAATTTGTAATCCACAATAGTTCCTCGTTACTCCGACTGAGTAGTGCGTTTTAACCGGATCTTGCAGGGATTCTCTGGATCTGCTGTAACTTGCCAAGAATCGACTGCTGCTGGTTTAACCCTGGAGTGATGTATCCACGGAGTCACTTCGGCTACTTTTATCGCTTTAGGGGTAGACAAAAGAACAACATAAGGACCTCTCCACTTGGGCCCTAACGGTACATTATTCCACTCTTTAATCCACACTTGATCTCCTGGATGATAACTATGAACAGGGGGATATATATTCACAGGTAATCTATCTTGTACCCATTTCTGTACCTCCTCCATAGTCTTACCCAACTCTACAACCTGCTGCCGGGTAATTCCTTCTCCCAACTGACTCAAATCCCCCCTTAAGTTACCAAGTACGGGAGGTGGTCGCCCATACATGATTTCAAAAGGAGAGAGGCCCATCCTTCTGGTAGGGGTACTGCGGATTCGCAATAGAGCTATGGGTAAGAGAACGTTCCACTTAAGTTGGGTTTCCTGACACATTTTAGCCAACTGGTTCTTAATAGTTCTATTCATTCTCTCTACCTTACCAGAACTCTGGGGTCTATATGCTGTATGAAGCCTCCACTTTATACCAAGCATATGAGTCAGTTGTTGTAGGCACTGATGAACAAAAGCTGGACCATTGTCCGATCCTATAGAACAGGGTAGTCCATATCGGGGTATTATTTCTCGTAGCAGGAATCTCACAACTTCTCCTGCTTTCTCTGTACGAGTAGGACATGCTTCTACCCAGCCTGAATAGGTGCACACAATTACCAGCAGGTAACGATGTCCACCCGATTTAGGCATCACTGTAAAGTCTATTTGTAGATCGGACATGGGGAGTCCCCCCATAAACTGGACTCCTGGTGGCTTTACTGGTCCTTGTCTTGCATTATTTTTAGCACACGTTACACATCTTCGTACAATGGCCTGAGTCAAGTTGGACAATCTTGGTATGTAGAAATGTTTTCTGAGAGATTCTTCAGTACTGTCTCTCCCAGAATGTGTCCCGTTATGATAATTTTGGACAATTTCTACCGCTAGTGATGCTGGTATGACTATTCTTCCATCTTCTAGCTGATACCACTTGTTCTCCAAATACTTTCCTGGTTCAGTCTTTAACCACTCCTCTTCTTGAGCTGTATAAACTGGAGTCCATTGAGACAGGTATAAGAGCAGCTATATGCCCCACATATTCCTGTCTTCCCGATTCAGCGGCACGCTTAGCTGCACTATCTGCCATCCGATTTCCCTTGGTTACATCACCATCTCCTCTCAGATGCGCTCGACAATGTATGATACCGACTTCTTTCGGCTCCCACACTGCTTCCAATAGTTGTAGGATTTCAGCTGCGTATTTGATTTCTTTGCCTTCTGAATTCAGTAGTCCTCTTTCTTTATACAAAGCTCCGTGGGCATGAGTGGTTAAAAACGCATATTTGGAGTCCGTGTAGATGTTCACTCTTAAACCTTCAGCCAATTGTAACGCTCGTGTCAGTGCTATCAATTCTGCCTTTTGTGCTGATGTTCCTTTCGCCAGTGGCCGAGCTTCTATCACCTTGTCTATTGTTGTCACTGCATATCCTGCATAGCGGATCCCTTCTTTCACATAACTATTGCCGTCGGTATAATATTGAACATCGGGGTTCTGGATGGGAAAATCACGAAGATCTGGTCTACTTGAGAATACTTCATCCATTACTTCCAAACAATCATGTTGACTTTCAGTAGGTTGTGGCAAAAGGGTAGCTGGATTTAAGGTGTTTACAGTCTCTAAATGCACTCTGGGGTTTTCACACAACATTGCTTGATACTTGGTCATACGGCTGTTACTAAACCAATGATTTCCTTTGTAATCCAACAACGTCTGTACTGCATGTGGGACTCGTACATAAAGTTCTTGACCCAGAGTGAGTTTATCGGCTTCAGCTACTAGCAGGGCGGCTGCAGCTACGGCTCTTAGACAAGGTGGAAGTCCGCTGGCCACTGCATCCAATTGCTTAGACATGTAGGCAACAGGTCTTTGCCATGATCCCAAGTACTGTGTCAATACTCCCACAGCCATTCTTCTTTGCTCTTGTACATATAAGTAGAATGGTCGTGTGTGATCAGGTAGACCTAATGCTGGGGCACTCATCAAAGCCTTCTTCACATCTTCAAATGCCGTTTGCTGTTCTTGGGTCCATAAGAAGGGGTCGTGCTCTGTACCTTTGATAGCTGCGTACAGAGGTTTTGCCAGTATCGCGTAGCTGGGAATCCATATCCTACAGAAGCCTGCTGCCCCCAAGAATTCTCGCACTTGTCTTCTATTCTTGGGTATTGGTATTTGGCAGACAGCTTCTTTTCTCTCTGGCCCCATAATTCTTTGACCTTCAGAGATATGGAATCCCAGATATTTGACAGTTGGCAAACACAACTGAGCCTTCTTTCTAGACACCTTGTATCCTGCCTTCCAGAGAATGTGTAGTAGATCGTGCGTTGCTTGCTGACAGATTTCTTTTGTAACTGCTGCTATCAACAAGTCATCTACATATTGTAACAATACACACTCTCCTGGGATGGACTCGAAATCCAGTAGATCTTGACTTAGGGCTGAACCAAATAGGGTAGGTGAATTTTTAAACCCTTGGGGCAGTCTTGTCCAAGTCATTTGGCGTTTTGAGCCCGTTACAGCGTTCTCCCATTGGAAAGCGAAAATACATTGACTTTCTGCGGCAATTCGGAGGCAAAAGAAGGCATCTTTGAGGTCTAAGACTGTAAAGTAAGTAGCCTCGCCCGGAATTAAAGCAAGCAGGTTATATGGATTGGGTACAACTGGATGTATACTAACAACCGCATCATTGACTGCTCTCAAGTCCTGCACAGGTCGATACTCATCTGTACCGGGCTTTTGAACAGGCAGCAATGGGGTGTTCCAGGGGGAAGTACAGAATTTTAGGATACCATACCGTATGAACTTATCCAGATAGGATTGGATGTTCTTCTTAGCCTTCTGCGGGATGTGGTATTGTCTTAGGCTCACTGGATAAACCCCAAGTTTTAGTTCGATTTTAATAGGTGGAATATTGCGGGCCAGTCCTGGTGGGTTGTTCTCTGCCCAAACTCCTGGTATGTTGAATAAGGACTCATCACTCCTAGGGTTTTGGCTAGTCAACGCTGTATAAAGTCGCCACTCTTCTTCCTTTGGTACGGATAATGTCATGATACCTGAAGGTCCATTAAACTTTAAGGATGTTGTTCCATTTGGTAGGAACGTAATCTGCGCTTGTAATTTTGATAGCATATCACGTCCCAGCAATTGGACTGGACATTCAGGCATATAAAGGAATTGATGTTTTACTACGTGGCCTCCCAATGTACAGAGTCGACTTTTAAGAACCGGTTTTTCAGCACTTCTTCCAGTTGCTCCTATCACAGTAATAGTCCTTCCAGATGGAGGAGCAACTAGATTAGTCACCACTGAATGTTCAGCACCAGTGTCGATCATGAACGCACTCCTTTTTCCCCCTATTGATACATCGACCATAGGCTCCGCTCGACCAAGGGGGATGGAGCCCGGTCGGTATCAATAGTCCTCCACCTTCTCTATCGCGGGACCTTTGCGCTGCTGGGATATATCTATCTTCCCTAACACTTCCTCTGTTCCCATTACTCCCTCTATTACCATTACTCCCTCCGGGGCCTCCTCTAATCTCGCTCTGCCTCTAAAGTTTCCATAACCTATCCTAGGTCTGTCTTTCTCACACTGTTCTCTTCGAGGACACTCATTTCTCCAATGCCCTTCTTCCCTACAGTATGCGCACTGATTTCTACTTAGAGGTTCCTCATTCCATCTACTATCGCCTCTATCTGGGCCCCGTCTATCTACGCCTGCGATCGCTACCGCTAGCATGTCTGCCTTTCTACGCATCTTGCGCTCTTCCTCTTTCTTACTTTCTGTTTCCCTATTCATGTATACCTTATTCGCTACCTCCATTAGTTGGGTGATGGACATACCTGCAAACCCTTCTAACTTTTGTAGCTTGCGCTTAATATCTCCATAAGCTTGGCTGACAAAGGCGGAGTTCACCATTCGGGAATTGTCTGCGTCTTCCGGATTAAAGGGGGTATACAAGCGGTATGCCTCCAATAATCGGTCATAAAAGACACTGGGCGCTTCATCACTTTTCTGAATCACCTCAACTGTCTTCGACATGTTAATGGCTTTCTTTCCTCCGGCTTTCATGCCAGCAATTATAGCGTCTCTATAGGCTCTGAGTTGAACCATATCAGCACCATTTACATTCCAATCGGGATCGGTGTTGGGATAATGTGTTGCGGCCCATGCTGATGGATTGGCTTGGTTTAAAGTACGGGCTTTATCCTCTAGTGCTTTAATGGCCGCTTGATTAATTCTTGTCCTTTCCTCATTGTTGAATAAAGTCATTAATAACTGCTGGCAATCAGCCCATGTCGGGTTATGTGTCTGTACTATTGAGGTGAACAGATCAGTCATAGCTTGTGGTTTCTCAGTATACGAGGAATTGTGGGTCTTCCAATTTAAGAGATCGGTTGTCGTGAATGGGACATATACAAAGACTGGGTCAGCATGTGCCATTTGGCCTGCGGCATCGATATAGGCTGACCCAGGATTCAGACGAAGAGGCATCTGATAGTGTTTTAATTGTTGGGCACCGGTCAACTGTCGGGTCTGTATGGGGCTACGTGGAGGGGCGTCAGTCATAGGTTCCAGTCGGGGAGAAATAGGGTATGGGGATGTGGGAGCTTGGTTTTGGGAAAAGGTTGTAAATAAAACACTTCGAGCCGAGCTAGATGAAGCTTGACCGGAAGTCTGAAGTGGCGCCAAATCAGGATATTCGTTTTTAATGGGGGTTGGTTCTGATTCCGGAAGGGGAGATTTAGTACGAGGGGGGGTGGATCCTGTACTGGAGGAGGAAGCGGAAGTGGATGAGGGTAATGAGGGGAGGGTTGCAGGACTTCCTGCATTTGCGTCACTTCCTCTTAACGGAAAGTAAGGGGGCGGCAAAGGGATCTCGGACTCAGGGGGCGTGTCCAAAATGGGCCTAACACCAGTCCTAGTGGACAAACAAGTCCTAGCTACCATGAGGCGACATTGCTCCTCGTGGCATGTCTGGAGCCATTTTGGCGAGTCATTTACGGCCTGTCTCCAACAATCAATATAAGGAAACTGGCCGTAAAGTTCAGGCCTACCCGATACAGCCACGTGTAAGCGCTGTACCAGAGTTGGATCCAAACTGCCACGTGGCGGCCATGCCGCAACCAAAGTAGGCCACTCCCTAGTACACAAAGTGACCAAACGTACAGGAGACATTTTAACCCCAAAATCACAAGTTTTGAATCCCTTTTTAAAATTCTTCACCATACAACCTAAGGGATCCGGAATCGTTGACTGCGACGCACCCATACTTAACAATGGAACGTCGTCGACAACGAATACTATACACGCGTACTTATTCAACAGTCACACCCGTTTCCTCTGGCAACAGCACCACGTGGTACGGTTACCAAGTGAAACGTACACAATAACAATAAACACTCAGGGAATTCCCGTACACACACAGCTGTTACACCAGTCACTAAATAATCAATATTATGCCCTTTGGCGTAACTATACAGTCACCCACGCTATAATTCTCTATGTACGAATTACCCGTCTATAACACACCCCAGTAACATCGTCTTTTACAAATAGCGGTTACAGTACGGTTAGCATAGGTCAAAGCACAAGTTAAGGTCACAATACAATTATTAGTGGTTATGGTGTTAAACATGCAATGGACGACAATGATTAGTACTTATATACAGTGTCAGTAAATATACAGGGTTATGGTACCGTGCACTATAATACAGCAACACACTATTAACACTCTCGCTAGACGGCTGAGCTTGCGCTATCTAACAAGATATACACTTTACTAAACAATCGTTAACACATTTACAATTCCCAACTAAACTATTGGCCAGTACCTTGAATGGACTACCTAAAAACAATCTACATACGTTTTGGTTAGCCACACTGCCCAATCACCATATATAGCGAGCTAGAGGACCGAATTTACACAGACGCCTCTTAGTCGCACTATCAAAAGTCTAGTGGGTTCCAAATTTACACGCCTTCCCACTTAGCCCAGATAGGTTGAGAGCTAGCGAACCGAATTTACACAGACGCCGCTTAGTCTCCCGGTCCCTCCGACCTAGCGAACAAAATATACACCCTAGAACGCTAGTCTAGACAAGACACCGGTGTCCGGCTAGGGCTATTTACACCAGAGCCCCGCCTGACTAACAGAATCAAACGGTCTGACTAAAGAGCGTTCGATCGAGCGGTGCGCCTTCGCTCCTTCCCTCCGACAGAGGGGGCAGATACACAGATTTAAACCCCTTTGGGCCTACCGCACAATCGGTATACCCCTAGTGGGTTCTGCCGTCTAAAACAGCAGTTGTCTTACCTCCTCGTTCCTGAACCTGAGTTCACACTCATCGACGGGGACACCCCAGCACTTCTCACGTAGAGGCCGATGATCTCCTGGACAACAGACCAGTGGCGCCGAGACGAAGGGAGGTCCACGCAGAAGTTCAGGGGTGCAGCCGTAGAGAACGTGGGCAAAGATAGACCGTCTCACGCCTCTGCCTCTCAGCTACCGTTGAACGATGAGCTTCCCGGCCAATGCACCAAATGATACCGGAGAAACTGACGGAAGCAAAGCACAGAGAGATGGACACAGGTTTCTTCAGGAAGGAAGAGATTCTTTATTGGATCACCGATCGGGACTCAGAGGGACTAGCGTCACCAAAATACCACAAGTTCTGAGTCCCGGACAATAGTGCAGGCTCCTTATATAGGCACATAACTCCTCCCATATTAAGCTCCACCCGCACATTCTCTTGACCAATCAATACAAATAAGAATTAACTTCCTGCTTGACCGCATGGCTTGTCCAGCACAATGGAGGAGGGGGAATACTACATCCTGTATTCTTGCACATGCTCCGTACACTACTGATCGTATCTTGCCTCGTGCAACCAACTGATCGATACGTCAGCATATGCACGTACACATGCCACGTGGTAATCTCGGCCTACTAAATTTATTTTTACCGAGATTCCACCACAAGCCGGGTCCCGAGTCTGCTGTAAACTTCAGATTTCAGTAAAAAATAATAACAAACATAGTAAAAGTAAAATTTTCCTGCCATTTCCATATATTACTGAACTTTTGTTAACTGTTAAGCATGTGCCTACACTGAGGCATTTCTATTCATTTTATAGAATGTATAAATGCTCTTAACATCTTACAAATGGTGAAAAGAAACAAAAAGAGGAGGGGGGTGCTATATATATGAAAACACAGTGTTATACTTATATCTGTATACAGGTGGTCCTGTCAAGGATCTGCCGAATCGATCTAGAAACAAATTATGTATGTGACAGACCCCTTTCTGGTGTAACAGATACCATCTCGGAGAATTGCCGTTGCATATGGATTATTGTGGATTTCGGGTACTTGTGGATCCGTACGGTATACATCGCCACGTGGAGAGAACAATGGGTCGCGGCCATTTTGACCACCTGGACTAATGCCCGAACTTTCCACACGACGAATTCCGACCTTACCAACGACGTACGCCCATGCTAGTCGACGGATCCAAAGTACCGAACTAAAGACACCCGGTCCAACAGAGAGTTTCCGTTTATCTTGTATAGTTTTTGAGTAATTGGTGCAAACGTGTATCTGGCGAACGGCCCAACCGATCTAGGGGATTTTCACGTATATTGTTCCCCTAGATCTCCGTTCCCTAGTACACGTAGCACAATGTATTTTCGTTACATATTGTGTGTGTTATATAAACTTGTAATAATGGCATAATATTCTGCTCGGTACAGTGGGAGTGACTCCCACTGTAAATGTATTATCTCCTCCGGATACGGGGAGGAGTTGTTGTACGGCATAAAAGCCCGAGTTACCGAATAAACATTATTCCTACTTTGACCCTCAACACAGAGTCTCGTCTCGTGCTTGGAGGGGATGACTATTACTTGGATATCGTAACTGTGGGGAACCTGTTATGCTGTAGCTAACTTCGTGCTTGGGGGAAAGGACACCTTCTCAGCGGCGTAAACCCCTACTACACCGGGGTGCCGCTACAATTGGTGGCAGCGGCGGGATCGTTCTTTCACCCCAGAAGGACAGCTACCGAGAGCAATCAGGATGGAGGCCTACTACGGAAGGTTGAAACGATCTACCCTAAAAGACTTGTTGGAGAGCCGTGGTCGTTCGGCTAGCAACAAAAAGAAAAGAGACATTTTGGCAGAGTTGGTCGCATTGGACTTAGCTGAACAGAATGACGGACTGGGTGTCGAACCAAACCCAGAACCGGAGATCGCTTTGGTCCGAACACCAGCAGATGAACAATTCGACCACGAGGTGAGGGTAAGGCTGGCTCACTACGGACCAAACCCCTCACCTAGGATTGTAACCCAAGTCATTGCGGCAGTCGATGCCAACCGGCGCCAGACTTCCACAGGCACCAGTCCAATTGCGGGGACTTTCCAAACTCCCGAAGAAAAGAGGAAAGTACACTTTGCCGCTTTTAAAAATTTTGTGGAAGCAGAGGGGGAGATTGACCAATACCTAGCGGACTTTGAACGTCAGTGTGCCCTGCATAAAGTACCCTCCGAGGAGTGGGTCAAAATTTTGTCTGGCAAATTATCCGGACGAGCCAGCGATGCTTTCCGGGCGATCCCGGACCATGAGGTGGGAAGCTACCGATTGGTAAAAGAAGCTCTATTGTCCCGATATGCGGTAACCCCCGAAGCATATCGGAGACGCTTCCGGGAATCCCGAAAGCAAACCGGTGACTCCTACACCGAATGGGCCTGCCGATTACAACGCACGGCTGGCCACTGGATGGAGGGGTGCCAAGCTACCACCGCGGAGGAGGTTTTACAGTTGTTTTTGTTGGAACATTTTTTTGAAAAGGTGGACAAGGAGCTCAGAGAGTGGATTCGGGATAGGAGACCGCTTACCCTACCCGAAGCCGCCCGGTTGGCCGACGAGTATGCAGACGCCCGCAAACCCGATCTCTCGGTCCAAAAGACAGCTGCCCGAGTAGAAAGCCGCCCTGTCGGCCCTACTCCAACCACCCCCACTATCCAACCTAGCTACAACACTTCCTCCCGCTTCACCCAGTCAAGTGTCCCGGACCGCCGGCGGTGCCATAGGTGCCAGCAAGTGGGTCACCTGAGGGACAAATGCCCACTTGATCCCGCTCGACAAACTTCCTGGAGGAAGCCCGCTGAAGGGAACCCCCGACCTTTTACCTCAGGGGCCCATTGCATTGAAGCCCAACCCCTGGGGGAAGAGCAATGGGAGATTTTACACGAGGCCAATCCCCTATATGCGGCTGCTGTAGACAACCGGCAGCATCACCGACAAACAGTCCGAGTGAATGGACAAATTGTCAGTGGGTTACGAGACACTGGGGCCACCTTAACCTTGATTCAACACGACCTGGTCCCAGAAAAAGAACATACGGGCCAAACGGTGGCCGTTAGAGTGGCCGGGGGTGCAGTACATCGCCTCCCCACGGCCCGAGTGCATTTGGATTGGGGGGTGGGAGCTGGCCAAGTGAATGTGGGACTGATGAAAGGACTACCCGCGGAAGTACTTTTGGGAAATGACTTAGCCCCGCTGTTATCCGCTTTTGCTCCCCAAGGCCCTGCTGGAGCCTGCCCTGTCACCACCCGGGCTCAGGCTCGTGCTATTGGAACCGGCCCGCCAGTCGCGGAGACCCAGGTAAGATCTGACCCTCCGACTGTGACCTTAGGACAGACCCCCTTAGACTGGGATACCCCTGAGACTTTTGGGAGGGAGACGCGGGAAGACGTCACTCTCCGGAAATATAGGGATAAGGCAGAGAAAGGGGAACCAGGGACAGATGGGGAAAGCTACGAGTGGGTGGGGGATAGACTGTATAGGATCCCCCAGGAGCCCGCAGCAGGTAAAAACCCCGTCCCACAGAAGCAACTAGTGCTACCGAAAAAATACAGGCGAGAGATCATGAGGATCGCTCACGATATACCCTTAGCTGGCCATTCAGGAGTACGTCGCACGGCCCATAGGATTACCCAGAATTTCTTCTGGCCAGGGTTTAACCGGGACGTGCGACAATATTGCAGAACCTGTGACACTTGCCAACGGGTGGGTAAGAGGGGAGATCGCCCGAAGGCCAAATTAATGTCGATGCCGATCATTGGGGAACCCTTCTATAGGGTCGCCGTCGACATTGTAGGCCCCCTAGCGCGACATAGCCGTCCGGTAAGAAGTACATTCTTACCGTGGTGGACTATGGGACCCGGTACCCCGAGGCGGTACCCCTGCCGAATATTGAAGCGGAGACGGTAGCCGATGCCTTGGTTAAGATATTCACTCGGGTGGGGTTCCCTAAAGAAATCCTATCCGACCAGGGAACCCAGTTCACTGCCGTACTCACACAGCAATTATGGAAAGTGTGCCACATTAAACCCCTGCTCAGTTCCCCGTACCATCCCCAAACTAACGGTCTCTGTGAGCGCTTTAATGGGACTCTCAAACAAATGTTGAGGACCTTTACGGACGGTTGCAGAGACTGGGAGAGATTCTTACCCCACCTGTTATTTGCCTATAGGGAGGTCCCCCAAGAATCTACGGGTTTTTCTCCCTTTGAGTTATTGTATGGGAGGAGGGTGCGAGGACCCCTCGATCTCATTCGGGACCACTGGGAAGGGGAAACCGAACAGGCAGGGACACCTATTGTGCCATATGTCCTGGAGCTCCGGGACCGCATGGAGCAACTCTCCCTATTGGTAAGGGAGAATCTCCAGGCGGCCCAGGGGCGACAGAAACGATGGTACGATAGGGGTGCCCGGCAACGACTGTTCCATATAGGGCAGAAGGTGTTGGTGCTAAAACCGGTGAAGGACAACAAACTGCAGGCTGCGTGGCAGGGTCCTTACAAGGTTTTAGCCCAACTCTGTGATACCACCTACCTTATTGCCAGCTGTGCAGATGAAAGGATCCAACGCTCCTTTCATGTGAACATGTTGAAAGAGTACCAAGAGCGACAGGAAGATGTTAACGCTGTTTGTGCCCCAGCTACTGATGACCCCGAAAATTTACCCCTACCTGACCTGCTGGAAAAGGAGACTCACCCCGACCCAGTTAGCCTAGTGAAGCTGGGAGAACGACTGAACCCTACGGAGCTAGAGCAGGCTAGACAGCTCCTATGGGAAAAGCAGAGTACCTTCTCCCAGGAGCCAGGATACACCACCCTGGCCATACACAAAGTAGAGACCCCAGGGCAGGCCCCCCTCCGACAACCCCCGTACCGTATTCCGGAAGCCGTCCGGGACGGAATGCTGAAGGAAATACGGGAAATGACACAGCTGGGGGTCATTGAGCCATCCGACAGTCCCTGGGCCTCTCCCGTAGTCTTAGTCCCCAAGAAAGACGGAACCACTCGGTTCTGCGTCGACTACAGGCGGCTAAATGAAAAGACTACCACTGACGCTTACCCCATGCCTCGGGTAGACGAATTATTAGATCGCATAGCCAGGGGTAACTACCTCTCTACCATAGACCTCTGCAAGGGTTATTGGCAGATCCCCCTGGCCGAGGATGCCGTCCCCAAGTCGGCCTTTGTCACCCCGTTTGGCTTATACCAATTTAAGGTCATGCCATTCGGGATGAAAAATGCCCCGGCTACGTTCCAGCGAATGGTGGATCGGCTCCTCGATGGCTTCCAGGAGTTTGCGTGTGCATACCTGGATGACATTGCGATCTACAGTGAGTCTTGGGAAGAACATTTAGTCCACGTAGGGGTAGTCCTAGATAAGATTCGGGCCGCGGGCCTGACACTAAAACCCGAGAAATGCCATCTAGGAATGGCCGAGGTCCAATACCTGGGACATCGGGTGGGGTGTGGAAACCAGAGACCGGAGCCTGCCAAGGTTGAGGCAGTAGCAAACTGGCCCACACCGAATACCAAGACCCAGGTATTGGCCTTCTTAGGGACCGCCGGGTACTATAGACGCTTTGTCCCTGATTATAGCACTGTAGCCAAACCTTTGACTGACTTGACCAAAAAGAATTTACCCAGACAGGTCCTGTGGTCTCCCGCTTGCGAAGCCGCATTTCAATCTCTCAAACATGCTCTTGTTAATGCTCCTGTCTTGGCTGCCCCAGTACCTAACAAACGTTTCCTTGTACATACAGACGCTTCCATGTATGGACTGGGGGCTGTGCTGAGCCAAATCGGGGAAGATGGAAAAGAGCATCCGGTCGCATACCTCAGCCGAAAGCTGTTACCGAGGGAAGTGAGTTATGCGGCCGTAGAGAAAGAGTGCCTGGCCCTGGTATGGGCATTGAAAAAACTAACACCTTATTTGTATGGACAAGAATTCTCTTTGGTAACAGATCACAATCCATTGGTATGGCTTAACCGGGTCGCAGGAGACAATGGCAGATTGCTAAGATGGAGCTTGGCCCTGCAAACGTACAATTTCACCATCAGCTATCGACCCGGTAAGCTAAATGGCAACGCCGATGGGTTGTCTCGACAACTGGACAATTCTCCGGACAAATGAATTCCGGTCATCCCTAAGTTAATCCGAAAGGATCAATCCAGGTCTGCCGGAGTGTACCACTAGGAGGGAGCCGTGTGACAGACCCCTTTCTGGTGTAACAGATACCATCTCGGAGAATTGCCGTTGCATATGGATTATTGTGGATTTCGGGTACTTGTGGATCCGTACGGTATACATCGCCACGTGGAGAGAACAATGGGTCGCGGCCATTTTGACCACCTGGACTAATGCCCGAACTTTCCACACGACGAATTCCGACCTTACCAACGACGTACGCCCATGCTAGTCGACGGATCCAAAGTACCGAACTAAAGACACCCGGTCCAACAGAGAGTTTCCGTTTATCTTGTATAGTTTTTGAGTAATTGGTGCAAACGTGTATCTGGCGAACGGCCCAACCGATCTAGGGGATTTTCACGTATATTGTTCCCCTAGATCTCCGTTCCCTAGTACACGTAGCACAATGTATTTTCGTTACATATTGTGTGTGTTATATAAACTTGTAATAATGGCATAATATTCTGCTCGGTACAGTGGGAGTGACTCCCACTGTAAATGTATTATCTCCTCCGGATACGGGGAGGAGTTGTTGTACGGCATAAAAGCCCGAGTTACCGAATAAACATTATTCCTACTTTGACCCTCAACACAGAGTCTCGTCTCGTGCTTGGAGGGGATGACTATTACTTGGATATCGTAACTGTGGGGAACCTGTTATGCTGTAGCTAACTTCGTGCTTGGGGGAAAGGACACCTTCTCAGCGGCGTAAACCCCTACTACACCGGGGTGCCGCTACAATGTACATAGCATAATACTGTATAACACAAATAGTGAATGAATATAATTTGGTATTGGGTCACTCACGATCTCCAAAGCCTATTATAGCAGGCTTAGACTGTAACAGCTCTTCATAAAGTCATGCAGACTATGATTTTCAGGATGTTCCACTTTTTTGATTTTCTCCCCGATCACATCAAAAGCCTCAATAGCCAAATGGATACGATTAAAGGGATTTATTCAATAAAATAACAAATTCACAAAGTGATAAAAAAGTATAAAAGTACAGGGCACAACGCGTTTCGACTCTAGGTCTTCTTCCAAGGTGCATATGGTCCGGACAGTTTCAAACTCTTTAAATAAGTCCGGTGTTGCCGGTTTTCCCGGGCAAATTTTCAATTCACTTCCGTGTTGTGACGTCACTTCCGGGTTCCTCCGACGTGACTTGCGTCGGTGACGTCATCGTGGATAAGTTCGTATTCAGTCCTTGACCCGGATACTGCTTTACTTTAACGCCATCTTTAAAGGTGGCAACTTATTTTGTAAAGTCCACTCTTCGGTAAGGGAATTAGAGCCATTAGAAATAACTAATCCACATCTTACTGTGCAAATATACAAATCCAATTATGATTAACAAAAAAAAAACTTTTAGTTTCAAAGATAGTATCTATTTATTCTACAACATAAGTAGAGAACACAGGTGTGGAGACGGTTTTGTCCAAAAGATCCTAATAGGTAAAAAACTTATATATGTGTATATAGAAAACATTTTTTAAAAATTTGGAATAATAAAAAATATATATATTTTTGAATAATAAAAGAATTTTTGAATAATATAAAAAATTGTTTTAAAAAAATATACCAAGGGAAAGGATAATCCAAAAAGGCAAACTGAATATAGAGGGGCTGATCTTCTAAATAAGGGCTGCCATTTCGAAGTCCACGTTGAGTCCGCCCGGAGTTAATGTCTCCAGGTCAAAAATCCATCTCATTTCGCTACGACTCAACGTGGACTCGATTTGGCCTCCCCTCCAATGGGATTTGATGGACTGGATCCCATAGAAATTAAGACCTGCTGGATTCCCACCATGGACATTCAGAAAATGTGAGGAAACACTGTGTTTTAAAAAACCTCTCCTTATGTTGTAGATGTGCTCACGTATCCTTATTTTTAAATTCCTTGTTGTTTTCCCCACATATTGGAGTCCACAAGGACACGTGAGCAAATACACTACATTTTTAGTGTGACAAGTGATAAAGGAGTTGATTTTGAAATTAACAGAGCCAATCCTTGATTTAAAAACTTCTATTCTTTTGGGTTTCTTTCCAATATTTTTACAGCCCATACATTCCCCACAATAATGGAAGCCTTTCTGTAGGGCTTTATGTGAAGTTAAGAAATTCTCTTTAGGTTTCAATAATTCTAAATGACTCGAAGTTAATTTCTGCTTTAGATTACAGGCTCCTCTAAAGATTAGTTTGGGTCTCTCATTGAGGTAGGGTAGAATTTCCTCATCCTGTTGCAGGATGTGCCAATGTTTGTTAAACATTCTTCTTAATTTCCCGTGGTCTTGATTATAATTGCATATGATGGGTATTTTATCATCCTTCTTCTCTAGTATCGTTTTGGATTTATATTCTAATAAGGTGTCTCTTTCCATATCTCTAATTTGTTTTATCTCCTGATCTAGAAGACTTTCACAGTATCCCCTACTTACAAACTGTTTTTTTAAAATTTGGGTTTGAGAGTCAAAATTTCCTATTTCTGTACAGTTTCGCCTCATGCGTAGAAACTGGCCTCTTGGTATATTGTCCAGCCATGGGCGAAAATGACAGCTCTCTTTATGAATATATCCATTAACGTCTACCGGTTTGAAGAAGGTGCAGGTTTCTAAGGTGTCATTTTTAACAAAAATCTCCAAATCCAGAAAATTAATTTTTTGTTGGCTATATTCTTGGGTCAGCTTTATATTCCACTCATTTGAATTAAGAAAATTAAAAAATTCCAAAAAGGTAGAGTAGCCTCCTCTCCAAATAATAAAAATGTCATCTATATATCGTCTATAAAGGACCAGGTTCGCACTCCAGTCATGCTGGGAATACACAAAATGTTTCTCCCAGTAGGCCATAAATAAATTAGCATAACTGGGTGCGAACCTGGTCCCCATAGCGGTCCCTCGACGTTGTAAATAAAAGTCCCCCTCGAACCAGAAAAAATTATTCCTAAGAATTAGGGAAATTCCCTCCATTACGAAATCTATTTGGTCTTTAGGGTACAGACCAGATATTTCTAGAAATGAATAATTTGCCTTGCACCCAATGTCATGGTCAATACAGGTGTAGAGACTCGTGACATCACAAGTAATGAGTGCAAAGTCACTTTCCCATCTAAAATTTTTTAATATTTTCAACAGGCTCATAGAGTCCTTTAAATATGAGGGGTTTTCTTTGACTAGAGGTTGGAGGAGGGTATCTATGTATTTCGATAAGTTGGACAAAAGGGAGCCCACTCCAGAGACTATTGGTCTCCCCGGAGGATTCTTATCGTCTTTGTGAAGTTTCGGTAATACATAGATCACTGGAATTTTTGGGGACCTAATATTCAAGAAATCATACTCTTTTTTGTTAAGGATTCCCTTTAAAAGGCCTTCATCTAAATAATTTACAAATGTTTTTTGAATATCTTGCTGGGGATTATTGTTTAATTGGGTATAAGTATCTTTGTCTTCAAGTTGGCGATTAATTTCTGCCACATATTTATCCCTATCCATCACCACTACCCCACCACCCTTATCCGCGGGTTTAATCACTATTTCAGGGTCTTTCCGTAAATTTTGTATTGCCAATAACTCTAGTTTGGTAAGATTATTCTTTTTATTGGCTTTTATCTTTTTTAAGTCTTTGACACATGCTTTTTCGAAGACCTTCATTGGGTTGGATTTCAGATGGATGGGGTAAAAGGTAGAGGGGGCTTTTAGGCCTGTATGTACAAATTCCCCTGGTTCTGTAGTGCTGGGGTCTCCCGTATTGATTTTTTTATCGAAAAACTTTTTTATGCATAGCTTTCTCATAAAACGATTGATATCTGTATATGCATCAAATTGATCAACATTACAGCTCGGGACAAATTTGAAACCCTTTCCCAAGATTTTTATTTGGTCATTACTCAAAAATTTTTTAGAAAGGTTAAAGATCTTTATCTTCTCATCATTTTCCCTCTTGGGTCTCTCCAATCTTTTTCCTCCCCTATTTCCCCTTCTTCTACCTCTCTGTACCTTCTTTTGGTAGGGATCAGAGTTTTTTCTCTCAACTCGTCCCAACGCTCCTCTAAAAAAGGTTCACTCCTCTTTTTTTCTAACTGGCTCAGGGGTTCAAACCGGTTAGATATAGGGATATCTCGCCTTTCTCTAATTGGGGACCTCTGACTCGAGTCAGGGTCTCTATTCCTATGGTTGTATGGATGCCTCTTTTTGACACCATAGTTTGGGGGGGCCTTTTGAGAATTGTAACTTTGATGTTTACCATCTCGGTGGGCTCCTTCCCTTGATTTCTGTCTCCTAACCTCTGTCCATTCTGACGTGGGGTTATATGTCTTTGATGGTCTATTATATGTTTGATTAGGGACATAATTATTTGTGTAGTGTTTTCTTTCCCTTTGTTGGTTGTTTTCTTTTACTCTAAAATTCCCTTGATTAAAATTGTCTTTAGGTTTTTTTCTGACATTATTAGTGGCATAATCATTAATATCTCGTTGATATTTTTTCTTTTTATTGGTAATAATGATTGATTCCAACTTATCTAATTTTCCCATAATCGGATCGGAGATTAATTCAAAGTCCCTGGTTCCAATATATGGTTCCAGTTTTTCACGAATTTCTTTAATGATTTTGTCTAAAACGTCTAAATTCCTTTTCCTTTGGTCTACTATAATCTGCATCATGGTTATTGAAAAAGACTCTAAGGCTTTTTCCCATATGTCCATGAATCTTTTATCATCCCGATCAAACGTGGGGTATTTCGTGAAGCGGAGACCTCTAGGGGTTATTTGGTCACTCAAATATTTTTCCATCGTGAATACCTCCCACTTAATTTTTAACTCTTTAGTTAGCAGTTTTTCCAATAATATACTAATTTCCTTCAAATTATCAGTTATTTTATATTTTTCTGGGGTTTCAACCTCTATTTCTTGAAAAATTTCATCTGTCCATCTTTGCATCTTTGCTCTTTTTTCAAAGATGTCCATGATGGTCTGGCTGCCCACACCCTGGTGATTTAGACAATAGCAAAATACTAATTTATTTCTGGTTAGAGAAATATATGGGTGGATTGGCGCTATTAGAAAATAATGGGAACAGCAACAACCCCCAAGTGCCAAACAAATCACCCAAAGGCACTATACAAATACAAATGGTGAAAAGAAACAAAAAGAGGAGGGGGGTGCTATATATATGAAAACACAGTGTTATACTTATATCTGTATACAGGTGGTCCTGTCAAGGATCTGCCGAATCGATCTAGAAACAAATTATGTACATAGCATAATACTGTATAACACAAATAGTGAATGAATATAATTTGGTATTGGGTCACTCACGATCTCCAAAGCCTATTATAGCAGGCTTAGACTGTAACAGCTCTTCATAAAGTCATGCAGACTATGATTTTCAGGATGTTCCACTTTTTTGATTTTCTCCCCGATCACATCAAAAGCCTCAATAGCCAAATGGATACGATTAAAGGGATTTATTCAATAAAATAACAAATTCACAAAGTGATAAAAAAGTATAAAAGTACAGGGCACAACGCGTTTCGACTCTAGGTCTTCTTCCAAGGTGCATATGGTCCGGACAGTTTCAAACTCTTTAAATAAGTCCGGTGTTGCCGGTTTTCCCGGGCAAATTTTCAATTCACTTCCGTGTTGTGACGTCACTTCCGGGTTCCTCCGACGTGACTTGCGTCAGTGACGTCATCGTGGATAAGTTCGTATTCAGTCCTTGACCCGGATACTGCTTTACTTTAACGCCATCTTTAAAATTTGCCCGGGAAAACCGGCAACACCGGACTTATTTAAAGAGTTTGAAACTGTCCGGACCATATGCACCTTGGAAGAAGACCTAGAGTCGAAACGCGTTGTGCCCTGTACTTTTATACTTTTTTATCACTTTGTGAATTTGTTATTTTATTGAATAAATCCCTTTAATCGTATCCATTTGGCTATTGAGGCTTTTGATGTGATCGGGGAGAAAATCAAAAAAGTGGAACATCCTGAAAATCATAGTCTGCATGACTTTATGAAGAGCTGTTACAGTCTAAGCCTGCTATAATAGGCTTTGGAGATCGTGAGTGACCCAATACCAAATTATATTCATTCACTATTTGTGTTATACAGTATTATGCTATGTACATAATTTGTTTCTAGATCGATTCGGCAGATCCTTGACAGGACCACCTGTATACAGATATAAGTATAACACTGTGTTTTCATATATATAGCACCCCCCTCCTCTTTTTGTTTCTTTTCACCATTTGTATTTGTATAGTGCCTTTGGGTGATTTGTTTGGCACTTGGGGGTTGTTGCTGTTCCCATTATTTTCTAATAGCGCCAATCCACCCATATATTTCTCTAACCAGAAATAAATTAGTATTTTGCTCTTAACATCTTATTTAATCTTGTAGGATAAAGCCTTGGGTTTTGAGTGTGTATAATAGGACTTGCAAAGTCAATCTGTAACTATGGATTTTTTCCTCTCTTCTTCCTCTCTTTAGCTTGGACTGGATATGGAAGAGCTAGAGGAGATAGAAGAGGATGCAGGCCTTGGTAACGGTGGATTGGGTCGTTTGGCAGGTATGTAATTTGCATGCAAAGTTTAAGATTTCACGCTCTATATGCAGCAATCTTGGAGAGTACATGGCATACTCACCAGACTGTGAATTACTACTTGCTAGGGCTACATTTTCACTTGCCAATGGGCTAATTTCTGGTGGGGAACCCCATATAGATTTAAAAAAAACATTTTTATATTTCTTTATTATAAATTAATTTATTTTTTACAAACATATAAAACGGAAAAAAAAAACATATAAAAAAAAACCCCACAACCATACATATATATATATCCTGGTAAAACATCCGCTACTACATCCCCACTAATCCACACCCCCATACCTCCCCCTCCTGTAATGCAGTTTCCAATCATAAAATAAAAAATTCCGTTAAGAACTACAAATAAATGTAATTGTTTTCCCTTACAGTTTTGTTTTTATATTCAATCCAAGGAGACCATCTTTTATGAAGTTCTATACTTTTTCCTATACTTAGATATATTACATGTTCCATTTCACATATTTCATCTACCATATTATACCATTCATTGAGTGAGGGGATTTGTGTTTGTCTCCAATATCTTGGGATCAGATTCTTTATTGAATTTAACAATGATTGCATTAATGTAGGGTTCATTTCAATTTCAAGATCTTTTTTTCCGATAATGGGAATAAGAGTGGGCAAAACCACCATATGTGTAGGTTGGTGCCCTTTTCTATTATTATTATTATTATTATTGCCATTTATATAGCGCCAACAGATTCCATAGTGCTTTACAATATTATGAGAGGAGGGATTTTACTATAAATAGGACAATTACAAGAAAACTTACAGGAACAATTGGTTGAAGAGGACCCTGCTCAAACGAGCTTACAGTCTATAGGAGGTGGGGTGACCCTTTGAATGAGTTAGCACTTTGAGGATACAGGAAGCCAATGTAAGTATTGACAGAGGGATGAGTTGTGAGAGGACCGATTAGAGAGGAAAATCAGTCTGGCGGCAGCATTCATTACAGACTGTAGCGGAGCAATACGGCTTTTGGGAAGACCAATTAGGAGAGGGTTACAATAATCCATGCAGGAATTTACTAGAGCACGGACAAGCTCCTTGGTAGCATCTTGCGTAAGAAAGGGGCGGATGCGGGCTATGTTTTTAAGATGGAATCTACAGGATTTGGCAACATACTGGATGTGAGACTCAAAAGTGAAGCTAGAATTGTCACGATTCTGGGAACCAAAACACACCATCACACACACAGAAAAGGTGCAGTACCGGACCTTAGAGTGGCCGGGCTAAGCACACAAAGAATAGTCTGGAGACAAGCCGAGTAAGGGGAACCAGAAGACAGAATAACGAGAGACAAGCCGAGGTCAAAGGGTAGGAGAAAGTCACAAGGTCGGATAAACAAGCCAGAGAGTACGTAAACCAGAGAGAACCACAAGTAGAACAGCAATACTAGAAAGCAAAGACCACAACAGGACAGAGAGAGACAGGAAAGGTAAGTATTTAAACCAATTGCTTAACTCTGATTGGATAATTTCCAAACAGAGTTAACAATCACACGTGGGAGATAGCTATACCTCCCACTGTGATTGAGGCACTGTGCCTTTAACGCCGGGTCAGGTGGCTGACCCCGGCGTTTACAAAACTGGGCGGTCTCCCAGCGTGCAGCGTCATGCATGCTGCCGCTGGGGGACGAAGAGGAAGACGCGGGCGTCATCCGAGGCTGGGAGGATGCCGCTCGCCAAGCGCACAAGGAGAAGGGGACCGCGGACGGATGGAGGGTGAGTGCCGCGAGCGGACTGCAGCCTCCCCTCGCAGCCGCCCGCGGGATCCTGACAAGAATCAAGTATGACGCTACGACAGCACGCTTGCAAGGATGGACTGATGTGGATACCACTAACTTAAAGGGAAAGCGAAAGAGAAGGATCAGTATTAGGAGGAGGAAAGACAAGGAGCTTAGTTTTAGAGAGATTGAGTTTTAGAAAGCGGGAGGACATCCAGTCAGAGATGGAAGAAAGGCAAGCAGTGACACGTTGCAGGACGGCAGGGGAGAGATCCGGGGAGGAGAGATATATCTGGGTATCATCAGCGTACAGGTGGTAGTGGAATCAAAATGAGGTAATAAGTTTGCCAAGAGAGGCAGTATAAAAAGAAAATAGAAGGGGACCAATGACAGAGCCTTGGGGGACTCCAGCCGAGACAGAACGAGGGGAGGAGGTTTCATTAGAAAAGAAGACACTGAATGAGCATTGGGAGAGATAAGAGGAAAACCACGAGAGGACAGAGTCACAGAGACCGAGTGATTGAAGAGTTTGAAGAAGGAGAGCATTATCAACGGTGTCAAAGGCAGCAGAGAGGTCAAGAAGAATTAGTATGGAGTAGTGGCCTTTGGATTTAGCTGTGATTAGGTTGTTCATAACTTTTATAAGAGCAGTCTCAATAGAGTGGAGAGGGCGGAAGCCAGATTGAAGAGGGTCAAGGAGAGAGTTGGAATTGAGGAAGTGAGACATACGGGTAAAGATAAGTCTTTCCAGAAGCTTTGAGGAAAAAGCGAGCAGGGATATGGGACGATAGTTCGAGGGGCAGGACGGGTCAAGAGATGGTTTTTTCAGTATAGGTACTACAGTGGCATGTTTAAGGTCAGCAGGGACAACGCCAAAAGAGAGAGAGCAGTTGAAGATGTGTGTTAAGGAAGGTACAAGACAGGGGGAGAGAGATCAACGTGTGGTTGAGAAAGAGAACGGCAAGGTGGGGAGAATTCTTTCCTTAGCTGTTCAATCTTGTCGGTAAAGCAGCATACAAAGCTATCGGCTATAAGGTTAGTTTGTGGGGTGGCGAAGAAAAGAGTTAAAGGTGTCAAAGAGACGCCTGGGATTGCGTAAGCACGATCTAATGAGAGAGGAAAAGTATGACTCTTTGGCGAGGGCAAGGGCTGTGCTGTATGAACACAATAGGAATCTATAATGGAGATACCGTATATACTCGAGCATTTTTTGTGCTGAAAAACCCCAACTCGGCTTATACTCGAGTCAATAGTCTGTATTATGGCAATTTACATTGCCATAATACAGACTGGGGCTGTGGGGGCTGTCAGAGAGTTTACTTACCTCTCCTGCAGCTCCTGTCAGCTCTCTCCTCCTCTGTGCCGTCCGTTCAGCACCTCGGTCAGCTCCCACTGTAAGTCTTGCGAGAGCCGCGGCTCTCGCGAGACTTACAGTGTGAGCTGATAGAGGTGCTGAACGGACCGGCGCAGAGGAGGAGAGAGCTGACAGGAGCTGCAGGAGAGGTAAGTAAACTCTCTGATAGCCCCCTCCTCCCCCCCACTGAACTACCAATGCCACTAGACCACCAGGGAAGGAGCCCCACTCCCTGCTATGTATAAAGCAGGGAGGGGGGACGAAAAAAAAAATAATAATAAATACTACAAATAAAATAATAAATAAATATTAAAATAATAAAAAAATAAAAATAAAATAAAATAAAATTAATAAAAATTAATCATAAAAAAATATTAAAATAATTAAAAAAACACACGCTGCACTCATACACACACGCTGCACTCATACACACACTGTAAATAAATATTCAATTAATATAATTTTTTTAGGATCTAATTTTATTTAGAAATTTACCAGTAGCTGCTGCATTTCCCACCCTAGTCTTATACTCGAGTCAATAAGTTTTCCCAGTTTTTTGGGGTAAAATTAGGGGCCTCGGCTTATATTCGGGTCGGCTTATACTCGAGTATATACGGTAGTCTGTCTGGGTGCGAGACTTCCTCCAGGAGCGTTCAGCACAACGGGAGCAACTCCACAGATAGTGTGTTGATTTAGTATGCCATGGTTGGGGGCGTGTCCTCCTCGAGGTGCATGTTTGGAGCGGGGCTGCAGCGTTCAAGGCAGATGTAAGAGTAGAGTTATATGTGGAGATGGCCAGTGAAGGACAGGAGAGGGAAGTGATGCACAGCAGTTGTGAATAAATATCAGCTGACAGCTGCTGGAGGTCAATAGAATTAAGATTCCTCCTGAGTGAAGGGGGTGTTAGGCTGAGGTTGTTGGGTGTGGCGGTACTTAAGAGCAAACAATAAGAGTTGGTGATCAGAGGAAATGGAGTGTTGCAGATATTAGATACTATACATGCATAAGAGAAAATGAGGTTGAGGATATTGCCAGCTACATGGGTGGGAGAAATAGCCCACTGTGATAACCCGAGGGAGGAAGTCATTGAAAGTAGTTTAGAGGCTGCTGAGTTCAAACCTCGCCAACATGTATCTGAGGTACCTTGTTGGATTTTATGTAACTGGGTCTCTATACCACCCTGATAAGATCTTAAAGGAATTCTCCTGAATTTTAATTGACAAAGAGTGATATTTATTGACTTATAAAACCATCTTGTTCCATTGTTTATTGGTAACATTTGTAGTACAGTCTGATTCCCATTTCTTAATAAAGGTTTGTCCATTTCCTTTTCTAAGATAATTTTAAAGGATTTTTTAGTTACCAATTTAATGGGAGCATTCTTTCAACCTGTGACAAGTTTATTGCTTTTAAAGATATACTAACCCCTACCTGTTGCATGGAGAACGCCATTTTGTCTTTTGTTGGAGCAACCCTTTTGCTAGAACCCTCATAAATCCTAATATGCTGCCTGATCTCCGTGACGTCTTGCAGTGGTATATATGTTGTTATGAAAAGTTGAAAACTATGGATTTCCTTTTCAGGAGTAATGTATTTAAAAGTTGCAGCTATTAAAAAAATAAATAAAAAGTTGGACATTAGTGTAGATCTTTTGTATATTCACTGAAGGAGAAAGAGCTCTTGGACACGCATTGTTTGAATATATATGTTTGACAATTTAAATCAATTGAGGGCTATAGAGAGCTCACAATATGTAATGCTTGCCAAGTTTATTTACTTATAATTGTGATAGCTATGGATTAAGGCTATACTAGCTCTATGATGATTGCTCTATCTTTAGCACTTTGCCCCCAGAATACCAGCTGCTTTTGTTGTGATATATCTCGGATATAATGTCTCTACGTCTTCACAAAGCTGTTGTCTGTGACTTTAGATTTGTAACCATTTGGTAATTGTGTTTTTTTGTTTTGTTTGTTTTTTTGTGTTTTAGCTTGCTTCCTTGATTCAATGGCCACTCTGGGCTTGGCTGCATATGGCTATGGAATCCGATATGAGTTTGGGATATTCAATCAAAGGATTATGAATGGCTGGCAGGTAAATCCAGAACTCGGTAAAATTCCATTTTGCCATGGTTACTACTTATTTATGTAATACTTAGACAGAACCAGCTTAAGACAGCAGTACTAATTGAGCTCTGTGCTGTGTTCAATTGCGTGCTAAAAAAAATAAACACAATGTGTGTTAAACTTGACCCTGATAATCTTTTACATCAACTAATTATTCTGTATTTATGTTATATGGCTTTAATACCCTGTCAGTTTTCAAGGGAAATACCAAAACCATAAAACCTTGCATGTTCATTGGTTTAGTATTAGTTCATTGAGATGTAACAAGGCAAAGATCATTTTAGTACACCTGTTCTATGCAAGTGTTACTGAAAATATTGCTGAGTTTATTTTAGCAATGATTTTATATAAAGTAACATCACGGATAAAAACCATGTGGGAATCATGTGAGAACAAGATTTCCCTTGGTACAAATCTGATTTTGTTTTTTACTATTTGATTTTTCAACCTGCAGTTTGGCTACTACATATAGCATAATTTTATTAATTTTCAATACATTATGCAAAAGTCTTTGTGTTTGTTAAACAGAAAAGGTGTTATTTGTTAATAAAATTTCTAACAACTCGTGATTTGAAGGATTATATTGTCCCCGGCACTGCGCGTATTTACATGATTGTTTGAATATTCAAATCTATTGAGGGTTATAGAGGGATCACAATATGTAATACTTGTTGGAGTAAGTTCCTTACTGCTCATTTTGGTATCAATGTAGCTATTGATTGGGGCTTGGTTCAGGGCTAAACATGCTTGCCAACTATTTATGATTACAAGCCTCCCACACTCCCCCTAATTCAAAAGTTATACATAAGTACACAAGTAGAAAAAATATATTTTGAAATATGTGTTGCTCGATGTAACGGATAGCCTGGTACCCCGACTGGGTACCTCCGTTAATGGATGCTCCTAGTGTTTCCTGAGGACTCCAAGCACTGCAGCAGACACCACAACCACCGAATCAGAGAAGCGTATAAATCCTCTCAAGCATATGAATGCTGTAGACAGTTGAATAGGAAACCATATGAATAGGTTTACACTCCTAGCAGTCAAACTGGAACAGCATACAATAAATCCTCCCCCAATAATGAGACGACACTTCACTTTGAGGGTTAAGCAGGACTGAGGTGCTGGCACACCCAGCCTGGTTTTTATTGCAGTTGTTACAAATACAGGTCCGCCCACAGGGAGGTATAAAACAACCACTCACACATCCGTTACATCCCACATATTCCTCCCCTTATCCTGAGAGAAAACGCAATTATACATACAGTTAAAACATACTTTCTACCCAACTTTCATAACTCTAAAACCATACATCACATTCACATAAAAATACATATCCACAATCAATCCATTCAGGGGAACAACATATTAAAAAATGGCATGAATCAGACCAGGGGTTCAAAAGTTAGTAAAGTATCTTTTAAAACCCCTGCCAGCATGGCTTTCCGGCTCAGACCGGTTTTACAGAGCCTTCTCTCCTGGAGAAGTAATCCAATTACCTCCCAGGACAGAGACAGACTCCATTGAGCACATGGGGACACAAAGACAGTAAAACACTTTAAAATACATAAAGTCACCTTTTACACATAACACACAGACATTTCACATATCCCCAGATAGCTGGGATGTGAGCGCACAAAACTACTGAATAGCGCGCAGATCCTATTCACACAGTTCAATTGCCATGGAGCCGAAGTCTTTAACTAAACGAATGGGCTCCATGGCATAGCTATCTGGGTTAACACATTCACATAAAGTCTGGTCCGTAGTCCAAAGGCAAGAGGCTGGCAAGCAGCCCCCTCCAAGGACACGTGGCTAGGTCGGTTTCGCCACACTCGATAAAAGAAAAATGCTAAACAATAATACTTTGCAAACAGCTCACCCTAAGACTTGCTAAACTACAATAAATTTACCCTTTGAGTGTCAAAAGGTTGAACAAATCATTACTTTTCAATGCAAAGGTCATCAAATTAGGGCCCTTGATATAAACCTCTCCAAATTTTTATTTGCATACTTTCTGTGCTTGTGGAATAACTCACCATTCCCTGTTGATAAAGGTTGAGGAAGCGGATGACTGGCTGCGTTATGGTAACCCGTGGGAGAAAGCACGTCCGGAGTTCATGCTCCCAGTTCATTTCTATGGACGAGTGGAGCAGACGGCCGAAGGCTCCAAATGGGTGGATACTCAGGTATGTGTCTGTGTTACACACACTAGATCTGTGTGATAGGCATAAGTATTGTGAGTGCATTTTTAAAGCAACTGGTCTGCAAGCTCTAGATTCTAATCGTCTTTTCTGTGTATTTAGTGAAGACATTTCATGCCATCTGCTTCTCTCAAACAAATGCTGGGAAAAAAGCATGTCAGTCGAACATTATCCATCCCAGCTCCCACTGTTCCTGCTTGATCTCTGATTACACACTGTAATAGTTTAGGTCAAGGGGTGGACACAAAAATAAATAGCTGAACTACAAATCCCATGATGCTTTGTCAAACTTACGACTGCCAGGCTTAAGGTGGCTGGCAATTTGGTAGGTGCAGATCTACAACAGCTGGGGACCTACCGTTAGAACCGCTTTAGTGATATTATCATCATTTTGGTTTATTTTATTACAGTGGTTCTGTGGGGTGTTGCAGTGAACACACAAAAATAAGGCGGTTAAGATGACAGATATTGGCTGGCGTTGATTGCATGTACATTTATGCATTGCTGGGTTAGCCTGTGCTAATAAAGGTCTGTTGTATTTTCTCTCCTCAGATTGTTCTTGCAATGCCTTATGACACTCCAGTTCCTGGATACAAAAACAACACTGTTAATACAATGAGGCTTTGGTCTGCCAAGGCACCAAATGATTTTAATCTTCAAGACTGTAAGTGCATTGTCTGATATAATGGTCTGTTTAATGTAATGTGCATTTAGTGATATGAGTAAAATATGATCACATTTATGCTATCTATCTATCTATTAAGCTTGACAAAGACCAGTTTGGTAGAAACGTTGTGTTGGCTGTGAGTTCAATAAACTGCCTATTTCACTGTGTTCTGGAGTGCCTGGACCTCTCTATTTTTGGTCTACTTATCTAATGGTCTCTTGGTACTGGGGAAGGCCTGGCTGCACCCAGACTCAGATTACGTTGGGCGATTGATTGCAGTTCCATCTCACCTTTTTAGAATAGAAGCATTATCAGTAATGGAAATCCTGATTATTAAACTCTTGAAATAAGATTCCTTACCGTTAGTGTTAGCGGATTTGTTTTGGTAGCCTCGAAAGAGGGGTAAAAGGGTGTGTTCCATACAGCTAAGTTTTCATACATGCATCACTATAACCTCTTAATACAATTCTTCCAGATAAAATTGTCCCTTTTAACCCTCATAATGTTGACAGCTTAGATAAACAAGTCTCTTGCTCTTATGATCATAGCACCGGGAACCGTGCCTTCCTCTCCCCTGCCGTCTCTGCAGGCAACTTGGCAGCCAGCAGGGGATGGAGAGAGGACCCGGGGACACTAACCTGCAGCTCCGCCGGGTTCTCCTCCCGCGAGCACGGAGCGTTGCTGTGGTTACAACGGCAACGCTCTGAATCTCGCGAGAGTGAACTCTAGCAGCTCCTGAGGCTGCTAGAGTTCACTCTAATCACTGGGACCACCAGGGCTTCCCCACCAGGCCACGAAGGAGTGCAGGAAATGTCCCTCCTCCCAGGCAAAGGTAAGCAGGGAGGGGGGGGGATATCAAAATTACTTTTTTTACTTTTTTTTTTAATTAAAAAAACATATTTTGGATCTACCCTCCAACCCCACAATCATTCTCCCCTATACACACACACTGCCCCCATACCCAAACACACTACCCTACATACACACACACTTCCCCCACACCCACACTGCCCCCCATATACACACACACACTGCCACCCCCCCTTCCACCCAACCATACACATACACACACCCTTCACACACACACTTGCTCTTTTCGCCAGGCCGCGGGTGCTAAAAGGTTACAGAACACTGCTTTAGGTCACTCAAGGACTTACTGCATCTATAGAGGTACCTGCTGGCCAAAATTGGATCTAATGCAGAAGATACAGGACCTGTTTTGATCAGGTCTGTGCACCTGAAAACCAGTTAACGCTGGAGCAGTATGAAAAAGCTGCTTAATATACTGTGAGAAAGGGAATACTGTGCACAGCAGATGGAGTGGACAGGACATTCCTTTTGTTAGAAAGGGAATTTTATGAAAGCAGTGACTGCTTTAATCATCAGTTTTCTATTTTGGTCATACTCATTCTTGGTGATGGTACCGATTGGCAATGTGGCAAGGAAAGGACATCTTTCAACAGGTTTTTCTATTACAGGAGCACACTTACATTGTAAGAATTGTTACATTGTCTCGCTCTTGTGATTATCTGTACAGTGCTAGCGACAGTCTTGGGATGACCATATAAGGGGAATACGTGTGCCCCAGGCTACTGCTATTTTAGTTTAGATCTTGCCAAGGTTGTTAGGATGTCATATAAATTTTTATGAAAGAAATATGATTCTTTATTTGTCTTCTTCAGAGCAAGAAATGTTTTGTGAACTGTAATTCTAAACATTTTTATTTTTTTCAAACAAGCACTAAAGAATATGTATATATATTTTTTACATTTTATTCATAAAATTCCCTTATCCAGAGCTCTCGACATAGGTCAAGTACAGGAGCTAGTGACTAAACTGACAATGCATGAAAATACTAATGGCTCTATGATAGTGATAGCAATACTTTGAAAATGTCAGTTCTAGCTATTTGAGACATAAGCAGCATTAAGAAATATACAGAGGTCGCTGTGAAAGGAATATTCACTCATTGCTAATTATTTCAAAGTCTTAGTGGCGGGTTAAGGATGATCCCATTGTACAGCGCTACGGATTTTGCTGGCGCTATATAAATAATAGAATAATAATCAGTCATCATCAATGCTGCATTGAGTCTCATTCAGTATCGTTTATTAAAATTAATTGTGTGGAAGGTTTTTGGGGTCATTTAAAGAAATGTATAAAGGGCTTGTGCACTTTAGATTGAGAAAACTCACAATTCTCTTTGTGGTTCCAGGCAGGATGTGGTAAGAAACTAAAATAACACATAATATACATGTTTCTTCTTTAGTTAGAAAAATGTATAGATAAATGGAAACAAAAATAAGAAAGAAATAATTTTTAAACCCCAGTGAGTGGGTTTTCATTGCATAGACTTTTCTACCATGATTTTTATATACTTTATTTCATAAATTACAAAATCTGTGGATAATAGCTGAGTTGCAATGTGTCTATTTTCCCAACTGTTGGAATATATACCGTATTTATCGGCGTATAACACGCACTGGCGTATAACACGCACCTCATTTTTAGAAAGAAATTCCAGGAAATTTCCCCCCTCCCATAGTATTCCCCCCCCCTCATCCCATAGTATTCCCCCCTCATCCCATAGTGTTCCCCCCTCATCCCATAGTGTTCCCCCCTCATCCCATAGTATTCCCCCCCTTTCCATAGTATTCTCCCCCCCTCCCCTAGTATTCTCCCCCCCTCCCCTCCCATAGTATTCTCCCCCCTCCCCTCCCATAGTATTCTCCCCCTCCCCTCCCATAGTATTCTCCCCCCCTCCCCTCCCATAGTATTCTCCCCCCCTCCCCTCCCATAGTATTCTCCCCCCCTCCCCTCCCATAGTATTCTCCCCCTCCCATAGTATTCTCCCCCCCCCTCCCCTCCCCCCATAGTGTACTTCCCCCCCTCCCCTCCCCCCCATAGTGTACTTCCCCCCCTCCCCTCCCCTCCCATAGTGTACTTCCCCCTCCCCTCCCCTCCCATAGTGTACTTCCCCCTCCCCTCCCATAGTGTACTTCCCCCCCTCCCCTCCCATAGTGTACTTCCCCCCCTCCCCTCCCATAGTGTACTTCCCCCCCTCCCCTCCCATAGTGTACTCCCCCCCTCCCCTCCCATAGTGTACTTCCCCCCCCTCCCATAGTGTACTTCCCCCCCCCTCCCCTCCCCTCCCATAGTGTACTTCCCCTCCCCTCCTCCCCTCCCCTCCCATAGTGTACTTCCCCCTCCCATAGTGTACTTCCCCTCCCATAATTACTTACCTGTCCTGAAGCGTGGGCCGGCTTCACAGCTTGCATCGCGGTACAGGAACTTTAATTTCATGTTCCGGTTTCCGGCGGGACTGAAAGGAAGTGTGCACACTATTGTGCACACTTCCTTTCAGTCCTGCCGGAAACCGGAACATGAAATTAAAGTTCCTGTACCGCGGTGCAAGCTGTGAAGCCGGCCCACGCTTCAGGACAGGTAAGTAATTATGGGATATCGGCGTATAACACGCACCCACGATTTCCCCCCTATTTTCAGGGGAAAAAAGTGCGTGTTATACTCCGATAAATACGGTATATATAAACCTATAATGTACATTTAAGAGATTTACTATTTTTAACAGTATAGAAATTTTCCGTAAGTATTGTTTAATACAAAAAATACAAACAGCTACTGAAAGGAATAATGGCGTATGTTTTTAAAAGTCTATTATACTAAATATATATTTGAAATGATATTCTTAAAAAGTCTTTGGCTATACAAAAAATATTGAGTTAATCAGTGTGGTGTATGTGCTAAAGCACAGGGATAAACAAAGGCTAGAGTTGACAGGGTCAGAGGTCACTGAGAAGGTTATGACCTATTTGGAATGTTCCTGCAAATAGTGTTTGTGTACGTGAATATAGACATATAAGGTGAATTACCATCTTTAACGATTTCAAAGGAACATATCAAAAAAATTATATAAATTTTTTTTGTAATTATTGATATTTTTTTAGGCTTTGTTTTAATGATTTTGCAGTTAGACACAGAGTTATTCATTCTAAATTAATATTGTATTAGATTTTTGTGAATATTTTTAGCCTCAAATTAGATTTAAAGGGACACTATAGTCACCTGAACAACTTCAGCTTAATGAGGTTGTTCAGGTGAGAACTACAGCTCCCTGCAGCCTTTTTTCATGTAAACACTATATTTTCTGAGAAAATACAGTGTTTACACTGAAAGCTAGGAACACCTCCAGTTGCAGTCACTCAGAGTGAACCAGAGGGACTTCGGAGTTGATGGAGGCATAATATGCCTCCATCCACTCAGATCTGCTGTCAGCAGAGCACAGGGCAGCACTGTGCACAGCATCCTGCAGACACTGAACTTTCCTCATAGAGATTCATTGATTCAATTCATCTCTATGAGGAGATGCTGATTGGCTAGGGCTGTGTTTGAATCATGTTGTCTCTGCCACTTTGTCAGTCTCAGCCAATCCTATGGGGAAACACTGTGATTGGATCAGGCTACCACATGTCAGCAGACTGCTTGTTTTTCTGAGTCTAACAGCATGCAGATTTACAGCTTCAGGCTTGAATACAGTATATTTAAACTATGGAGGCATGAGGGGCCCAGGGGGGCTAGATGGTGGTGTTAACACTATAGGGTCAGGAATACATGTTTGTGTTCCTGACTCTGTAGTGATCCTTTAAAAAATAAATAATAGGGGGGTGGAGCCTGACCTCCAAGCTGGAAAGATGCACAATCCATAAGATCCCCAGCACTTTCACTCAAACCGTAATCTACCTACTTTTTCACGCTGACTTTTTGCTCCAGCGGATGATAGTTTGGGAGTAGAGGTGCCTGTGCACCTTCAACTAAAAAATAAAACACAGATCTGCCCATAGAGAATGCCGTCCAATGGGCAAAACTTGAGGCCTGGTGTGGGAAATTGACTGGGGGGAAGGGGACGGTATTTCATTTCCTGACCTGCCTGGACCTGTATTGATTGCAGCTAAGGCCCACATAAAGTGGCAACATACCCTGCAAACCACACTACGCAAGATGGCCGCTGCACTTATCCTTAATATACAGGGAATGGCGCCAAAACAGACCAACTCAGACAAGCACTGGAGGGACCCGAGGCTTCGGCTGTCCCAAGTATCCTGCACACGGTTAGCAAACCGCAGCAGAATGGAGAATGGAGGGAACAGCATATCCCGAGCAGAATTGCAACTATGGCACCCACTATTCGCATCACCTGCCTGTCTCCACTTAGGGCTCTATGGAGGGAGGCCCTGACAGGCCAACCACATCTACGGGAGTCAGCAAGACTAAGTCAGACGGCGCCATCATCAGAACCGTGCTAAAGTACAACGCAATAACACACCTGGAAAGGACTCGGGGTCTGGAGATGGGAGGGGGAACTTACCTGTTGGTGCTCAGTTGCGCCCACAAGCGGACTCTCATACTGCCAAACCCTACCCAGTCAGGGAGTCAGTTGACTATCTTACTATACCCTACTGACACGCTCTCATGTCCCATAAGTGTGTTGTATTGTAGTTTCATCTATTACACATGCTAACCTAATCTTAACTCTGTAATCGCCATGTCTATTTCCCATATACAATACTTTGTTATGGTTTGAACACCTACTTAGACATGCCTGTTATATTCCTACTATATTATCAAAAATGGTGCTGCAAACTTGACGTATGCTTTTCTCATGCGCTAATCTTGGAATTGTCAAAATGTCTTTACTTGCATGTTGTTCCTTTAAAGCACCGCAAAAATAAAGAATTATAAAAAAATTATAATAATAAATAGATAATAAATCTTGATTTGTGAACTATTTTACTATTCAATTAGCGAGATAACAGATAGAAATCAATATACCGGTAACTTTATTGTGTAGTAGACATGGGAAAATGTAAGAAAAAAACACACTGGTACAATGAGTAAATATATATCCAATTAAAATTGAGGAATCCTTTGGAAGGATATGGGAAACTTGGACAGAAATTGAGCTTGTGTCATTAAACGGGGGTTTGAGAAGAGGCCCAGGTAATGCCAAAGAAAGTGTGTGATGCCTTTGAGATGTAAATCAGTATTGAAGTCCGATTCCTAGTCTGGGTGGAAAACAAAGATTTATAATGATGTAGGTAGATGGGGGAAATTCAGTTTGACTTCCCAACAATTCACACTTTAGTGAATGACTGTGACCATTTAATATAAATATAAATGTCGGTTATACAAATCTTGTCCACTAGCATCCATAAAATGGAATCACTGCAGCCTCATAGAAATGCTCTTTATTTTAATCTACATACAGGAAAATCTAACCACTCAGAGTTTATCACGTTTATAACACAATAACACAAAACAAAGCCCATATTTGATATTGAAGCTCTCTCTTTCCTGTTTAACAAAGACTCTTATCACCTGTTTGCCAGATTAGTTATGTACTAAACATTCTCATTATGAGATAGCATTGGCAAACAGGTGGTTGTGCATGGATACTTGTGTACATGGTTGAAAAAACTACATTGCTGCCGGACTTTAATGATGCTTCAAAGGGCACCTGTCCTACCCCAAACAACTTATGCTCATTACACTGAGAGTAAGATCTTATCTATACATCGTGCTATCAGTTTTATTAGCAAATATATAGATTTGGAGAAAAATCTATTTGAGTATTTCCCCCACCCCCCCAGCTTTCAGTCAGTGCCTCACACAAGAGGCCCCTCTGCTCTCCACTCATAGTAGGAACCACAGCACATGTGCTCCATTCCGACGCTGGCAACGACGCCAGTGTGCCAACATCACTGACGAGATTTGCCCTGCTTTGGGTATGCTTACCAAGCAGGGCAAATCAAAGATTTGGAGGAGCGGAGGAGGCTTAAGTGGGTTATGAAGAGTAACTCCCACAAAGCAGCGCTGGAGTGGAGGAAAGGTGAGTAAATCTTTATATTTACATTGAATACACCACAATCTTTGTGAAATATGGTGTATTCACAAAGCGAACTTCTGATAAGGTTCACTTTAGGTGTATATGGACATTTCTTCGAATGTTGTGTATATTCACCTCTTCTGTTATCTCCTGTATTGCAGTTAGCTTTATAAATCTGCTGAATTTTAGAGATATGACTGGGTCAGACCTTTGCATCCTGAAAGCTGTGATAACACTTAGCATGGGTGAATGTTTATGACACTTTTGAGTTTCATAGTTTAATTAAATAATTTTTTTCCAGTGAGGCAACAAGGCTGGCTTATTGTTATGGTTTAATAAATGTTTTAAGTTTTTACACGCATTACATTGTATTGACTATCTTTATCTGTAGACCGTATCCTTTAATATATATTTTTTATATTTTTCTCTATTTCAGTTAATGTTGGTGATTATATAGAGGCTGTCTTGGACAGAAATCTGGCTGAAAATATCTCCCGAGTCCTGTACCCCAATGACAATGTGAGTTGCAGCTTTAAAAATTACACATTTAAGTTAATATACGTTTTGGATATTTTTTAAGAAAAATGATACCCACACCACCTTATGTTGAAATAGTAGCTGGTTCCATTAGGCTCTATATAATGTTTTACACTTCAAAGATTGTCTGAAATACATCCTTTTGACGATCCTCCAAAACAACCTCAGGCACTGTAGCAAGCTCGGCCATGAGAATGTCTGAGGAGAGAGTTCTTATTTTCAATATTTGCATTGAGGGCTCCAATTGGTAGAAAATAATTAAAATAACTGGGCATCGCATATATGTAAACAACAGTGAAGGAAAACAAAAAGCACACGCTTTCTAGAGAAACTACTTTGTTGCTCATATTATTCCACGCATGGTTGCCCCCTAGGTAATTCATTGGTCACCTGTGTATTTCTATACTTGGTGACTTGCCAACACAGTTTTTGCAAGGACCCATAGATCCTTTAGTGGTAATGTACAGAGCATTAATTATTTAAGGATAACGGAAAATAGCTTAGAAAGAGGAAGAGATCATATTGCAGGCAAGCAATACATAATATCCTTGAAATATCTGATTCTGCAAAGAAGCATTCATGAGCAGGGCTCTTCTTAAGCAATCATTGACCCATTTTTACTAAAGAAGTCAGTTTCTTGGTCAATACAAATGTTTTACTTCCCATTGAGACATTTTAAAGGGACACTATCAGGTGAATGAAATTATCAATCTTTTTTTTAAAATCACTATTTCAAACGTATTTTTATTAGACGATTGAAAGCGTATGTAGGTATTAGGCGATACAAAGCATATGTAAAGGGAGATGAACTATAGGAGTAAAGCTTATAGTTTATTATTTCATTAGGCGTTAACCATGATTTAAATACCAGGTACCATATGACAAAAGCATGTATTGGAAGCAGCCCCTGACCTTAGATGGTCTACAAAGAAATTGGGTTTACTTGGTTTAGATACCAGTTTCTAAGATTTAAGGTTTGTTTCCCTTAAATAGCAGTGTATGTGATATCATTGTGTTAAGGAGGTTTGTTCGTGTCACAGAATTACAATTGGAATTGTTTCATTCGGGTGTAAAGTGAGCGTTTTGTTTTTTGTTTTTTTACTGTGCATTTTCTGAAAATAAGCTACTGGTAATAATGTGAGAAGTTAATTGGTACTTATTAGGAGGCCATTTGCAGTAAGATCTGGAAGGAGGTTGTGCCATTATTAGGGTCTGATTTTACTTGGTACAATCATGGTGCAATCTTATTATATACTATTATATATATATATATATATATATAGGAGGCTGGTGATAGCGGCTCCTAGTCTGTTTGTCTAGTACTAAGCCTTTGGAATTGGGCCAGTCATCACCTTTAATATAAAGGACAAATATAATTGTTTGGAGTCAAGAATATTGTGTTTTAATTGAAAAGATGACTGTATTAATTTGTCTGAGAAGGTCACCTATTTTAGTAAGTATAGGGATCTAATTCCCCTCTCTCCATCTGGGTACTGAGTGAGGGAGTTAAAATAGGGGTACTGACACTGTTTTCTAGATCTCTAGTTGCTTAACATTCTTAAGAGAGGAAAACTCCTAAATCTAACAGATCAGACTGTTGAAACTATCCCACATTCCCATAGGAGATCACAGCTCCACTAAACTGGCAGATCTTTTTTAAACACCATATTGCTCAATGTGAAATAATTCACAATGTGATGCAGCAGTGTCCATTGCAGGGTCTGTAAATCTTTGAGATTGAATAGAGCCCTGTCCAGTCCATCTTCCTTTACATGACACCTGGTGTTTCACTCTCTCCAGCAGCTCCCCCATCATATCAGTAAATCTAGAACAGGTGTGGGCAACCTTCGACACTCCAGTTGGTGTAAAAAACGTCTCCCATATTACTCTTACAGCCAAAATGCTGGCAAAGAATCAGGGGAGATGTAGTCCACGACATCTAGAGTGTCGAAGATTGCCTACTCCAGATCTAGAAGGACAGAAAAATACCATCAGCCATGGATAGGCAGGAAGGGAGAACTGGAAATGTGTTAAGAGCACAATGCAGGGCGTGGCCTGGAAGCGGAGAGAAGCGGACGCACATCTTTGGAGCTCCGAACAAATCGAAAGAAAATTAACATAAAACCGACAGAAACTACCCCCAACACCCATTAACCGAAAGTGGGAAACCCCTCAACCCTGATGGGACGAAAACACAAGAAGCAGATGCTGGATAAACCGGCCCCAGGGCTCACAATAGGGGAAATGTGGCGGCAAGCGTGCGGCCCGAGCGGATCCAATATGGCGGCGCTCCACGGAGGCTGCTCGGATTTTTCAGATGGTTACTCCGAGGGAGCTGAAGATGAATACCTCCCAAACCTGGACCCAAAGCCGAAGGCAAAACCCAGCGGACCAAGGAAGGACCCAGACGCCGACCTGGTGACCACTGGGGTGTTAAAGACCCTGCTAGCAGACCTCCAAAAGAACATCCTCGCAGATGTCACTGCGCTAAGGGGAGAGCTGCAGGGCCTGACAGGTTGCATTGCAGTACTGGAGGCCTCTTCCCAAGAACAGCAGAGTACCATCGCCTCACTGCGAAGCGACATACAGGACCTACGCGAACAAAATATGCTATATGAACGGCGCCTCGCAACCCAGGAAGACGCCAGACGGAGACTCAATATCAAGGTCAGGGGACTCCCAAAGGGGTTGCCGGAGACGGACCTACCACACATGGTCAAGCGCCTGCTAACCACCATACTGCCCACAGACCAAGCTAACGCCATAACACCCACAGAGCTCTTTTGAATTCCGAAACCGGCTGTGGCCCCAGAAGCGGCCACAAGGGACACCATACTCGCCTTTAAAAACGGGACTGACAAATCGAAGGTCCTCACGGCAGTCCGAGGTAAAACCCCCATACGATTTGAAAATACCAAACTAACCTTTTATGCCGACCTGTCCAGTGGAACTCTGGCGTGGCGCAGGTCTCTTCGGCCTCTCACCTCCACACTCCAGCGCAACAACGTACCTTATCGCTGGAGGTCCTCGCACACGCTCCTGATACAACAGGGTGAAACGACGCACCAAATCCACAGCATGCACGAGGCAGCGGCCCTTCTCCGAACCCTGGGTTTACCACAGGACTTACCCGCCACCCCGAGCCACAGCTGGGATCCAGCAAAAACCGCCCCTTTCAGACCACGGAGCACCACGCCGGTTACCTACGCCTCAGTTACCACTTAGATGGAGCCGAAGGGCGTACCTTCCATGCTCCGCAATACCAAGACTGACAACAAGACACAGGCTCTGGAACAGGCCTGGGGTGGGAGGAGAACTTCGCTCTCGACGAGCGACAGGGACCACCGAAAAGGACCACACAAGTATGTTAAACAGAAGCCCAGCCGGGACACCGGTTAACTTTCTAACTCTCTCACTCTGGGATATGGCTGCAGGCCAAAACGAGCCGCTGAACTGAGCCTCAAATTCAAGACGGCTGACCCAGCAACATAAAAGTGTAAAGACATGACAGTTTGTAAGCGAGTTTGTTTTGTTAAAAGTCCAAGTTGTAGACCAGTTTAACCATAAGCAATAGATAGCCTTTTGAAATATTAATACATGTATTTGCTAAAGTTCCGTTACCTACTATATAGCTACATAATTAACTAAGCCTGGTTACGTTACAAGCTCCAGGTTAGAGCTGATGTTCTATAAATACCTGTCCAAGCCTATCTACAGCTTACCCCTCTTGCCTGTGAGATGGCGATATGTTCCATTCTTTTCACGGACTGTGCTCCTAGACAACCTGTTATGTATACTGTAGTCGTAATATGTTACTAGCTAGCCCTATCTAAACCTAAGCCCAACCAGCAATGTTTTATTCATGTATTGCCTAGCATGATGTACTCTAAAAATTGATGTCAAGTATACCCTAACACAAACAGTAAGCTCTGTTCAGCCTGTTATTATTGACAGTGTTAATGTCAACATTGTGCATACATCCTTAATAACATCGAAGGGGCCAACCGTGTCAGCTATCGAGACATTCCCGCACTGGGCATAGGCTGAAGAGCCCGTTTCCCTGACCCTCAGCTGACATACCTTAATCTAAATTGTGCGGGCACTTTCCCCCGATGTCACTATATCACACTAGTTTACCCTGACGTCTAATTTAGTATCTAGCCCAAGTAGTTAATGTACTCTCTTTTATTTAGCCTGGAGCAACCCCTGCCACCGTTATGGCTTACTACCCAGCCAACTTTAACTACTTCTCATAAGCTGGCGCATTCTTCGGACATATAGGCAGACTCTAAGTTTACCTAAGAAACTAGCTTCCAGTACTGCAGCAATTCCTTTCAATTGATCATATTACCTTTCCTTTTTTCTTTTTTAATGCTTGTTACCAGTGGTCTCATATTTTGTTGAATCTTGCTACAGCATAATCACTTATATGTCTAGATGTTAAAGCGATGACACACTTAAGCAACAAGATCTAGATAGGTTCCCTAGGCATGTTGACTTCGAGGGTTGCAGGGTTAGCCAATAATTGTACTACTAGAAGCTGAGACATATAGGCTTTTCATATAACCAAGTTTTTTCTTCAATATTATATAAGATATAGCAACGCCTTTTAGTCATGCTCTGAGAACCATGCCTCCACATAGAGCATAATAAGCCTGACATCTAACCCTACCCCCAATGTCCTAGTTATGTACCTAAGTTGATAAACTCGTGACTCCTACACATACCTACCTAGCATATTGATAATGACCTTAACTTATGTCTGAACGACAAAATCAGCGCACTATTTTGTTTTACACGTATACCTAGCTCAAATGCCGAATTAGCCATGTTGAACGACAGTTATCTTGTTGCATTTTATTTAATGCCACGCTGACGATACAACTGTTTAACCAAGCTTGTTAAAATTATAAAATTTGTGCAGACTCTCATGCCACTGTTATGCCAATGTATATCTTGCAATACGCTGTTGTGGCGTCTGTTGATTCCTTGTACCCACCTGCACAGCAAAAATAAAGAAGAGCACAATGCAGGTCTAATAAATTAAAAATAAAACATAAAAAAAAAAAATATATATATTTTAGTTTCATTTTATTTTTTAAATTTATTAGACCTGCATTGTGTTCTTACCAAAGACGATTCGTTAAAAACGTTTATCTATTATTGTCACCATTTTGTCCTGCGACGAGAAGTTCAGATCTGTTTGTTTACATCTGGCTTGCAGAAGTTTATTATGGCTTTCTTGAACCTCTCGGTCTATATTTGCTGTAGTGTGCCTCACAGCTCCCATTGTATGTATATAGCTGGTGGATGGGGATCACTGTTGCCTTCTGTTTGCTGAACTGTTAACTTTTTCTAAGGTTAGAAATTAGCTGCTTGCTTATTTATTTATCTGTAGTAAAGAAAAAAAAAATTTGACGCAACAAGTGCAAAGTGATTTCCATGCAATGATTTTCAACGTGGTTTTACAGCTTATTATGGAATGGCCCCTGGTGATATACAGGATGTTTCACACTGAATGTTTTGGGATTGTCTGCTAATATGTTACTCTGTCTTAGTTCTTTGAAGGTAAAGAGTTGCGTTTGAAGCAGGAGTACTTTGTTGTAGCTGCCACGCTTCAAGACATAATCAGGCGATTCAAGTCTTCCAAGTTTGGATGTCGGGATCCGGTTAGAACAGCTTTTGATTCATTCCCAGACAAGGTAAAATGCTTGATCTATTATTCATTCTTTAATCCTGCATAGGGATATTCACAGTCCAAAAATACATTTAATAATGCTACTATAAAACACATCTGTTATATGAGTTCAGAGGTACTTGGTATATTCTGAGGCTTTCACTAAACGCAAAATTGTACATTTTGGTTTAATTGAAAACATTCTGCAAGTCCGCTGTTTACCCAATTCAAATATGATTTGCAATGCTCCTTTTCAATTTGCCAAGATTTAGTGGAGAACCCTCTGGTGTCTGCATTACATTTTATATGTTTCTGGGCAGTCTCAAAGGGATCATTTGGGAATAGACGTAGCCAATTATAAATATTAGGAAAGAAACCATGAAATCTTGTGAATGAAGTTATAGCATTACTTAGCAGCTTAGCAGTTTGTACACAGAACTTCATGACTGAATGTAAATATCATATTAGCATTATAGAGTAGAAAATTCAGAAGCTTATTGAACAGTTTGTAAAATAAAGATTTGTGAAAAATAAGCATGATTTTATTTTTCTATGGGGTTCTGGAATGGGGCAGATTAAGAATACATCCTGGTGCTTTAGTCGCTGTTGACTAAAGAATGATGGGAGTTGTAAATCATAGTAGCTGGGATGCCAGGATATTGCTTGTCCTTTCTACTAAAGACTGAAACCCCAATCAAAGTGTAGGTTGGACTCTGCAGTTTCAGGTATTGTGTACATTGGCAGAGTATGATGGGAGTTGCAATTGGAATGGCAAGGAACAAGCACTCAATCTAATGTAAAGCATCACTTCCATCATGCATACAAAACAACAAATACATTGTGTGGTGAGAGCTGGTGTGCTGTGTAGTTTATATATACTGTGATAATAGGACGATTCTGTACCATTTACTCATATTCACTTTTCTTATCATGATCGACCGAAAGATATTTGAAACTGGCTTATCATTTTCGCAGCAGTCAACAGAGATAGAACGGAAGCAGCTTTTTAATCTGTACCTTGCATTTCCTGCTTTGCTTGTCATCATAACCTTCAATATAACAGCAAAGCAAAGATACCAAGCCATCCTGATAGCTACAATATAGTTTATAGTGCGAACATTTACTCATAAAATCTGTACATTCGTTTACAAGAAATCAGAAATGTTCATGAACAACCCACTCTTGATCATCCAAGCTGCTTACACATATGTGCATCAACCTACATACTGCCTGTCCCCTTGCTCCTGTTCCCTCATATTTAATTAACACTCTGTCTCCTTCTCTTGCTCTGCTCCTCACTAAAATATTCAATATCTTCCTCTCCTGGTATATTTCCTTCATCTTTCAAGCATGCAACAGTAACCCCAATTCTTTAAAAAATATATATATATTTTTTTAAAAAGCCCAACCTAACCTAAACTAGCCATTCAATCTCACGACCGCTGTTTGCATCCAAGATCCTTGAGTGAGTTGTGTACACGAGATTGAGAAACTTCCTTCAATCCAACTCTCGGCTTAACCCGCTTCAGTCTGGATTCCGCGTTTGTCTCTGTCGAAAAGGCTCTGACCAAAGTATGATATAATTTATGCAAAATCCAATGGTCACTACTCTCTCCTGATTATCCTTGCCCATTCTGCTGCTTTGACACTGTTGAACATCAGCAACTTTATCTCATCCTCCTTAATCTCTGTCTTCCAGCACTGTTCCAATGTTTCTTTGGCTCTGCCTCTTCTCTGCAACCACTCTCTCTTCCCCACGATTCTGTCCTTGGTCTTCTCTGGCCTCCAATATCCTTTCTATGTGGATGAAACACAAATCTAACTGTCCTCTCCTGATCTCTTGCCATCCCTCTTGATTGGTTTCTCTGACTGCTTTTCTGCTATTTCTATCTGGATGGCTTCTCACTCCCTTAAACTTAACCTGTCCAAAACAGAACTTCTTGCCTTTGCCCACTCAAAGGTTTCTACTCCCGTGTCTGTCTCTCTCCATGTTAATGGAACTAACATCACCTCTATTTCCCAGGCTCACTGCCTAGTTTTTCTCTTTGACTCGAACCTCTCCTTCATCCCTCATGTCGAGTCGATTGCCAAATCCTGCCGTTATCATCTCAAAAACATAGCTTGCATCTTCCTGTCCACCTGTACCTCCCACATCTCCACCCTCTGTCAGTCCCTACATCGGCATCCCATACAGTAGAGAGCTTTAAAATTACATTTAAAATTCTTGGGGAGCAGGGGGGGCAGGTCTTTCCCTATCCTAACCCTTGCCCCTCTCCGATAGGCATTGGCTATATAAATGATACTCCCACTCCACTCCTGCATCTGTCATAAAAAAAAAAAAACTAAGCCATCATTGAAGACTATTCTAGCAACCTACTTTTCTACCCTTCCTTTACCTTTTGTGTTATTATACCCCACTCTCTCTAGGATTGGCCCTCAACCCCCTCTGTTCCCGTGCGTCTAACTCGTCTGGTTAAAAATACTTGTCTGTGACTCTAACATGTTGTTGAAAATTGCACAGACCTGCGAGTCTATGCAGAAATGACCTTATTTTCCCCTTATATCCAGGAAATAAAAATTATATTTACAAAAAAAAAAAAAATACTTGTCTGTTATCCCACCCATTGTACAGCACGGAGGAATTTATTGGTGCTTTTTAAATATTAGTAAAAATTGTAACGGATTAACGGTTTTATTTAAAGGGACACTATAGTCACAAAGATCACTTAACAGCTGAGCATAAGTGATTATAGCTACAGCAGAGGGTAGAGGAATAGTAGAGATGAATGCAGCTTCCAAGACGATTCTCACCAGCAAATAGAATATTCCCCAAACATGAGTCTAGACTTCATGAAGGGTGTAACAGGAATCATCTTTATTGAAAAAAGGCTGGCTTTTATGAGAAATCCTCCTGCAAGAGGACCTCCCACAGCAAACAAATACATTGACCAATCATTATACAGTTTTGCACTAATACACGCCTTCCCTCTGCCTGGGAGATATTGAGATAAGTTAAGGAATAAATCAATTATCTCCAGGCAAAGGGCACACAATTTCCCCAAAAGTTAGAACACCCCTTTCCCCACCAGTTATCCCCAGCCCCGATCTGGGGGACAAACATATCCAAATTTCACCCAGATCGGTTCAGAGGTTCTTAAAAAGTGTGGAAGTCATGTTTTACCGACCACACACGAGGCTCCTGCCCAAAACAGTTCCACGAATTCAGCGTGTGCGGTCGGTCAATTAAGAACAAGGCGAAAAACGAGCAAAATACCGAATGGATCCTCCTGGCTCATAGGAGCAATTGTTCCCCTTGTCTGCACGAACATAACTACCGAATGCCGCTCTTCTGGCTGTTCGGTAAGTAGGAGAAGCCGGCGTTCAGTAGTTTCAGCGGTGGTTCGTGAGGTTGAGTGTCCAATTTTAGTTCCAGACACTCGACGACCAAGTCCCGCTGACTCCCCTCGTGCGAACAAGATGGCCGCCGTTTTCTTTTCCACGTGGCGTTCCGCTATACGAACAGCGGCCGCCCAGGGAGCACTTAATCGACGGTTCTTTTGAACTTAATGAGCCAGGAGGGTGGTCAGTGTTCGGTAGTTTCAAACTACCGAACTAATATCCAATATTCATACAGTGAATGGGGGAAACAAACGACTACAGAAGGAAATGTCAAATAAAAGTCAATTTTCTTCACAGGGGATATTTATTCCACAATTCCAATCCTGTCCACACTTTAAACAAGGCACCTCCAACTATACTCCTGTATTCTGAACTACAACTCCCACAATTCTTTAGCCATCTATTGCATGCAATGACTTCTGGGAGTTGGAGGCTATCAACATTTTGGGGACCAGAGCTTGAGATCCCTGCTTTACATCCTTTCATTAGAAAACACTGATGGATTTCATAACATGGAAGTAATTTTGTGACCCAGTCTCTTTGTTAAACAGGTTGCCATCCAGCTGAATGACACACATCCTGCCCTTGCCATCCCAGAGCTCATGAGGATCCTGGTTGACGTTGAGAAATTGGATTGGGACAAGGTAATTTGGTGATATAATGATGGCTATTAATGTGTTATCTAAACCCGTATCTACAAATTCCACATACAGAGCAATGTGCCTGAGCTGAAGCCGGCAATGATAGCACTTTGAGTTGATAAATTAAAGGCATATAACAATACATGCGCGAACTAATATTTTAGTGAGCATGGTTGTCATTATGAAACAATTATATAGCCACATAGCCTTTGGAATAGAATTACAGGGCCTTACTAGGAAAACTGTTTACTACCGTGCAATTTGTAGATTATTTTCAAGGTGGATTTTCTTGCTAGGAAAGATTTACATGAAGAGACTTTTTTTTTTCCTCCAGCTTTTAATCAGTTTTTTTATATTTTTCCCAACACATTTTTTTTGTTTTATCTCAGACTATAATGAATCCCTAATTGTTGCAAAGAAATCTGTCCATTTTCATGCAACTGTGTGTGTATATATATATATATATATATATATATATATATCATTATATAAATGAATGTTAAATTACAGCCAATCCTTACACTCCCATAAAAATCAGTGGAGCAAGCAATATATATATATATATATATATATATATATATATATATATATATATATATATAGTTAGTAGTAGGCCTCTCGTGACGTAAAAGATACAAAATGGATGGCCGTCTCGGTTGAGGCCCTCTCTAATGACTCCTAGTTGAGTCTATTGAGGCTCTGACTATGAAGTGGCCCGGGGTTGGATCTTCGTGGTGAGGTGGGGAAGAAAATCAAATGGCTGATGCCTTGGATGGACTGAATACTAATGAACTCAAGCCAGTGCCTCCAAGCCTGCTATGGAAGGGAATGACTATGACGTAGTTTGGAAATGGGCTTATATGTTGTACTTACCTTCTCACGAGGCAAGAATTGTCGGGATATAACTGGTCCGTGGCAGGTAAGTATACCTATGTGGTGATATATTCAAGGGACTAGTGAATACCATATAGACTCGGATGTTGTAATAAGCAACCTAACCTATGAAAGGTAAGTGCTTGCTAACTATAAAATATCCTCGTTATACCTTAACAGGGGTGAAGAAACCAGATAAGACATGAAAAGTGTTTTCTTTTTTAGTTTGTCAATTAACGGATACAGTTGAAGGATCTAAATGTAAAGCAATATACCAGTCAGTACCTTAAATACATAAAACTACTTAACAACATGGCAGACAGGTACTCGAGTCATGGCGTGTATGGTGATGTGAATTAGAATAGATAAACATGTGACTGAGTCATAAATAAACCATTGTAGGGATAGTGTAAGGTAAAAATCCTACACGTGACTAGGGCAGGGTTACGTGATTAAGGTAGATACAAGAAAACCTGGCTTTGGGCCTGGCTTCAGGCCAAATAGATGGCAATATGTACCTGAATATGATGTGCTCTCAGAAGCAGAAAAAAGCCTTTAAAGAGAGCCTACTGTAACGGATGAGAGTCAACAAGAGTTTGAAAACAGAAACATAATAGGCAGGCTTAGGGGAGTCCCAGGAAATAACCTGTTTGAGAACATAACCATGGCCACAAACTTCCCTGATTACCTGGTAGAAACAAGTAGTATGAGAACAGCCGTAAAAGACATGGCATATCCAACATACTAGCGTGTACAGAGGTTCTTTATACATATACGTAACCCCTAAAGAAGCCAAGCAGTTAGACCCCACATAATACTATACAACAGAATGACTACTAAATTGATAAAACGTGAATAACAGCAGGTTAACACTAAATGACGTAAAGTTATTGGAGCGGTGAATAGTAAGACACAAACGCGTTCAATACTCTATAACAGTATAGAATTCCGTGTGTAATGCACCTGACCCTGCATGAGGCTAAATAGGTAAGATCCCACAATAAAATCATATCAAACTGTTAATGGGGACAAAGAAAACAACTCAAAGGAACTATCCAGCCTTCTGAACAGCGCAAATTAGCGACCTATAGCATCTATATAGCGACTGAGACTGAGCAATGACCACGGAACAAGATTGTAACAACAAGATATGTGTTTAGTAATGCGTGAAAATATAAGGGCATGTATTGGCAATGTGAGTTTGCCTCAAGAAGGATGGCTAAGCTTGTTGGGAGTGAGAGCCCAGTCCAGCTAGAGTATGTGTGAACTGAGCAGCAAGCAGCCGCCTGGATAGGGTGGAACTAAGTGGCCGCGAGGGCCGTTACCTTGACGGGCTTAACGAGCCCCTGGAGGTGTTACAGGTGGAGGGGGGTGGGGAGACCATTAGTAGCTTCCTCCGGTGAGATCCCTAGCGGTCTCGGTAGCAGTGCGGCGCTGGCCGAGGTGATGAGGTAGCTGGAGGGGGTTTACTATTACAATTTCAGACGGAAATTTCAGAATTGCATAACTGGTTTACACCTTAGTAATAGCTAAAATGAATGTGCAGGAAACCCCAAATTTGCAGACTAATTACAGAAATAGTAACATAATGGAAGATTTGAAATAAACCATGCAAACAGCAGGAAAATTTTTAAAACAATCTGTATATTGTAAATTTAGAAGCAATCTTGCAGTACATCAAATAAACATGATGATTTAATTCTTTGAATGGTATTAAAATGATTAAGATCTATGGAAATGCTGGTGAAATACCACTGACTGTGTTAATGTCAATTTCTCCCTAGGCCTGGGATGTAACTAAGCGAACCTGTGCATACACCAACCACACAGTGTTACCCGAAGCCCTGGAGCGCTGGCCTGTTCATCTTTTTGAGAAACTGCTCCCTCGCCACCTGCAGATTATCTACGCCATCAACCAAAAACACCTGGATGTAAGCCTTGTGTAAAGATTTAAAGGGCTATTCAATAAAGTGTGAATTGCCAGCAATGCAAAGTGAATTGTATATTTTAGACCAAACTAGTGGGAAAAAAAATAAAAAAAAAATCTAAGGATTTTTCTTTTCCTAAAATCTGACACTGTTTGAATTCTTGACAATGTACACTTTAATGACTAGCCTAATTTATCTTTAAACAATAGACTGTCATATAATCCTGGTATAATCCCCATATTTTCTAATTGTATGTACTCTAGTGCAAAATGGATAGCAGTTGAGGACTCGGAGGAGTAAATTGTATATAATAAGATACTCTGTCCATTCACATTTCTCAGTTTGCTTGACCTGGGATGCATTGCAGTATGTCCCAGTGGATTGCTTTCAAATTCTGATGTGGCCTCCTGTGAATGTTGTAATGTAACCTTTACATTGATTTACTTTGTTGATACTTTTGCTAGCACAATGTTTCTATATCAATGTATGTGCACATTGAATATGAAGGATCGATGACCTAAATAGGGTGGGAGGTATATATTATGTAGGGGAATATGGACCCTTATTGGTTTTCCATGCACAGTTTAAATAACTCTTACGTGTGCCTGGTTTCATTTTGTTTATATCAATTACCATTGATAAAGAGCATTTATTTAGATACATTATTTAGAGTAAAATGGCCCATGTTGTTCCCCTGCAGCTATGAAGCTGATAATTGGCCACTATTTGTAGTGTAAACCTAGTCAAATCCAAGGGGTATATTTACTCAACTGCATGTTTTGCTGACATGACAATAGTCTGAGAAGGTTTGAACATTCCGACCATGAAAATCTCCTCAACTCAGCACAAGTTTTTTTTATTTTTTATTATTATCTTTTTCAGCTTGAATTATTATTAATTTGAATTATAATTTTCTGTCAGATTACCACTAGTAATTAGCATTTATAAATCCAATGTGCAGGCAGAGCTGGCACTGTTACCGAGCTACAAATCCAGGCAGGTGTATTATTCATTAGTGTGACATGCCAGGATTCAAGTGAATTGCAAATATTAGGCCACATTAGCCTCACTCAGCATTTGTTATCTGGATGTTATGGGAGCTCTAATTTGATAGCTGGAGAGCTTTCCCTTTATTTAAGATGAGCGGGATTGGGTAAACTCCTGTTTTTATCTCCCTGAGGCCTTAACCCCACATTTGGTATTCTTAGATCATATAAAATTAGGTGGTAGCTAGCTTGTACTGGTTTACACATCAGTGCAATTAATGGGAACTCTTCTGTCAGGTCTTTGCTAGGGCAAATAATTTCACAATTGCAAAGTGCTGGAACCCGGGGGATTTGTCACCAGTCTCTAAGTATATAAGACATCACCTCACCATTCTAAAAGTCTTACATGCTTTGTTTTTCTTCTTACTCTTCTCCCAACACCCAGGAAGTTGCAGCCTTGTATCCTGGTGACTTTGATCGTCTTAGAAGGATGTCCATTATTGAAGAAGGCGACTGTAAACGAATTAACATGGCTCATCTGTGTGTGATCGGGTCTCATGCCGTGAATGGAGTGGCCAGAATTCACTCAGAAATTGTTAAAAATACAGTGTATGTATCAAGGGAGAAGATCTTCTGCACCTTGAATGCTATTTATAAAGCACCAACATATTCTACAGCACTGTACACTAGATATAGTTTAAAAAAAAAAAACTGTAGTTGCAACAAGACATGGTGGACATACAGGAACAGAATGTGCTGAGTGTCATTTTTAAACATGCTAGCCTTCTAACGGGTGGAATGCCCAACTATTTGCTCTTGATCATTGTAACTGCAAATCTCAAAATCTCCAACATGCCGCTTGGAGTAAGAGCCATTAATTAACCACAGCTTTAGACACATTGGGGTGAAAGTATTCTCTTGATTTAAAGTACTAAAAGTGGGGGAATCGCTGTGGAAACCACTGGAAGCAGCATGCACATTCCATTGGTTATTTTTCCCTTTTTAAATATTTGCACCACTTATTAGAACAGAACACTTTAATAAATCTCCCTGTAGTTTGTAAAACCAGACAGATTCATTTGTATCGTATTGTGACTGTAAAAACAAGAGCCATATTATAGAACGGCCATTAAAGGGACAGTCCAGTGCCAGGAAAATAAATCGTTTTCCTGGCACTGCAGGTCCCCCCTCCCATGTTGCAGAAGGGGTGAAAACCCCTTCAGTGACTTACCTGAGACCCCAGCCGATGTCCCTCGGCGGTGGTTTCAAGTCTGCCCAGGCTCCTCCCCCACCGTCATTTGGCGGGGGCGACAGGTTGCGCATGCGCGGCCGCCAGCGGGGGAGACCGATTGCGCATGCCCGCCAATATGTCGCGCGCATTAGACCTCTCCATAGGAAAGCATTGAAAATGCTTTCCTATGGGGTATTGAGCGACGCTGAAGGTCCTCACATAGCGTCATAAAACCTGTGCTATAGACCAGGAAGTGCCCTCTAGTGGCTGTCTATTAGATAGCCACTAGAGAAGGAGTTAACCCTGCAATGTAATTATTGCAGTTTATGAAAACTGCAATAATTACAGCTGCAGGGTTAAGGGTAGTCGGAGTTGGCACCCAGACCACTCCAATGGGCAGAAGTGGTCTGGGTGCCTGGAGTGTCCTTTAACGAGCATTTAATTTTCTCTTATGTACTTCAGATTAAGTTATTTCTTAGACAAGGGTGCCCTTTTAACCCAGACTTGGATTTTACAAGACAGACGATTATCCAAATGGAAATACTTTAACAAATACACAGCCCGCTGCCCTTCACGTGAATGGTTCTATACTAAACCCTGTAAAGTATGTTTATACTTGAGTTTCTCTTTCCCTATTCCATTACCAAAGCATGCAGTGTTCTCCAATTTTACAAAACTGTGCAATTGTGTAAAACACTGCAGTAAAATTGGTTGTTGAAAGAAATGAATGATTTTCCATTACTACTATCTTTCAACAAATACAACATTCCACACAAAAAAAAACTATTCTAGCTTAGCCCCGAAAAAGGATAAAAAATAGCAAAATGTGTCCAAACAAAACATGCAGAACATAATACATATAGCAAAATGTAAAAGAAAATAGCACAGTGCAAACAAATTATATAGAACCATGTCAACAGATGAGCTCTGATTGTCTGCAAGCAATGAGTCATTTGAGAGCAAACTTGGAGTTTTGTCCCAGATTGCACATGGCCAATCAATATAAAATACTCAAGAGAGTGAAATAATTAATTATATCGTATGGTCTCACGCAGATACAACGTTATTTAACTTGGCCTCAAGTTTTTATTTTATTTTTATTTTACAGCTTTAAAGATTTTTATGACTTGGAGTCCACTAAATTTCAGAACAAGACTAATGGTATCACTCCTAGAAGGTGGCTAATGTTGTGTAACCCTGGCCTGGCTGATATCATTGCAGAGGTGAGGAGTCTTGCCACAGCCCAGGCTGTCAGAGGGGTTTTATATGCTGAACAGTTCACTTCTTAATACATAAACCCCAAAGAATGTGCTGTTTTATTGTTATGTGGTCCCTTTACTGGTATGTGCGCTGGCTGGATGGAATTTTAATGAGGATTCTGTACTTAGAGTATCAGTACATTCTATGCTTTTCACACAGCTGGTCATAGTCATTTAAAGTGGGATTTAACTTTACATGTTAACATTTGTTTCCATGATATTCCTGCCTGAGCAGAGCAAGCACATCATGCATTCTTTGTAGATACTTGCTGTTTATACTAACTACAAATGATTAGAAAAGGGGTCCTCGACCTCATCAATATGTGCCCCAGCCAAACAAAACTTTTTGTTTACTGTTAGTTGATGTTGACTTATGCATGTTATCAGACTTTTGACATAACTAAGCACACTAGATAAGACCTAATTTGTATTTTCTTTGCAGAAAATTGGAGAGGATTTTGTGACCGACTTGAGCCAGCTGAAGAAATTGTTAGATTTTGTGGATGATGAGAGCTTTGTCCATGACATAGCTAAAGTTAAGCAGGTAAAGTGCTGTGTTACTACAGGAAAGCAGTGATTGGTTCTTGATACATGTTTTAAATATTTAAATCCCCCGCACCTCCTTCCCCCCCCACACACACACACACAAGAAAGGTATTTGGCCTTGATATTGACAGAATAATTAATTGCCGTAATATCTGTTTTGCTATCCAGTTATCCACATGAGAATCTTTCATTAACTAATTGAATAGTAAATTAAAGGGACACTATTGGCACCAAGAACACTTCATCTCATTGAAGTGGTCTAGGTGCAGTGCCCCTGTCCCCTTAACGTAAAACATTGCAGTTTCAGAGAAACTGCAGTGTTTACATTGCAGGAATAAGAAAACCTCTAGTGGCTGTCTTCTGGCTTCTCACGGACGTTATTACGCTTTGCCCTAATGTGCGCGTGGCTCTAGACTGAGAAATCAATCCAGACTGAGTGACCTCAGTGCTGGAAACAGGTAAGTGAAAAAAGGGGGTTATTATTCCTTTACACCTGAGGGAGTGGGGATTGGGTAGTCTTTTTGTTATAGTGAGAAACATAGAAACATAGAAACATAGAATGTGACGGCAGATAAGAACCATTCGGCCCATCTAGTCTGCCCAGTTTTCTAAATACTTTCATTAGTCCCTGGCCTTATCTTATAGTTAGGATAGCCTTATGCCTATCCCACGCATGCTTAAACTCCTTTACTGTGTTAACCTCTACCACTTCAGCTGGAAGGCTATTCCATGCATCCACTACCCTCTCAGTAAAGTAATACTTCCTGATATTATTTTTAAACCTTTGTCCCTCTAATTTAAGACTATGTCCTCTTGTTGTGGTAGTTTTTCTTCGTTTAAATATAGTCTCCTCCTTTACTGTGTTGATTCCCTTTATGTATTTAAATGTTTCTATCATATCCCCCCTGTCTCGTCTTTCCTCCAAGCTATACATGTTAAGATCCTTTAACCTTTCCTGGTAAGTTTTATCCTGCAATCCATGAACCAGTTTAGTAGCCCTTCTTTGAACTCTCTCTAAGGTATCAATATCCTTCTGAAGATAGGGTCTCCAGTACTGTGTACAGTACTCCAAGTGGGGTCTCACCAGTGTTCTGTACAATGGCATGAGCACTTCCCTCTTTCTACTGCTAATACCTCTCCCTATACAACCAAGCATTCTGCTAGCATTTCCTGCTGCTCTATTACATTGTCTGCCTACCTTTAAGTCATCAGAAATAATCACCCCTAAATCCCTTTCCTCAGATGTTGAGGTTAGGACTCTATCAAATATTTTGTACTCTACCCTTGGGTTTTTACGTCCAAGATGCATTATCTTGCACTTATCCACATTAAATGTCAGTTGCCACAACTCTGACCATTTTTCTAGTTTACCTAAATCATTTTCCATTTGGCTTATCCCTCCTGGAACATCAACCCTGTTACATATCTTAGTATCATCCGCAAAAAGACACACCTTACCATCAAGACCTTCTGCAATATCACTAATAAAAATATTAAAGAGAATGGGTCCAAGTACAGATCCCTGAGGTACCCCACTGGTGACAAGCCCAAGCTTTGAATATACTCCATTGACTACAACCCTCTGTTGCCTGTCACTCAGCCACTGCCTTACCCATTCAACAATATTGGAATCCAAACTCAAAGATTGTAGTTTATTGATAAGCCTTCTATGTGCAACAGTGTCAAAAGCCTTACTGAAATCTAGGTAAGCAATGTCTACTGCACCACCCTGATCTATAATTTTAGTTACCGAATCAAAAAAATCAATAAGATTAGTTTGGCATGATCTCCCTGAAGTAAACCCATGTTGTCTCTGGTCTTGAAATCCATGTGTTTTTAGATGTTCAACAATCCTATCCTTTAACATGGTTTCCATCACTTTCCCCACTACTGAAGTAAGGCTTACTGGCCTATAGTTGCCCGACTCCTCCCTATTACCTTTCTTGTGAATGGGCACAACATTCGCTAACTTCCAATCTTCTGGGACTACTCCTGTTATCAATGATTGGTTAAATAAATCTGTTAATGGTTTTGCTAGTACACCACTAAGCTCTTTTAATAGCTTTGGGTGTATTCCATCAGGTCCCATTGACTTATTTGTCTTTACTTTTGACAGTTGAAATAGAACCTCTTCCTCTGTAAACTCACGTGTAATAAATGACTCATTTATCCTTTTTCTTAACTGAGGTCCCTTTCCTTCATTTTCATCTGTAAATACCGAACAAAAATATTCATTGAGGCAGTCAGCTAGACCTTTATCCTCATCTACATACCTTCCTTCTTTTGTTTTTAATCTAACTAATCCTTGTTTTACTTTTCTTTTCTCATTTATGTATCTAAAAAAAGTTTTGTCCCCCTTTTTTACTGACTGTGCTATTTTCTCTTCTGTGTGGGATTTGGAAGCTCTTATAACTTGCTTAGCCTCTTTCTGCCTAATCTTATAGGTCATTCTGTCTTCCTCACTCTGGGTTTTTTTATAATTACTAAATGCTAACTTTTTGTTTTTTACTATTTTGGCCACATCTGCGGAGTACCACAGTGGTTTCTTGAATTTTTTGCTTTTACTGACAAGCCTAATGCAATTTTCTGTTGCCTTCAGTAGTGCAACTTTTAAATAATCCCATTTCTTTTGGACTCCATATAAATTGCTCCAGTCTGATAATGACTCCTTTACACATATTCTAATTTTAGAAAAGTCTGTTTTTCTAAAGTCTAAAACTTTTGTTTTTGTGTGGTGTGACTCAGTCACTGTTCTTATATTAAACCACACTGACTGATGATCACTGGATCCTAAACTTTCACCTACAGTAATATCTGATACCAAATCTCCATTTGTTAACACTAAATCTAGTATGGCCTCTTTACGAGTTGGCTCCTCAACGACTTGTTTTAGAGACAATCCCAGTAGGGAGTTTAGAATAGGTGTGCTCCTGGCACAAGTAGCTATTTTTGTTTTCCAATTCACATCAGGAAGATTAAAGTCACCCATGATGATAACTTTCCCCTTCATTGTCATTTTAGCTATTTCTTCAACTAGTAGATTATCTAACTCTTCAATTTGTCCTGGGGGCCTATAAATCACACCTACACGAGTTACTGTGTGATTACCAAATTCTAACGTAACCCAAACGGACTCTATGTTCGCCTCACTAACCTTTATTAGGGTAGATTTTATGCTATCCTTCACATACAGGGCCACCCCTCCCCCTTTCTTGCCTTCCCTGTCTTTTCTATATAAAGAGTACCCTGGTATTGCTATGTCCCAGTCATTTTTCTCATTATACCATGTCTCAGTAACAGCGACTAAATCTACACTATCAGTTGCCATTATTGCCACAAGTTCATGGATCTTATTCCCTAAACTGCGAGCATTTGTAGACATGACTCTAAGCTTATCATTTTTAACACACTTGCTACAGGCACCTTCTGTCCTTGTTTTGGGGGACAATTGGATTGATGTTTTATCACCCTTTTGCCCCCCCCTCCTAGCTTAAAAACATCCTAGCAAAACCTCTGAACTGCTCACTGAGAACATTTGTTCCCTTTTGAGAAAGATGCAAACCATCTTTTTTGTACAGTTTATTTCCATTCCAAACAGAGCTACCATGAGCAATAAAGCCAAATCCTTGCTCCCGACACCATTCACCAAGCCACAAGTTAACCCCTTAAGGACCAAACTTCTGGAATAAAAGGGAATCATGACATGTCACACACGTCATGTGTCCTTAAGGGGTTAAAGTCCCTAATACGCATCCACCTGTCGTTCTGAGTGTTATGCACAGGCAGAACTTCAGAGAATGGCAGTGTGGAAGCAACCTGCCGTATATCATTGGCAAAAACACTAAAAACTTCCTTAACCTCTGAAACCTCATTGCAAGCCAAGTCATTTGTCCCTAAATGGACAAGTACATCCAATTCCCCTTCCTGCTTTGCTTGCTTAACAATATTACAGATACGTCTCCTGTCTTTGTGAGCAGTAGCTCCAGGAAAACACCTCACAAGACCACCATTGTCCATCTCCACACCTCTTATGATGGAATCCCCCAACAACAACTGCTTTCTATTAGGCCTCACCATAGTCTTCAAGCCTCTCTGCACAACACCACTAGCCTCAGTGCCTCTCTGCACAACACCACTAGCCTCAGTGCCTCTCTGCACAACACCACTAGCCTCAGTGCCTCTCTGCACAACACCACTAGCCTCAGTGCCTCTCTGCACAACACCACTAGCCTCAGTGCCTCTCTGCACAACACCACTAGCCTCAGTGCCTCTCTGCACAACACCACTAGCCTCAGTGCCTCTCTGCACAACACCACTAGCCTCAGTGCCTATCTCCAGGACACCACTACACTCTGAAAGTGCAGAAAATGAATTATGTAGAACAACAGACTGTGCAATATGCCTTTTATCCACAACTCCAAGTCTACCAGATCCTACAGTAATCCATCTGCCATTCCTAGTATGTCTCTGCGGCAATGGCTTTGCAGCAGTTCCAGCCTGAATTTGTTTACCAGATAATTTACAAATCTCAGACTTCAAAAATACAATCTCCTGCCGCAAGATAGAGAACTGTCTACAGATTATACAACAACCAAACCTCCAAAAAGTGGAACGTGAAACAAATGCAAAGCAACTATTACACTGAACTAAGTCTGCCATTCCAATGAGGCGAATAATTTAAATCAAACAAATTTTACCTTTTTTTTTATTTATCCTCCTGAATACCTCAGATTACCTCCAGTTTCTCTCCAGAATATCTCCAACCACACACACACTTAGAAGCAACACTCTCCAGAATATCTCCAACCACACACACACTTAGAAGCAACACTCTCCAGAATATCTCCAACCACACACACACTTAGAAGCAACACTTAGATGAAGCAACCAAGCTCTATTAGCCAAGCTAATGACAACAGCCCTTATATACTCCTCAAATCACCTCCCACTAGGAATGTTTAACACCTGGGCAGGCCTCTGCTTATTAGCAAACAATAGCTAATTTACACAGCAATCAATAGCAAGTAGCTACCTAATCCAATCAAATGCCTTATAATTACCAACAGGAAATCAAACCTTGTGCAATCAGTAACCTTTTCCTACAGATGAATCTTACCTGTAACAGTAAAAAAGAAAACTCTTAGCACAACTCTTAGACAGTTGAAGCTTCTGTAAAACTCTCCAGAATATCTCCAACCACACACACACTTAGAAGCAACACTTAGATGAAGCAACCAAGCTCTATATGAGAGGGATACTATAGCATTAGGCATAGAGTTTTGTACAGTATGGCTAACGCTATAGTGTTCCTTTAATTTAAAAAAACAAAACAAGTTTACGGTTTAGTAAGTCTGAGACACTCCAGGAATGTATTTAGTTTTTCTACTTGAATTTTGTATTATTTTTCTGCTCCCTATCGCCATCTACAGCTCTGTGGCTATACTTTCATCTTGCAAGCCATCATTTTGTTCCCAAGTCTGTTTTACTTGTACACTAGTTACTCCTAATCGGAACCCTACTTTTAACATAGGGAAGCTTTCTAACCAAGTGATTAAAAGGTTACTTATTATAGTCCTCTTTCACTTTTTATATAATTATTTAAACGTACATTTCAGGAGAATAAGCTGAAGTTTTCTGTTTACCTGGAAGAGCAATACAAAGTGAAGATCAACCCTTCTTCCATGTTTGATGTTCAAGTCAAGAGAATCCATGAATATAAAAGGCAGCTATTAAACTGTTTACATATCATTGCAATCTATAACCGTAAGTACTACATAGGGGAATTATATGAATTAATTGTATAATTATGGTGAATTATTTTATATGGGCAGTAATGGATCACATATTTTAGAAAAAGATGTGAATACTACTATTTGAATGGTTAAAAAAAAAAAGTTAGAAAAGGATTAGAAATAGACAAAGTGCCTTCTGATCGCCATATATCGCTATCTAGTAATAGGCATATACACATTAATAATTTTAATAATAAAATACCCTTTTTTAGAGATCGTACTTTCCTTTATTGAATGCAAAACACACAGAAATATTCACAACATAAGTTTCTGTCATATCAAGCTACTTAAAGAATTTTACATCTTACTCTGGTCCGTTTCCAAGTTCATCCCAAGATCTAGGAGGGCCGATCGATTGGTGTTGTATCATAATATTGCACTTTAAAACTTCACAGAGATCAAAAAAAGTATTAAAAAAACCAAAATCTACCAAATCAAAATAAGTAAATTTTAATTACAGTTAAAAAAAAAAATAGACATGTGCACAGTGAACAATGTAACTATTATCTTTAGGTTTCAAGACCAGGATCCACTAACTAGCCAGAATGTCTGTAAATCCCAACTTTAGCACAGATAACGTATTCAGGGGATCAATCATTTTCATTGAGAACATATGTACCAGTAGAAATATCCTACTTTTATGGTTTTAAGGACCGTATTGGTTTTGGGGAGAGGGGGCATCTACTGTCATTAAAGGAGTACTGTGCATCATAGATGTCTGAACACATATCCAAATTCAGGATATCTAATTTGTGATATTGGCAGTTAACATTAGTAGAAACGGTGTTGGAGACACTCCTGAAATAGTAGACATGTACTATTAAAATCTTTGAGGTTTACTCCCTGTAGTGTTTTTTTAATTAAAATTGTAAATATTCCTTAGTCAGTCTGCTCAGAATTATACCCTTACTTTAATTACATTCATATAGTCTACTTCAGTTTACTGTTATAATCCATATAAGCTCTGTTATATTACAGTACCATAGAGGTCAAATAAAGGTTTAACACACATCATTTGCCGTTTATTGTTGATCTCCTTACCATAAAAGACAGAGCAAGATATTAAATCATACAGTACTGTGATCCATCGGAAACGATTTTAAAGAAAACATATATTTTTTTTAAATAAATAAAATAACAGTTATTTAGACTGAGTCAATGTTTGTGTGTTTATAGTCATATGGAAGACCTCAAAATTGTGGGAATTGACCTCGAATAAAACTTGTATACAGTGAAACTGTCCCATAGGGGACTTTTTCTTATAATAAACAAAGCTAGTTTAGACATCCTGTAGTTCTGACGAAACTCTCTTGTTAATTTTGTTGATTGTCTGTGAACCCTCCCACATCCAAAACTTAATATATTAATCTTGCTGAGAGTCTAGTGATTATATTTAGTTTGTCAGATCAACCAAGTAAAGGAATTTAGGGTGGAAAACCATTTTATAGAGCCTTTTCAGAATACAGCTTACAGCATTACTACAAATAAATACAAAGCTCATTTAGAAAGCAGTGCTATGTACCAGCTTTGTTCAAACCTAGAGTGTGGAGCATTTTGGCAACGTTTTAGTAACCAACATCTGTCCCTCCACTCACTTTTGCCAAAAAATACCCCATCCCCAGGTGACTAGGGGTCCCCAAACCCATATAAACTAAAGCCCTACCTACCCCCCTCACCCTAAAAATAGTGGGTGGGGGGGGGGGGGGAGGAGAGAACAATAAAACTAAACTACTGTAAATAGAAAAAAATAAAATAAAACATTTACCATTTGATGTTTTCTTTTTTCAGTCCCCAAAAAAGGCCAAATTAAAATTCATAAAGCCCGTCTAACTTAAAAAAATAATAAATAATTGCTCTGATATGTAAATGATGAGCCTTACAGGTAACCAATTGGGTAAGGCTCACTATTTACCCATCAGAGCACTCTTATTGGTTGACTTAAACCAGCCAGAGTGATCTGAGTCAAATTGCAGCGTATGGGAAGGCTTTATAAGCCCTTTTCTGCCCTACGGAGCTCAGTCTGCGCGGTGCCCTCCCTGGGTGAAGATGGATTCATTTTTTTTGCGTCTTTTTTTTTTTTTTTGGCGCTCAGGTCTTTTTTTATATATAAGTTTGACGGCTTTATGGATTTTAGTTTGCCCTTTTTTGGGGCTGAAAAAAAGAAGGTTTTAGAAAAAAAAGTGGGTTTTTTTTGTGTTAAAATTTTTTTTATTTAAAGGTATTTCATTTTATTGCCCCCTCCCCCCCCCCCTCACTATGGTTAGGTTGAGGGGGGGGGGGGGGGAGTAGGCAGGACTTTTGTTTATTTTTTGGGGGTGGGTGGTGACTAGGGGCTTGGCCCCCACCCATCACCCCCCCCCATTGTCTTTTAGGGCCCTCATCCGCTGCTCATGGGTGGGTGCCGGGGAGGGAACAATAGGTACCACCCCGGTCATCAAGGGGGACCCTATGTCCCTTATTTAGTTGAATAGCCCCCACTCACAGGGCATGGGTGGGGATTGGGGGGGTGGGAAGGACACTGTCTTCCCCACTTTTTAAAAGATGCCCCACCATGGGGCTATTTATTAGAAGGGGTAGCTTTTTTAAAAAATATTTTTACAACAGTGAGCAGCCACAGGATGCTCACTGTTTAGTAGATATGCCCCTACTTGCGGCATAGCAAGTAGGGGCATTCAGGAGATCTTAATCTCCCTTATGTTAATATGGGGGTCATAGTGAGGACATAGGGCAGGGGGGCTTAGGAAGTGGCGGGGAGCATGGCTCCCTGACGCTTCTGTTTTTACATATTACAAGGAGGGAGCTGCGTGCCCGTAGCGCCATCTTTGTAATAAACTAAACAAACGAACACCGACATTTGGTGTTTGTTTTTTCGTCTGAAATTTCTATTCATTCATTCGTCTTTCTGACGAATGAATGGACGAATTTCCCGTCTGAATTTTGGACAATAGCGAATGCCCAAGTGTTTAGCTGGGCATACGTGGGAATTTCACAGTGCTTACTAGTGTGGGCAGATGACGTATCCCACAGAGACTTCATCTGCGCACACAAAGATGGCGGCGCCCAGAAACTAGGTCCGGGCATAAATAAAGATGAAAAATTAGGTAAATTGGGGGGCAATTAGATGTAGTGGAGTTGGGAGTGGGATTAAAAAAAAACTAAACAGATGCTGCCATGACACTGCCGCTTTAAATGTGCACAGGGATATCCAAAGCAAAAGCGGTTCAACTAAAAGCAAGAATAGCACACTACACTCCCCCTTCTATTTTGATCTACAATTCCCATAATGCTGTGCATGTCTAAGGATTGCAGAGAATTATAAGCATAGTTCAAAAACATTTAAGGCTCTTAGTATGATCTGCATTTGTTACAGTTACATTTATTAACAAATTATTTGTGTTCCAGGAATCAAGAAAGAGCCGTCCAAATCATTTGTGCCAAGAACAATTATGATTGGAGGAAAGGTAATACATATATTAAATATTAGCCAACTCATAGCTGCTCATTTATTCAGTCCTAAAGTGTAAGGTATGTTACTGTACGTTAAAAGTGTGTAAATGTGAAATAAGGAGGATACTTTTACAGCATTTAAGAATTGCAAATATCCGGTAGTTTAAAATCACATATAAAGCAGGATTTACCGATTGTCCCGTGCAGCAAATTTCTCTGTCTATATTAACTGCTTTATTGTATTGCAGGCAGCCCCTGGTTATCACATGGCTAAAATGATCATCAAGCTGATCACCTCTGTTGGAAGTATCGTGAACAACGATCCCGTGGTAGGAGACAGACTGAAGGTCATCTTCTTGGAGAATTACCGGGTGTCCTTAGCAGAAAAAGGTACTACATGGAGTAAAGCAGCTTTTAGTTTAGAAAGGACATATTTTTCCAATACACACAGCTGCAAGCACTGGTGCAAAGGAACAGAGCCTGGTTTTAACTAACAGCTTAGTTAGTAGGCAGCATCAGTTGATGCAAAGGTAGTGCTTTCAGAATTTAAGGAATGTGTGCGGTGGTTTGATTTTCACTTTAGTGTTCTTAAGGGCAGCACTCACCTATGACCGTTTAATGGTTATTTACAACCCAGACATATACAGCGCCCTCCACTAACATTGGCACCCTTGGTAAATATGAGCAAAGGAGGCTGTGAAATCTGGTCTTTGTTTACCCTTTTAACCCCTTAAGGACCAAGCTTCTGGAATAAAAGGGAATCATGACGTGTCACACACGTCATGTGTCCTTAAGGGGTTAAACTTTTTTTTTTTTTTAGTAAATCTGTTTATTGAGATGATATAATCAACATAAGTGGCTCGCAGGCCAAGCAAAAATGTAACATTTTCAAAACAAGATAAGGCAAGCATAGAATATTCTAGTACCAGAACAGTCTGAGTAAAACAATCTTAGTACAGTTAAACTTCTCAAAATCAGGCAAACAGAGTATTGACCTAGGTTGACAAATTCCGTGGTTACTTCCCTTTATCTGTGGGTGCAGAGAGCAGGAATCAGTTTTGAGCGCCTTCATGTTGTATTTGTGTGTATATGAGTATTTATTCACGGCGTGATGTTATTCTGGCTAGACATGGATTACAGTTGGCACTATGCCTATGGTGAACAGGGGGTAAATATGTCAAATAAGCAGTTACTACCTCAGATAGTTGAGGCCGGTTCGGGGGGTAATATAGTTTCAGGAGAGGGAGACCAGTGAGTCTCGAGTTTAGAGCTATGTGGGGTCGGGTCAGCAAAGGTCGGAAGATAGAGTATGGGCAATGACACCATCAAGTCTTCCACATATGTGGGATTGTTGGTGGTAGGGTCCCAGGTATATTCCGGGGTACATCCGGGGAGAGATATAATCTGTTCAGTGATGTTGAAGTACCCCCTGCTAGGTAAGGTATGTGAAAGACCTATCCTACAGCACCTCCACGTCCCGACGCCCCCATCCTAAGTGGCTAAATGTTCGGACTTAAGGTAGAAAACTAAGTCCCAATGCAAGTGCTCTTCCCACGCAATACCCATCCAAAGCGGAGCCCAAAACATGTTCACCGGTCACCCCTACCTCAACATCGCTGAGTCACCTATTGGTTCTAAGAGCCTCTGATCGCTCCTGTCATGGGCGGTGTTCTCTGTTGCGTGTGCATGTGTAGGGTTTCTGTCAGTCCATGTGTCAAGACGCCAGTGAGTTGAAGTAGAGCGTATCCAGATTGTGGAATGTCCAGTACAGTAAATGTCCCCGAAGGCGATTTCTACCTTCAGAGTCTTCCGTCCAACGTCAGGTCCTAACTCGTAGGTTTCTAGTCAGTGATTCTTATTCTGTCAGTTGTCACGGAGCTTCACCTATCTGCTTAAGTCCAGTCTGTCCAACTTCGATCTCAGACCCCTCGAGACCCTGCGACCAGAGGGAGAAAAAGAAAGGAAAGGAGGTTAGGAGGAGGGGAGCATTGGTGCATGCGCCGTGCGTCTGATTGTCTCCATCTTGTCGGTACTGAGCAATATAGAAAAACCAGGGCATCCACATGTCGGGGTGCCTGGTTCTTCGACCTGTGATGGTGGCATGTGCCTCCTCCGCCCCCTGAATATCTTCAACCCGGTGAATCCATTCTTGTTTAGTTGGCACCGTATCTGTTTTCCAATGTGCTGGAATGTTGGCCTTAGTGGCGTTAAGCATGTGCCGCAGTATCGACCTTTTTATACACTGGTATGGGCTGTGTAGAGGCGTGTAGCAGGGCCAGTTCCGCATTCCAGTTGGGTATGTCTCTCAGGATAAGCGTCACCTCGTCCCTGATCATGATCCAATATGGGGTGATGAGTTTGCACTCCCACCAGATATGTAGTACCGTGCCGCGTTCTTCCTGGCATCTCCAGCACACTGGTGGGATTGATGGGAAAATTCGGTGAAGTAGTGCCGGCGTCCGGTACCACAGGGATATCAGCTTATAATTCATTTCCTGGTAATAAGAGCTCATTGAGCTCTTATGTTGCCAGAGCAACGCGGATTCCCATTGTTGGGTGGTAAGTTCCTTCCCCAGCTGTCCCTCCCATTGCCGCTTAAACGCCATCGGTGCGGGAGTGCCCCCCACCAACAGGTTTTGATAGAGCATCGAAATTGCGTGGGCCAGATCGATTCCTTGGTCACAGAGTCTTTCGAACCATGTGAGATCCCTGCGTAACCGTGCATTGTGTGGGATGGAGGCAAGGAAGTGTTTCAGCTGCGTCCAGGGCCTGTCTCCAAGCAGCGATGGGAGATCCCGTAGTTTCCCATCAACGAGGACTGTATGTATGGGTATATATGCACGTTCACTCTCGACGGGCCATGCTCCCGCTGGGAGCCCACCTCCCACCTCCTCATTGTGTGTGATCGGTAGCATTGGGCTAGGCGTTGGAGATATGTGTTCCTGCTTCCTCAGTGTTCGCCAACCAATCAGGGTCTGAGAGACCAGTCCCTCATTGCGAGTCGGAGTGATGCGTCTTCCGGCACTCCCCCATACCTGCGCCTCCAGCGTCGAACCTATGAGTCCCCTATCCAGAGTCACCCATTGTTTGGGCGCCGATGTTACATGCCAGTCTAAAACACGTTGCATTACTGCGGCCTGATAATACTTTTTAAAATCAGGGAGCGCTAGACCGCCTTGTGTCCTAGGTCGGCACATGATGTCATGCCGAAGTCGAGGGCGACCGCCTCGCCAGACATATTTAAGCACTCCCGATTTTAGGGCCGAGAAGAAAGACTCTGGGATGGCAACGGGCATTGTTTGCATGAGATAGAGGATCCTTGGTAGGATGTTCATTTTAAGTACGGCAACTCTGCCGTGCCATGTAACATGTGGATAGGACCAGTTGGAGAGGTCCATCAGGACGTTCTTGAGGAGGGGTGTAAAGTTGCATTCGTATATGTCCTCCGGTTCTGTTGTCACCCAGACGCCTAGGTACTTCATTTTGTTGGAGCACCAACGAAACGCGAATTGCGATTCCAGGGAGCGGACCTCCTCTGTGGGGAGTGTGACGTTTAGTGCCTCACATTTGGGGATGTTGAGTTTGAATCCAGATAGTTGTCCGAATCTGTCAAGTTCTGTGAGGAGGCAAGGTAGCGTTATCCGGGGATTGCGGACAAAAAAGAGGAGGTCATCAGCGTAAGCCGCCACCTTATGGTGCACTCCTTCCCATACATAGCCCTTGATGTCTGGGCTTCGTCTGATAGCTTGTAAGAGGGGTTCCAAGTAGAGTACGAACAACAGCGGTGAGAGCGGGCACCCCTGCCTGGTTCCATTACGGATCGCGAAGTCAGTTGTCGTGGCCCCATTGATTCTTACCGCTGCTCGGGGGTCCATATACAGTGCAGAGATCCAAGAGAGGAGCTTTTCACCGCATCCCTGCCATCTCAGCATCTCCATAAGATATGACCAGTTGACCCGATCAAACGCCTTCTCCGCGTCCGTGGAAAGAAGCATCAATCGGGTCCCATGTCTCCTAGCATGGTGTTGGATGGCGAATAATCTCATGGTGCTATCTCTGGCTTCCCTACCCGGTATGAACCCTGTCTGGTCCTCGTGAATCAGCTCGGGCAGAAGGCATTTGAGGCGGGTAGCCAGAACTTTTGTGAACAGTTTGGAATCCACATTGAGCAATGAGATCGGGCGGTAACTGCCGCAGTGTAATGGGTCCTTCCCAGGTTTCAGGAGTACGGAGATGGTAGCAGCTACTGATTCCCTCCCCAGATGTCCCCCCTCTCCGACTGCGTTAAGGGCGTCAGTGAGCCGCGGTAAAAGTATGTCGGAGAAACTTTTATAGTACCCCACAGAGAAGCCGTCTGGTCCTGGCGCCTTACCGGTCTTAGAGGATTTCAGGGCTGCAGCTATTTCTTCAATTCCAATTGGAGCTTCCAGAAGTGCCGCAGAATCCTGCTCCAGTCTGTGTATGCCCATTTCAGTCAGATATTCCTGAATCATCGTGCGGTGCCTCAGTCTCGGCTTCCCCTTTAGGCGGATACAGATTGTACAGTTTTTCATAGAACTGTCTGAATTCCTCCGCAATCTTCTCCGGGAAGGGAGATATCTCCCCGGAGGTCAAGCGGATCTGTCGGATTTGCCTATGGGGCATGGGGCCTTTCAACAGTCGTGCAAGGTACTTGCCACCTTTGTTGGCGTGGGCATAGTAGAAGCCCTTAGAGCGTTGTACAGACCTGAGGTGTCTCTTCAAGAGGAGAGCTTTAAGTTGTCTTCTATGTTCCATCAATTCTCCATAGACCGCATTTAGTTGGGATCTCTTATGCCTGCGCTCCAGTGCCGAGATGGTGCGGTGTAGCTCAGTCAGCTCGGACATGAATGCCTTCCGTTTTTGCGAGGCGATGTGTATGAATGTCCCGCGGATCACGCTCTTGTGTGCTTCCCAGAGCGAGATCGGGGAGACATCCGTCGTGTCATTTTCCCTAAAGTACTGCTCTAGTGCCCGATGTAGTTGGTCCTTCGTGTCCATATCTAGTAACAGGGCCTCATTGAGTCTCCAGGTCCATCCTGTTGGCTTGTAGAGTGGGGAGGCCAATTCCATGTCAACAGATCCATGATCCGACCATGTGGCAGGGGTGATGTCGGCTCCAAGTAGGCAGGATAATCCCTCGAGTGAGAAAAAGATAATCAATGCGTGAATATCGGTTATGAAGCGCCGAGAAGTAGGTGAAATCCTTCACCGAGGGGTGTAATGTCCTCCAGCAGTCCACCAGTCTGAGGGCCTCCAGTGATTGTCTGATGGACCTAATATGGCGCTGCGATATGCAGCTGTGACCCGTGGAAGAATCCAACGTCGGGTCCAGCGGGGCATTAAAATCGCCTCCTACTATTAGGATTCCAACGGAGAAGTCCTCTAATTGTTGGAGAGCGTTGCGGAGGAAAGGAGCCTGCCTCTTATTAGGTACATAAATGGAAGCTATAGTGTAGATCTTGTCCGCGATGACCCCTTTAAGGAAGAGGTACCTCCCCAGTGAGTCCTGTACTCGGTCCAGTTCTTCAAATCCCAGGTTGGTCGCCATTAGGATGGCCACACCGGTCTTGTGCGATGCGGGATGATTGCAAAAGTAGTTGGTAGCATAGTGTCGGTTGCGTAATCTGGGTTGTGACCCCTCCTTAAAATGGGTTTCTTGTAACAGGGCGATTGACACCCGCTTCCGTTGCAGTTCCCTCAATAGGTGCGTCCTGCGTTCGGGGATGTTAAGTCCCCTACAGTTCTGCGTGACAACCTTCAGGGGCGCTGTGCGGTAGGCCATAGTGCTCAGTATCGCTGGGAAGGCGGGTTAGTGAAGAGCAACCAGTCTATACGCCCGGCAGTCCAATGCAGGAGAAGAGGGGGAAGGGGGAAGAGGAGAGAAAGAGGGAGAAAAAGGGGGGGGGGGTGTGAGAGAACGGGTAGGGGGGAGAGAGGAGGTCAGAGATAGGTAAAGTGAGCGTAGGGGCAGGTCCGTCCAGGGGCCTGAGATGCAGGTTTAGTCGTCTGTAAGGGGATTAAAAGGAGGTAAGTATCCCTATTGTCGATACCCTCACAGAATTTGGGTTTTATCCCAAATCTACACCCCCCACCAAGGTGGAGGAGGGTAGTCTCGTGCAGCAGCCGACGCCAATGGGCCTTCACTCCGGTACCAGCCCAGGAGATCAAAGTACCCGTTGCGCGGCCGCACCACTTTTAGCACGAGTGTATATGTGTGGAAACACGGCTCGGGCTCCGCTCAAAGGATTTCCCACGAGAAGATAGTCAGCACCCGCCTCAACCCACCCCCCGTATTGAGAGCTAGTGGGCAATGTGAATTTCCTTTTGGGCATCAGCGATGAAGGAGCCCTCGGACAGTAATCGCTAAGTAGGTTAGGCAATAAATATAAGGGTCCAGGGCTATTCAGTTAATTCCAAGGCTATCCCGTTTTCCCAGGTACAGCCCCAGCATAGAGCACCTCCTTCTAGTCCTCTCACCTATCCCATCAGTCCGCCCCTAGTAGGTCGTCAAGTGATCATGTCGTAGATTAATGAACATTTTGCGTACGTCAGATCCCCGAATTGTGAGAAGGAATGTGAGTCTATGGAAAGCAAAACCTAAAGATATCCACATACATATGTAGTGATCCATGTAAAACGTAACACGACAAAACAGGTTTATCAAGCCTTAAAACAGTGTTAACACACTTAAGTACGTTCCTCCACCACGGTTCTCCCCCCCCCAGCTCGCCCCGCACCGGAGGGGGGGCCCTTTTAAACTTTTGTTAAAAAATAAAAAAATAACACAAAAAAACTGTTCTTATGGATATCACGTAATTGCAAACACTACACAGATTTATAAAATATAAATAAATATATTTTAGTTATTTATTGGCACCCCTATGAATTCATATCAGAAAAAAATACATTTTCAGTGTATTTCCATAGATTTATTTTTAGTACACCTGGGTGACTAGGAATAGGAAATTGTTCTACCATGAGTACGACCAAGGAAAAATCGCTGTGATGTGCTGCAAAAGGTTGTTGAGATTCAAAAAAAAATGGAAAGTGGCTAAATGAAAATCCCAAGTACTGAAGATACCCATTTCCACCTTGAGAGCAATAATTAAGACGTTCCAGTCAAGTGGAAATATTATGAATCAACCTGGAAGAGGACGTGTCTATATTGTCTCCTCTGTGAAGAGGATGTTGCCAATAAAAATCTCCAAGGATCACAGCTGAAGAATTGGAGAAGTTAGTTGTGACTTTGGGTCAGAAAGTCTCCAAAACTACAATCTTAGCAAGGGATCTGAAGGAATGGTCTCAGATCCCTTGATATGTATTCTCCAATCTCATCAGGCGTTGGAGGAGAAGACTCGGAGCTGTTATCTTGGCAAAAGTAGACACAAAGTATTGACTAAAGGTTTGCCAATAATTGTTCCACTCATATAGCTCGAATATCTTTTTGGGATAAATCTTTTGCCAATAATTGTTCCACTCATATAGCTCGAATATCTTTTTGGGATAAACCTTTGTTGAGTTTGCAATTTTTGAAATCCCTTAGAGCAGAGTATTTTTATGTATTTTTTTGAACAGAAGATCAAAAGGGTAAATATTTTTTTTTTTACAGTTATTTTTGCTCATAATTACCAAGGTTGTCAATATTAGTAGAGAGTGTAACATTCTGAGAATCTCTCTGAACACACTATTTTTTTTATTTTCAGTGATCCCAGCCTCCGATCTATCTCAGCAAATATCCACTGCAGGCACCGAGGCTTCTGGTACTGGGAACATGAAGTTTATGCTTAATGGGGCTCTCACCATTGGTACCATGGATGGAGCCAATGTGGAAATGGCAGAAGAAGCTGGAGAGGAAAATCTTTTCATCTTCGGCATGAGAGTGGAGGATGTTGAAGCACTTGATAAGAAAGGGTTTGTATAAGTTTGACAAATAAGCTACATAGTGTTTTTATTAATACAAAAATTAATATATATATTTTTTGTAACATTCTAGCAAAAACACAGAGAAGCACTAAAACAAGAGGTTTACAAATATTTCAGCTACAGCAAGAGCGGATACCTTTCCAATCCATCCGTCTGAGGACAAGTGCATTCTGTGTCATGTGATCAAAGACATGCCAGTGCATTCTCAGTAAATTTAGACAGAGCTGTATGTTTGCATGAACTTGACAAGAAGTTTATTTTAAAGGAATACTCAAGTCACAAAGCATTTCAGCTTGCTCGAGTCTATCATTTTTTGACAACTTATAAAAGGGCCAATTCCACCACTTGTATAATTGGGGGCAGAAAACTCTCCCTGGCTGTCGTTTAGACAGATGGGCAGGTCTTCTTCCACTACTGTTAACACAGTGTTTTTCAACCCACCCCTTCCCCTCAACCAGTTCCATATTTAGGGATTACCCAGTGCCAATGTGTTTTGTTTTTTCTCCTCCTTCTAAAAACACAACTGGGTAATCACTGAATCGTGGAATGGTAGGGAACATAATGACCCATGATTTGGGAACCACTACGTTGGCTAAAGGAAGTGGCATGCATTCTAAATTAGAGTGCACCTGTACAACAGTTCTTTAAGAAGTATAGAAAAACTTCAGCACAGATGTACGATCTTACTGAACAGGTGGTTTCGAGAAATGACAGATTCTGAGAAACAAATTAAATATATCAATGTTATAAAACTGTTCTTCACAGTCTGGAAACCTAGTGCTATATATCGTTTGAAACCCCATTAGATGACAAATCATAAATATTTTAAACTCATCATAGCCATGACCTTGTAATACTAAATTGTATTATTTTAACAAAAAAGGTACAACGCAAAGGATTATTACGATCGCATACCTGAGCTGCGACAGGCAATTAATCAGATGAGGGATGGACACTTCTCTCCAAGAGAACCAGATCTGTTCAAAGATTTGGTCGATATGCTGATGAACCACGACAGGTAAGATATTAGGGAATCCAGGACCTCATATTCTTACAATACACATCTCACTGTATACGAATATAGTCCAGAATAATAGAATTTGGCACCTTGGAGGTATTTGTTCTTTCCAATGCACCATGTGAAATGAAATTTCAAAAATAAAACAATTCTAAATTCTCAGCAACGTTGCCAGACAACAAAAACCTACTAAACCAGTTTTAGATTATATAAAACCAGAGGAAATAACTTGGTAAGATATATATATATATAATGCATTACATATATAATCTAATGCAAAATTTTACATTGCGATAAAGGAAAAAGCCAAAATGTGTTTTTCTTCCCTTCTTAAAATAAATGCAAGTATAAGTTTCCATTTATCAATGCTTAGGAAAAACACAAAACAAAAACACTCAATATAAATCATAGCATGCATACAGTACGTGATTTACATATTTTTAGTAGGGCCACGTGTTGGACATTCATAGAAAACCAATTTGTTTCCAAAGAGAGTTTTTGACAAAAGCCAAATTTATTTCAACAGCGACTAAGAAAAAGGTCTTATAACAAAATGGTTAATTATTGAAAGCAATAGTTTCTCAGTTTCGTACCCCAGTGTTGCTATTAAAGCTTTTGTATATACAGTGATTCCTAAAGTGAACCTGTCATCCACACATTTTTAGGTATTGATTTTAATAATCTTATTTCGATAATATGGTATTATGGGATGGCCAGCTGTGCGTCTACATTGCAGGCTGTGAAATGCTGGCGTGTCACTTGGGGGCAGTAGACTTTGTTTTCTGTCTAATTCGTATTAACCAGTTTGCTTATTAGATACCTTCCTTTTTTTCATCCTTTCACAGGTTTAAGGTGTTTGCTGATTATGAGGCATATATAAAGTGCCAGGAGAAAGTGGACCAGTTGTACATGGTAAGCCTGAGATGTCACTTTTGTATTAATTAGGATTTCCGTGTGCTAATGAGGTAACTCTACAAGAAACACCACACAAATGTGGAAATTAACCAAACTACTTAAAGGACCACTATAGTGCCAGGAAAAACTTGTTTTCCTGGCACTATAGTGTTAATAGGTCCCCCCACCTTCATGGCCCCCCTCCCGTTGGGTTCAAGTGGGAGGAAGGGGTTAAATTCTTAACTTTCTCCAGCGCCGTGCTCCCTCGGCGCTGGGGACTCTCCTCCTCCTTCCGACGTCATCGGCTGAATGCGCAAGACGCCGGCAGGGTTAACCTTAGATGGACCTGGCACCCAGACCACTTCATTGAGCTGAAGTGGTCTGGGTGCCTATAGTGGTCCTTTAAGGTTATAGCAAAGAGTAGAAAATAACAAAGCGGTCGCCGCTAGAGTTGAAAATGGACAATAATAGTATTTCAGTTTAAAATAAAACTACTAAATTACATTAATTATTATTATCGCCACTTATATAGTGCCAGCAGATTCCGTAGCGCTTTACAATATTGTTAGAGGGCGGGATTTAACTATAAATAGGACAATTAGAAGAAAACTTACAGAAACGATAGGTTGAAGAGGGCGCTGCTCAAACGAGCTTACAGTCTATTAATATGCATAAACATTTGAAAATATGTTTAATAATGGAAATTATTTTAATTTAAGAAATCATCTAACCATGACTTTATGATATGAATAACGTAAGAGTGATTTCTATTTTCTACAAAAAGAGTTGAGACTTTTCTTTTCTAAAGATTTAGAAAGCACCTTACCAAACCAATTTTATTTTAATGTGTAAACACACATAACAATATGCTATACAGACCTAAATGACACAATGAACAGTACATAAAATTAATACATTTTAGAAAGCTATTTTTAGATCCTTGAATATCCACTTTGTAAGATAATTATTTTTGCATTGCACTCACGTAAACATTTGTAAAATTCCTGTCTCCCTTCTACTCTGTTTATGTGAAGCCAGAGTATAATCATCTTTCTCTATGTCTTTATCATAAGTACCCATCAGACACCCTTTACTATAATCAACATAGAAAAGTAAAAATATTAAAGGAACACTATAGTCACCTAAATTACTTTAGCTAAATAAAGCAGTTTTAGTGTATAGATCATTCCCCTGCAATTTCACTGCTCAATTCACTGTCATTTAGGAGTTAAATCACTTTGTTTCTGTTTATGCAGCCCTAGCCACACCTCCCCTGGCTATGATTGACAGAGCCTGCATGCACTTTCAAACAGATGTAATTTACCTTAAATAATTGTATCTCAATCTCTAAATTTAACTTTAATCACATAAAGGAGGCTCTTGCAGGGTCTAGCAAGCTATTAACATAGCAGGGGTTAAGAAAATCTTAATTAAACAGAACTTGCAATAAAGAAAGCCTAAATAGGGCTCTCTTTACAGGAAGTGTTTATGGAAGGCTGTGTAAGTCACATGCAGGGAGGTGTGACTAGGGTTCATAAACAAAGGGATTTAACTCCTAAATGGCAGAGGATTGAGCAATGAGGCTGCAGGGGCATGTTCTATACACCAAAACTGCTTCATTAAGCTACAGTTGTTCAGGTGACTATAGTGTCCCTTTAAGTAAATAATCCCAGTGTGATATCAAACAAGATGTATACATTGTTGCAGAATGTACATGCAAAATTCAAAACAACCTTAATTCTTAAACATTGGCATAAAAAAAAAAAAAAAACACACACACTGCTCAAAAAAATAAAGGGAACACTTCAACACAATGTAACTCCAAGTCAATCAGACTTCTGTGAAATCAAACGTTCCACTTAGGAGGCAACACTGAGTGACAATCAATTTCACATGCTGTTGTGCAAATGGGATAGACAACAGGTGGAAATTATAGGCAATTAGCAAGACACCCCCAATAAAGGAGTGGTTCTGCAGGTGGTAACCACAGACCACTTCTCAGTACCTATGCTTCCTGGCTGATGTTTTGGTCACTTTTGAATACTGGCTGTGCTTTCACTCTAGTGGTAGCATGAGACGGAGTCTACAACCCGCACAAGTGGCTCAGGTAGTGCAGCTCATCCAGGATGGCACATCAATGCAAGCTGTGGAAAGAAGGTTTGCTGTGTCTGTCAGCATAGTGTTCAGAGCATGGAGGCGCTACCGGGAGACAGGCCAGTACATCAGGAGACGTGGAGGAGTTCGTAGGATGGCAACAACCCAGCAGCAGGACCTCTACCTCCGCCTTTGTGCAAGGAGGAACAGGAGGAGCACTGCCAGAGCCCTGCAAAATGATCTCCAGCAGGCCACATATGTGCATGTGTCTGCTCAAACGGTCAGAAACAGACTCCATGAGGGTGGTATGAGGGCCCGACGTCCACAGGTGGGGGTTGTGCTTACAGCCCAACACCGTGCAGGACGTTTGGCATTTGCCAGAGAATACCAAAATTGGCAAATTCGCCACTGGCGCCCTGTGCTCTTCACAGATAAAAGCAGGTTCACACTGAGCACATGTGACAGAGTCTGGAGATGCTGTGGAGAACGTTCTGCTGCCTGCAACATCCTCCAGCATGACCGGTTTGGCAGTGTGTCAGTAATGGTGTGGGGTGGCATTTCTTTGGGGGGGCCGCACAGCCCTCCATGTGCTCGCCAGAGGTAGCCCGACTGTCATTAGGTACCGAGATGAGATCCTCAGACCCCTTGTGAGACCATATGCTGGTGTGGTTGGCCCTGGGTTCCTCCTAATGCAAGACAATGCTAGACCTCATGTGTCAGCAGTTCCTGCAAGACAAAGGCATTGATGCTATGGACTGGCCCACCTGTCCCCCAGACCTGAATCCAATTGAGCACATCTGGGACATCATGTCTTGCTCCATCCACCAACGTCACTTTGTACCACAAACTGTCCAGGAGTTGGCAGATGCTTTAGTCCTCATCAGGAGAATGCACAGGCGTTGTAGGGAGATCATACAGGCACGTGGAGGCCACATACACTACTAAGCCTCATTTTGACTTGTTTTAAGGACATTACATCAAAAGTTGGATCAGCCTGTAGTGTGTTTTTCCACTTTAATTTTGAGTGTGACTCCAAATCCAGAAAAATTTGATTTCGTTTTTTTAATTTTTGTGGCAGATTAGATGGGCCGAATGGTTCTTATCTGCCGTCACATTCTATGTTTCTATGTGTGATTTTGTGGTCAGCACATTCAACTATGTAAAGAACAAAGTATTTCTGAAGAATATTTAATTCATTCAGATCTAGGATGTGTTATTTTTGTGTTCCCTTTATTTTTTTGGAGCAGTGTATGTATATGTATGTATATGTATGTGTATATATATATATATCTCCATCAAAACAAGTCATGTACATTTAAGCTGTAAGTCCACCACTTCTGCTTCAACCAGAAATTTTGTTTGCTACACTGGACAGAAGTTGTGGCTTTCAAGGTTGCATTGTGTTCTCCTTAAGATGGCAATCAATTTTTGAAATAACATTCATATGTGACTTTATTTTCTATTTCAGAACCCCAGGGAGTGGACCAAAAAAGTAATAAAGAATATTGCTTGCTCTGGGAAGTTTTCTAGCGACAGGACAATTAGTGAATATGCAACAGAGATCTGGGGAGTTGAACCATCAGCAGTGAAGATCCCACCACCAAACATACCCAGGGAATAATTCTGAGGGTGCATGTGCTCTATGTTCTCCACTGCTAGTTTGGTTGGTTCAGGATTAGTGTTTATCCACCAGTTGTGACTTAGAACCACTTTCCCATTAAAGCTTATTTTTGTCTCTGGGGAGGAAAAAAAAATTAAAAAGATTGCTTTCATTGTGTTTTCCTAAACCAACTGTCCTCCAGTAACACATCATAAATCAAACCTCACAATATCCAGTATATCCAGAAGTGACCAAAGATTATAGTACACAGGTCTTCTGCATGGCAAGAAAATAATTATTCAAGGCCAATTACTATTCTGGCTATTTCAAGTTACCCTCTACATCGCCATGTTCTTGGACTTTTATCCATAAAGAGCAGGTGTCTTTACAAATACACCTCACAGACGCAGTAGAACCATGGCGTTCCTTATAAAGACCATTTAGACAACAACACAGTGTAGAGGATGTCATCACCAACTGGGGGGAAGTGTAAACAATTCTGACATCAGGCTACTAAACACTATAACTCTCCGGTCCAGAACAATATATAGAAAATATGACAGCCACCTTAATTCTTCAGAAAGTATGTTACTGATTGAAAAGTTTGGTTTGGGTCTACAAAAGAGCACATTTTCCCCAGGCATACACTTGATTATCAGAATAAGCATTCTCTGTGCTAGACTGATTAATAGTGTTTTATAGGAAAACAGGCCGTTATGGGCATAGTTCTAGGATTGGGCATTTAATGTACTGTAACAGAAAGCAGCTGTCTGTGGGTAGACACGAAGGTGCTATAACCACTTAGAGTACCTTCCTGATTCACTAATAAACCGTCCTGAGGAATGTTGTAGCTTATATTATGCTCACCGTAAGACTTTAAAAAGTGTGCGAGGAAAGAAAGTCTGAGCAAATCCTGTGTTTATCATTGTATTTGTGTGTTTCTTTGTACAAGCAGAATTGCTTTCTCATTTGTGTGTGTGATATTTAAAGTACTGTATTTCTAAACTAGATGATTTGCACGATCACTCCTGCTTGAGGCTCTTGGGACTGACACCTTCCACTATTTTAAGCCAATACCTACAGAGGTTTTCAGCACTCTCAGACAGTTTATTGATGGAATGCAAAAATGTGTGTAGGAATCCATACAATTCCACAGCTTTAAACACAAAGCACTTACAAGCCATTTTGCACTTGTGTAATTTGAAAAGTTTACTGTAAATGAGACATTCTGTAATGGCATTAGTTTCTTAACTACCTTGTTTATGTACAAAAATAATACTCCAATTAAATTTATGGGCAAAAACATTGCTCCACGAGGTCTATACAGAAATATATTGTGGTCTGGTTTATACCAAACTGATCAATAAGTGTGTCAGAACCTCTGCAAAACACCTCTGAAAAAAACAAAAGTAAACAACCACAGGAAGGGAGTAGCGTTAGTAGAGCCAGACGGTTCTATCTACTTATCTCTAATGTGCAGTTAGATGCAATTAGCGAGCCGCATTTAAAGTACATGGCCTCTCAGCACTAAGCACAATTGTTCACTTCTACTCTCCATCTTCCCATTAAATATTGCCACATTTTCAGTAAACTGTAAAACACAATGCTGAAACTTACATGTTTTCTAAGGCACTGATTGGGGAGCTTTGGCAGGGCAAAAGAGGTGCTAATCTAAAGCAACTTGCACAACAAATTGTGATCACAATGAAAACCAACAGCATATTGCGCTATATTTTGCACTTTGTCTCAGAATAGCACTTGGTTTTGCCTTGATAAATTCTTTCCTTAAAGTTTTGAGATATTCCAACGCTGGTTAGAGTTCTGCTCCATATCAGCTATCCCGAAGTATAAATTGGGATAGTGAAATAAGAGCAGAAAGAGTCAAATTTGCAAGGGCCTAGTCTGGGATTAGCATGCAAAATGCCTAATAAAATCAAGACAAAGCAAATTGAGAAAATAGCCATGTACCCCCCTTCCACTTTCATATTACCAACTCGTATAGTTGAATGGCAATTCAAATGAATACACATAGATTTGAATGGGTATTAAATAAATGTAAAAGCTCAGTGTGGACTATAGATTTGGTTACATGTCAAGTATGCAACGAGCGTTAGAAGAAGATGCAGAGAAAGTATAACCGTGTGAATGATACTGTGTTCCTTCTCCAAGATATTCCCCTGAGCATCAATGACCAATAAACATTTACTAAATTAATTCCCGGCTCTTGTATTTTATGGACTAGGTGGTGGCAAAGTGCGATTTCAGCCCAGGATATAAATTTACACTATGTCTGTTTTCATTTTTAAATAATAGCAAATAGTACAGATAGTTGTAAACATTAAACTACGATGAAAAGTAATTTTATTGCAGAAAGACATGTTATCAGAAGCAAGCTATGTAACTTTTCCCCCAGTCAGATTAGAGGCAGTACAAGACCATAGAGATTTCCACCTTGCTCAGACTGGCTGAAAGATAGAATTAAGACTTTTGAAATTCCTCCTCACCTCCTACCTTGTATAAATGCAGGTAATGAGACAAGATCCCCAATTATCTGCATGTCCTCAGAATAGGAAGGCACTCCCATGTTTTTATTTTTGATCTGGAAATGGTGAGGCAGCTGTAGCTTGTGAGAGGCTTTGTCCAGCAGAGGTAGAATGGTTTCCTTCCATGAAGCCTCTCTCTATCTGCCATGTAGCCATGGAATGCAGATTGGATTGCTTCTGTTCCAGGTTATCAGTTCTTAAAGGAGCACCCTGGGCACCATAACTTCGTGGGAATTCAGTTTTGGTGCCAAAAAGTCATTTTCTTACCTGAAAGGGTTAAACCATTTTCAAACGATTTAACCCATGGAGGATTGCTCCTCCGTTGTGTTGTATGCAACATAAATGTGTTGTATGCAACATAAATTAATGTTTTGATGTGGACCTCTGGGGTGGAGCATTCAGGGAGTAGGGCAGGCCAGTGCTCCACTCCTCAGTTTACAGGTAACTGGGAGAAATAAGGTTCAGGCCAGGAATTCAGACGATCTCCAACCCAGTGCTCAGCTGCAGAAAGGGAAATAAATCCCTCGCTGCTAGGCAGGTAGGAGAGACTTTGTTTCTCCTTTTGGGGGCTGGAAGCAGCAGGCTGACTTGTGACCTAGTACTGGAATGCAGAAAGTTGACAGTCAAGGTCGCTGACCACAGGAGTTCAGAAAAGTGACTATTAACAAGGTTGGTGATACCTGTGTTTTGTTTAACCCCTTAAGGACCAAACTTCTGGAATAAAAGGGAATCATGACATGTCACACATGTCGTGTCCTTAAGGGGTTAAGTCTAACCCTTGATAGTTAGGGACCTGAATGTTAGTAAGACCTCAAAAGAGCTAGGATTTTGTTTGTAAGGATTTCTGGTATTTTATTTCTTTGGTATTGTTTCTGATGCTGCCTTCTGAGCGGATTGCAAAATAAAGTGCCTGAATTTGTTAATCCTACAAGACTGCGCATGTTTATACCCTAGAGGACTGTGCTATTTGCAATACAGGATCACATCACACAGTAACCTAAAACCAAGATCAACCTTCTTTTCTACGAACCTCATCCCAGCTGGTATGAGCTTTTTGAAGAAATGGTTGTAGAGGATATTAAGAATAACCTCAGGAAGAAAAAAATGGAAGGCTTAGATGATCTGTTGTGTAAAGCCGGCAGACAAAGGGGGTGGCATAGTTATATTGTCACAATCATCTGAAAGAGGCCTATAGGCTCCTTAATGATCGGGCGACATGAGATTCTAAGAGATGACCCATTGACAGCTGTGACCACTGCTTTAGCAACACTACTCAATGAAACAAAATAAGAGGGTATCATAAAAAAAATCTATGTATCCAACATCCAAGAACCCCAGCCTTCTACGTCTTATCAAAGATACATAAAATTCTGGCTAAACCACCAGGGACCAATCATTTGTGAATGGACTTTCTTACATCCCATTTATCCCAATACAGGGCTTGACAAATTTGCTTTGAATCTAGGAGCCAGCAAAAAAAGTTAGGAGCCAGGTTATGGCAAAAATAAAATTCTTAAAGGGACACTATAGTCACCAGAACCACTACATCTTAATTTAGTTGTTCTCGTTTCTATAACCTGTTCCTCCACACTTTTCAATGTAAACCCTGCCTTTTCAGAGAAAATGCAGTATTTACATTGTTGCCTAGTAAGACTTCTAGTGAAAGTCACTCAGACAGCTTCTAGAGTGTGTCCTGAGTCAGTGCTGCACCTACGTTTTGCGTCTCCACGCTCTGCATGGAGGCGCTGAATGTTCCCCATAGAGATGCATTCAATTCAGCTCTATGTGGAGATGCGTATTGGCGCAGCATGGCATTTTGCCACACATGTGCAATAGCCTCCCAATGCTTTCCTATGGGAAAGCATTGAATTGGTTGAGATCATCAAGATTGAGGATTGCAGTCATGGAGACAGGGCCAGCTGCGGCGAGACCAGCACAGTTGGGGGGGGGGGGGGGGAGGGGGAGGGAGGCGAGTAAAAAAACCTTACACGGGAATCAGTCACCTAAACACATACTCACATTCACTGCAATAACACACATTAAGGTGACCACCCAGCATGCCTACCTAGAGCAGGAGTAATTCAGCTTTCCCTGGGGTGCAGTGGGGCTTCAGTCATCTCCCTGCTCTGTTCCATAGAGCGCTGTTTAGTGATGCCTGTGCCAGAATTAAGCCATATTCCGGTTCCCGGCATCACTGGAGGACGCGCAAGAGAGGTTACAGCTCCCTCGTGCGCCGGTCTGTCTCAATCCTCCAGGAGCCTCCTGCCCGTGCGAGCACCCCACACATCAGATGGCTGGCCGACCACCCGCAAATGCGCTCCTTTTAGCCGGGCAGCCGGCCGACCAGCCAACCGACCAACCGCATGCCCATGCTCTTTATGAACGGCTGACCACCACCTAGCTGAATGGGCCAACAAATCCTAGGCGCAAGGACTAAAATCCTTGTCGCTATGGCGACCTGGGATATGTCGAGCCCTGTCCCAATATATTGACTAGTTGCCTCAGCCATATGTAACAAAAAAGTTGTATTGAACAGGAAGGATACAAACAAGCATAATTAGAGAATGGCCTCCTTTGAATGGTTCAAAAAGTTCCTATTAGTGGTGGCAGGCGTGACATCCCTGTATACCGTCATAGACCATAAACAAAGCTGTATATAAAGCCCTTTGGAAGGCACAAGAAATAGACTACCTTTAGATTCAGTTTCTAATTAAGGGGATGTTTTTTCTACTCCCCAATAATTATTTTTGGGTTTTGGATAGTGTCTATCTACAGAAAAGGGCACATCTACAGGGACCAAGTTTGCCCCAAGCTTTGCCAACCTTTTTATGGGGAATTGGTAAAACCACCATGTATGGAGCAAGAACATCTGCCTCTATAGACTGTACATTAACAATACCAAAAGAGAAAATCTAATAGAAAATAGAAAATAGATTTCTAAAATATTTATGTCAGAATACTTGTGGGGTCCGCATGAGTATCGTATATAGAAAAAAAAAATCTGTAGAATTCCTAGATCTGAAGATATACATTGAAATGGTCATATTAAAATTAAAACATTCTTCAAGGAAGTTGACGTGCAGTTTCATCTCGAGAAGCAGTTGTCACCACTGTGCAAGGTTAAAGAATGTCCCTTTTTAATGAATTTTGAAGGATTAGATGTAGTTGTATAGATGTTACCACCTAAAAGGTACAAGTGGAAACCATTATTTATTATTTTATTTTTTTTTTTAAACTGGAGAAATACAGTGAACTACAGTTAACACAAAACAAGAGGTAGAAAGACCTAAGGAAGAACAAAATTTACCTGGTAGTCCATTATTTTAGACTATTGCAAGGAAAAATTGTATAATGTATAAAAAAAAAAAAAAATAGTTATTCGAAAACACTAGCACCTAGTGAAGGAAGGATAAAATACTTAAAGGGACACTATAGTCACCAGAACAACTACAGCTTATTGAATTTGTTCTGGTGAGTAGAATCATAACCGTCAGGCTTTTTGCTGTAAACACGGTCTTTTCAGAGAAAATGCAGTGTTTACATTACAGCCTAGTGATAACTTTACTGGCCACTCCTCAGATCGCTGTTAGAGATCCTTCCTGGGTCATGGCTGCCTAAAATGCATCCAAACATTCAGTATCTCCTCCCTCTGCATGCAGACACTGAACTTTCCTCATAGAGATTAATTGATTCAATTCATCTCTATGAGGAGATGCTGATTGGCCAGGGCTGTGTTTGAACCATGCTGGCTCTGTCCCTGATCTGCCTCTTTGTCAGTCTCAGCCAATCCTATGGGGAAGCATTGTGATTGGATCAGGCCACCACTTCTGCTGATGTCAGCAGACTGCTTGTTTTTTTTTTTGTTTAGGCAGACAGCATGCAGAGTTACAGCTTCTGGCTTGAATATAGTAAGATGTTGCTATATTTATGGAGGCATGAGGGGCCCAGAGGGGCTAGATGGTGATTTTAACACTATAGGGTCAGGAATACATATTTGTGTTCCTGACCCTATAGTGATTCTTTAAGGATCTATTGCCCAAGACACCAAGAATATGTGTTAGTGGTATTAAGAAAAAGTTGGTAAGAAGTCAGAGAGAGCCAAGTAAGGAGAACCCTAGCCCACAGAAAAATCAAACAAAAGGCTTTTTTTGCATGCAGGAGCAGCAAAAGGAATAGTTTAAAGGGATCTATGAACAAACATCAAAACATTCAGCCGAATCCTTCCAAATAATGTACTTTCTAATAGTACCAATGTGATCTACATATTGCAATGCCCTTGTGGGTTGCAATACATTGGAAGCACCAAAAGCAAGTTGTATGTCCGAGAAAGGGAACACGTGAAATATTTCCAAGAGATTTCTACAACACTCAGGGTCAGACAATTTCTCTGAAATCTGTAATGCTAAAACCAGTTTATTACAATTTGCAACTTTTTCTCATGTGCCAAACCAATGGAGAGGAGGGGACCAGGGCCGGACTGGCCCACCGGGATACCGGGAAATTTCCCGGTGGGCCGTAGGCACCTGGGGCCGGGCAGACACCTGCGTCTTCTGGCGGCCGCTGGGGGACCTCCCCCAGCGGCCGCAAGAAGACCTCCCCCAGCGGCCGCCAGAAGACCTCCCCCAGCGGCCGCCAGCACGGGTGCCCCAGCAGCCTCCAGCACAGACAGCCGTCTGCACTGCACGACCCCCTGGCAGGTAAGAGTAATGTGTGTGTCTGTCTGTCTGTCCGTCATGGTGTGTGTGTGTCTGTCCGTGTGTGTGTCTGTCTGTCATGGTGTGTGTGTGTGTGTGTGTGTGTGTCTGTCTGTGTCATGGTGTGTGTCTGTCTGTCCGTCATGGTGTGTGTCTGTCTGTCTGTCCGTCATGGTGTGTGTCTGTCTGTCAGTCATGATGTGTGTGTGTATCGGTCATGGTATATGTGTATTTCTGTGTCTGTCATGGTGTATATGTGTGTTTAAAAATAGTGTTTTTGCTCACCTTTTTCCCCCCCACGCAGCGTGCTGGTCTCCCCTCGACTGGCCCTGCCTCTATGGCTTGATGATCTCAGCCAATCCAATGCTTTGCAATAGGATTGGCTGGAAAACACTACACCAATCAGCATCTCCTCATAGAGATGCATTGAATCAATGAATCTCTATGGGGAACTTTCAGCACCTACAGAGTGTGGAGGCCCTGAATGTAGGTGCACTGACAGAGGAAGCACCTGTAGTGACCGTCTGAGTGACTGTCACTAACGGTGTCACTTTGAAGCAATGTAAACACTGCTTTTTCTCTGAAAAGTCAGTGTTTACGTTGAAAAGCCTGTAGGGACATGCTATAGACACCAGTACCACTACATTAAGCGGTGTGTGTGTGTGTCTGCTAGTGAGTGAGCTTGCTTGCATGTGTGTGCCTGCGAGTGAGTGAGCTTGTGTTATTATGTCAATGAGCTGATGTATATGAGTGAGATTATTTGTCTATTAGGCTGTGTATCAATGAACTTGTGTGTGTCATTGAGATGTCAGTGAGATTGTCTGTGTCTGCATGTGAGTATGCTTACTGTATAATTAAACATTTTACTCTGAAAGGACCAATATTTTATATTAGAAAAAGCAATATATATATGTGTGTGTGTGTGTGTGTTTATATATTACTCAATCATCTGTCATGGCAAGACATAGCCTTACATATTACACGTGACAATATATGGCGCAGTGACTTATGGGGCTGGCATAATTATTTTTTTCCAGGGCTGCTTTGTATCCCCAGTCCGGCCCTGGAGGGGACCGTATTAAAAAAAACTAGACTAAAAAAGGAAATTAGTGGGTCTACTCAGATTCCTTGCATCCCAACAGCCTTAATGCAGAATTCAAATTATGCCACTTTTTTAACTTTAGCACATTTTTTTTTTTTATTAAATTCTTTATTTTATCGTGCATAGTTAAGACAAGGTACATTTACGCCGGCAAGTGCCACAACAGCATTCTGCCAGAATTTACACGTTCATATAAAGACTGTTATGTGGCGTGAATAGACAGTGCACTTTTTTTTATATTTAAGACGAAACAAGCTTATAAAACAGGCTTAGAGGATTTGTCTAGGGCCGTGTAAGGTGTTATAGTTATGCATGTCATATCTCGGTATGTGATTAGTCCTATAGGAGCAACATGAACATTCAGGTTGTTTGCCAAGATTACACAGGCTAAGGGACTACGGATGCTGGGCATTACTTAAAGAGAGGAGACCACCAGGTCTTTTAATAACTGGGTACCAAATAGTAGTGGGATCAGGTGAATTAGGGGGTATAAGCATAAAACAATATATTAAAACACATGCTTTTATATATCAGTGCTGCGTGTGTGAGAGGGAACAGCAGATTATAGCTCTGTCATCTCTAGTGTCCCCTTGTGCTTGTTCTTCTCAGCCTATGCCCATGGCTGGCAGACCCAGTCCAGACCCATTTGCAGGGTAGCTCAAGCCTCCCATCTCCTGTCTTGTCATGTGGGCTCGGTCGGTCCCTTGGGTTGTAGTTGCTGGGAGTACCGGAGGTCTTCGGCGCTGTGCAGAGGTAAGTCCCTTGTGGGTCCGACTTTGCTTTTGCTTGTGCAGGGGTGATGCGTGGAGCCCAACCGCCCTCCCCAAGGTATGTTCTTCTCTGCGGGAGCTGCGGGTTGTTTCTTTACACTTTGGTGTGTGTGGTGATTCAGGCGTTTCTTGGTGCTCGTGTGGGCTAGAGGCCGGGAGGGTTTTTGCTTGCCTGAAGCGCTGTTTGCTGCTGGGTGCACCTGGCGAAGTCTGCCCGGCGGGAGGGAGGGGGGTCTGTTTTTGCGACGCCATTTCTGTGCTCGCTTTCCAGCTTGGCTTGCGCCCTGAGGGCGTGGGCTTGTAGGTGCCGTTACTCGTGAGTGTGCCTCTGGGCCCTGTGCCATAGCATGTCAGTCCTCTATCTTGCACCAGAAAGCCTTGAATATGGCATTGAGCCGTGCCAGTGTATCTAGTCCATCTGTAAGGTTAGGTGGACCGGTTACTGTCGGCATCAGTTTGGTGTTGGTGGGTCTCTTTTGGAGGCGCTGCTCCGTTGCTTGGGCTGATCCTCTTGGGGCCGGGATGACCCCCGCCGGCCCATAGGGGGGGGAACAGGAGCCCTTGTACGTGTTTGCTTCTGTGGCGGGTCGCGGGAAAGCGGCCGTCTCCCCCGCGTCCGCCATGCTTGTATTTGCCGGGTTATGTCCAATGGGCTTTTCGTTTAGTGTCAGCCTGTTCCCCACCATGTCATCTCTCTGGTGGTGGCACTTCTGCTTCGATTTGGTGCCTTTTTGTGCCTAGTTTTGGCTTTATTTCAGTTGCCGATTGCAGGAGCTGCTCTCTCTCGCATCCACTCGGCTCTGCGGTCAGGCCCCGCCCCCAGACGTATTTTAGCACATTTTTTTTGAACCTTCTAATTTTTTTAATCCATTTAAAAATATAACTAAAAATTTGAGTTTAGCGAAATACAGGGTTAAGAACTATGCAAGTTCTAAAATACAGTTAAACATGGAAATCGGTACATACACCTGCCATTTATCGTTTATAAGGTGTAAACTTCTAAACATTGTCTCAGTATGTGAATGAGTCATGTCTTTCTAAGTTTAAGACCATATTAATTAATCCTAAAGCTCAATAACGTGAATATCACAGTATAATAGATTATAGAAATAGGATCTTTTATTTTATAGCTAGTCGTTACCATAGAAACACAATCTCATAATAAACCCATTTTCAATGCAGTTCAGCGTAGGAAAAAGCTCCCTTAATTCAATTCTCCTACAATCCTTTCCACCTAGAATGATACAGTTATGGGAAACAAAGTATAGCCTCTTTGAACTCTGTGGTTTTACATATCAGGACATAATCATCTGTTCCTCTTAAAATTAGGTAAATACAATCTCAGATGAACAACACAGTGTCATGATTTACTGAACAAAAATAAAAGCCATTTACCTAATTTGTTGGTCTGAAAACCAAATAATTCAAAGAGGGTGTTCTTTCTATATATCTCAAATTCAGATTAGGGGAGTCAACTTTTTGTTTATTAAATGACAAATTCCAAAGATATTATATACAATAAATGCTTCACGTATTGAGATTTGTTTGACTAAGTAAGGTAGATGACATCCTATAAATGAGCTCCATGTGCCGGGCTCTTTTCATTGTTCACAACTATAATATTTGAGGCTCTTTAATTTCTGCGCGGATATTCTGCTTGAGCTGCTCAAGTATACGCGGTATGTTCACTTATACCCACTCTTTCAGATATCCCCAAGTAATCAAGAGCTGAAAGGTCAGGCAAACGTGGTAGATAATTAATCTGGGAATTCCTTGAAGTTATCAGCTCGATGAACACTTCTCAGTTTTGAAAATAAAATTCCACTTTTTTTACTTGTTACTTCGTGAAATTACACATGATTAATCTCCCAAGACTCCGTTATAATATGTTCCTGCAACAAAAATAATTTTACTAAAAAAAAAAAAAAAAAAAAAAAAAAATAAATTATTATTTACCTGTCAAATCCTATTATGAATCTTGGCCCACCTAATCAATCAACTAACCATATTATTCAAACAAGAGATGGAATGAGCTCTCTAGATCCGAAAGACATCTACCTGCACATCCTATCACATTACACCACAGAAGGTCTCTGGAGATTGTGTTCAGGATCAAGCTCAGTTTCTTCACCATCAATTGAGAGCTCTCCCTTTTGGCTTCTCTTCTGCACTCTGGGTCTTTACAACCATTCCGAGTCCAACTATCCAAGTAAGAATGCTATGTAAGCGATCATTACTGCTGTTATTGCATGGAACGAATAAGATCCACAAGGAGAGGTATTCCGGATTTTGTTTATTATATATATATACCGTATATATATATATATATATTTTTTTTTTTTTTATTATATATATTTTCTTAAGCAGTTAACTGGGCAATGGCCAGAATGATGACTCAGCAGACAAATATCCTTGCAAAGTGTGGTCACGGAGACTCTTCTTTAGACCAACAATGCTTTGAGACTCTACCATCAGGAGTTTCCACTGGTGGAAAACACAAATCTCCTAAACGGGCTGTTTTTCAAAATTAATGTGCACAAAATCATGTCAACAGATGCAGCAGCTTCTTGTTAGGGAGCTAATGTGTTCCTTAATATAAGTTATGCAGCCAGTGCCTATGCATTAATCTCTAGCATAACTCTTAATAACCCAGCACTAGCTCTGTGTTCCCTGGATTGCTTAAGCGTGACAAGGCCATCAAATTCTTTACCACCTACCAAGTCTTAATTTGTTTTACTTAGAATGCAGCACCTCCCAATTACCTTTAACACCAAGTGGCATTAGAGCTCGATGTCTGGAGAGTCCCTAGTGTTAACGCCTATCTACTAAGATTTTTAGTCATACTTGTTAAGCCATTAGCCATCAGCTTATCCTCCGCTACGTCTCTAGACATGATGAACAAGCCTGTTGCCTATTTGATCAGTATTATTATTTTATTTTAGAACTTGCGCAGATTCAGCAAACTGTCCAGCCATGTTATTTTAGGCAGCGCACAGACAAGATATATTTCGGTTATGCATGCGACCCCATAATACCTCAATATTGCCAGCTTGTTTATGCTAAATCAATAACCCGCCGGTCTTATCTCTTAGCTGACATGTTGGTTCCACTCTTGATAAATCTACATTAATATATAAAATGTGCAATGTTATATTATGCCAAACAAATGTCTCCAATATGTTGACCATTAAGATTGCAGTCACCGTGGTGGCATTGCTTGTTGCTTTGTACTTTTCATGCACGGTAAAATAAAGCATTAGTAAGAACATCCAGTTACAGAAACATTATGCTGATTGATGCTAAAGAACAACTCTACCTACCAAGATAGTGATAGGGTCTCTGCACCCTCTTCGAATAATTGGTACCTAGATACATAGGCCCCTGTAAGAGTATATATAGAATGAATAGTGTTCTATAAATTACAAACGCATTTCACATGTCCCTTTAGAATTAATTATGTAATAAAACAAACCTATTAGTCCTCCTCAGGCTAGCAATGACTCTTGACCCAGGCAGCACTCCAGCTTGAATAAAAGTCCTGAGTTTCCTGCTACCGATAAGAATGTACCCAGTCCACGTCTTCAAAACTCTGTTTCCCTCTCCTCAGTAGAGCCTGTCCTGTGGCTGTTGGCATAGCGCACATATTGACGTTGTTACTTCTTCAGCAAGTCCTTTTGTCATCTTAGATTTCCAATATAGTGTTCGGATTCGGTTTGATTATTCTGCTTTTGACGTGGCTTCATTTCTCCTTGATCTTATATTGTTTACTGATAAATGTACCTTATTTAACACTCAACCTAGGCCAGACTGTTTACGCCATTTTCATGCAGCATTGCATGTTCTTTTAATGTTAAGCCCTGCCGTGGTAAACTCAATTTGAGCGAATGTCACCTGCTGTGTGCTGAACATTTTCTTTTGGCTTTATTTGATATATTATTATACAAGTTCTGATCATATTACCCAATATTGGCATTTTAGGTCAAGAGATACATTTGGAACACAAGGATTATAAAAAAAAAAAAATCTGTCTATACAGGGCTTTAGAACTAGTTTTACCAAGTACTCACAAAAGAAACAAAAACCTTATATCTATCAAGCTGAGATTGTTAGGTTTATTTGATTTATACATGGGTATAAGACATTTATGCTTGGTCAGTAAATTTCCACCCCACTTGTCAGCCCTAAAACAGTGTAAAAAAAAAATAAAAAAAAAAAATAATCAGAACATGTTCAAGCTTCTTCTAAACCCCCTCCAGGACCAAAGGCATGTCAGGATTGAACATTTCAAGGGATCTGTATAACTTGGGTCCTGGAGGAGTTAATCCAACATATAGACATACAATATGGATTATTCAAACCCTTGTTTTACTGCTATTTCATTAAAAAAAAAAAAAAAAAAAATGTAGGGTCTTGCTACAGAAGCAGGAGTAAATTGTAGGAGTAAAGTGCTCCACATTTTCTACCATGCAGGGTACACTGCACTTAAACAGCCTGCTGGGAAAGCAAATTGACCACAAAAGTGCAGACTAAAGGTCAACATTTTCTAGTCAGCAGTACCGATCAGAACCGTACAGTAACAATGTGAAAATAAAACATCCTAAGATAAAATGCCTGAGGGTTTAACATCCTTGTGAGTGCTACTGCCAAATTAGTATGAACAATTGTTTAATTAACCACACTATGGCAGCACAGTGCATTAACATTAGTGTATTGAGCAATACTTTGATATCCTAGAGCAGGGGTAGGCAACCTTTTAGCAGCACTGTGCCGATATAGGATTGTGATGTCCCGTAGTGTGCCGGTCCTATTTTTTTAAATTGGTGTGTATGCTGCCGTATTCTGCTTGTGTTATTTTTACTATAATTGCTTTGTCGTTGTATTTGTGCGTATATGAGCTATTATATCGTATATGTTCATTAGTAGTTTATGGTATCGTGTATGATACATATGAATGTGGGCTGTGTATGAGGGCTGCTTGTGGAATTGTGTGTGGATGGATATGTCACATTGTGTGTTTGGTAGTGTGTAGGGGCTGTTTGGGGTATTGTATGTGAGAGGCTGCATGCGGGGTTGTGTGCATGTATGTGGATTGTTAGTGGTGTTGCATTTGTGGGCTGTTCGTATTATTTGTATGAGGGGAGGGTTATTCTGCATTTCTGTGTATATCTAGCAGTGTGGGTGGGTTCCCTGGGTTCCAGTGGGGACCAGGCTGGCCAGGTACAGATTAAGGACAGGATCTGGGATAGCTGTCAAGGCTGCTCTACTATAGTGTGGATTCCCATTCACAAGTGCTGGGAGGAAGTGATCGGAGATCACTTCCTCTACGTGCTGCAATGCAGAAATTGAGGATTGTCCTTCACCACCTCTTCGTATTAGCAGATATCTGAAGTTTTACTGGGACTCCTAATAGGCCAGAGTGCGTTTGGCTCTAGCAGCCTTGAGTGCCGTGCATGGCACTAGTGCCGTAGGTTGCCTACCCCTGTCCTAGAGATTCTACTGGGATTGTAAAATGAGTTTTACATGACCTATGGGCATGGCAGTTGGCCAACATTCACTAAATGGAACTCGCGAAGCACCATGTCCACGTCAATGCTCGCTACACCCTCTCAGACAATGAACGCAGTCCTGCATGGCCCGCCTTGTTCTTTAGATTTTCTTGCTGGAGAAGACCAGATAGAGGGGACACAACCAATGCAAATGTCAAAGCATACTAAAAATTATTTAAGATCTTATTGCTGGGCTGAGCAGTTGCACCATAACCACTACAGCAGGCGGTAGTGGTTAGTGAGCCTGGAGTGTTCATTTAAAGATTGTGTTTTATCAAACCGGTACACTAGAGATGCACAAATGAGGTTTGTGACATAAGTAAAACATCTCAAGCAGCTGCAGCACAAGAAACATTAGTCCCGCACCCTGTGGCTAAAATGCGGTTTATTGGTCATCTATCAAGACAATGTTTCAGCTCCAACAGAGCCTTTGCCAGGTCAGCAGGAATTACTTGGCATTAAAAACGTATTGGTTTAGATACGGAATTAAAAAAAGGGTTCTTTGGAGAACACATTTAATCTTGAAACACTGATTAAGCTTATTCTCAGTTTGTGAAAAGTATGCAAGTACTTTATATCCCATGAAAATAACTTTGGATCATAAACAAACATGTTTAAAGGCCTGACCTTGTGCTCTGTAAATGGTTATTAGAAAGTAAATAAAAACTCGTGAAAAAAGATCTCTTCCTTAATTAGCAAATGCCTAAACTGCTGTAGGCCAACAAGCACAAGGACCAATGCTAGAGGACTGCCAGCAAGCTTAAGTAATTTATTTTTTAGTTTGGAGGCCAACTTAAACCAATTCACAAAGTGCAAACCAATAAATGTAACCTCAAATCGGTTTACTGGATTTCGAAAAGGATATCAAAACTTTTTCACTGCTTAGTATAGAGTGTGACATGGTCTGTATTCATTATTGTCGGTGTTGTGTGTTATGTGTTTAAACCCCACATAACATTCTTCACATGTCTAGTACACACAGCAATGTGTATGCTTGCAGCACTTGTTATAGTACGCTGACTTGTGACAATCATTCAGAGTTCCATAAACACATAATATGCTTACCTTTTTGCTTGGGATGTCAAAATTGCACGATGACAGCAAGAAAGTAACATTAAAACAGACTGGCTAACCAGATATTATAATGTAGGTCAACTGCAACCTTCCACATCACCACTGTATACAGATCTCCATTCCCCACTAAATTATTTTACTGCACCCAGATTTCAATTACCTAAAATACGCACTCTCTGTAAAATGGAAAGAAAGAGGACACACTTCACACAAATCACTTTAGCAAGCTAAAGTACTTTAGGTGTTTGGAGTGATCCACAACAAACCACCAAAATATGGTCATGGTGAGACTTAAGGATTCCAATTCTACCATTGCAACCATGTTTTATTTAGCTGGGAAAGGACAACCATTGAATATAATAAAGGTCTATGCTGACTGAGCTAGACATAATTTTATTAGTCCAGAAAATAACCTTTTATTTGCTTATGTCCTAAAAGACATTGATAATCAGAATAAAGGAAAACAAACACTTGTGGTGCAAAGTTATTTAAGATTTTTTAAGAGGAACAAAACGATTGTATCAACTGATCTTTAAGAGGAACTGCAACCTTTGCAAAATACAACGGCAAAGTTAGCGCATGTGGGCTGTGCTAGTCTTCCACCAATTACTGCACTATTTTAGTTAGATTTTAAGAATATACACATAGGAAGGAGGGAGAGAGATGCAATTAATCAATATTCTATCACTCAAGATAAAAAAAAAAACAAAAGGAATTAACCAGTCTGTTAAAAAAATAAAAAAATTTAAAGTGCCATAGAAACATAAAATAAAAAAAAGTTAAGAATTAAGACAACACAGAAGTGACATGGTGACTGTCTAATAGGCACCAGAATACAGTAACAACCGCAAGTAAACTGGGGGTAAAATTGCGCACCTCATGGGACAGAATACCAAATGTGGAAGAATAGACTTCAAATTTCATTTACTTGATGAGTAGTGCCCTACTTATAACTACCTCCCCCTCAAAAAAAATAAATACAAATAAAATAAAATCACAATTTTATATTTAGTAAATACAGTACTATGAGTTTAAGTGTGTCTAACATTATGCGTTTTATTGTTACTTTTTAGTGGCTGTATTTGTACATACAGCTTTTCTTTCTACACTAACTCAGGTTTAAAAGGTTAACACACACACACACATTTATTTAATTTAGGGCATATTAAAAACAGAGATTATCAAAGTGTTTTCTAAAAAGTGGTCAAAGCCGTAAATTGAAGGAGTCACCAACTGCATACACCTACTGGTCCCACTGATTCCCATGGTGTTTGCCTCCCTTTTAGTACTTTTGACCACTTTTAAATTGTATTTTTTAAACACTTTGAAGAACACCCTCCAGGTCTTGGTATTTTCAAATTAATCTAAATCAATAAATCTTCCTCTTCATAAATCCTTGATTATGCAGTGCAATATTGAGTGAAAAAAAAAATGAACCCAAAACATTACGCAAACATACAGGGTCAATAAAAAGAACAAAAGATCATCTATTGATATTTTTAAGGGAAGGTTTGCCCCGTCCCAAACTACAGCAGCTCAATTCTTCTTTAGAAAGAAAAAAGAAAAAAAAAAAAAGATACAGGTATTCACTATCTAGATAGGTTATTCCATCAGATTCTATGCATGCCTTAATTATGGGGCTATATGTGTTAGCAAAGTAGAATATATAACTTTTAATAGACAAATCTTGCTAATCCAATTGCTTTTTTTCTCCTTTGGAAAAAAAAAACTGGAAAACATTTGGATCAACAGCAGCAAGAGGGAGGCTTGCAAGAACGAAATCTGATGGAATAAGTTTTTTGCAGCGTAGAAAGATATGAGACTTTAAACAGCCAGAAATCATTTCGTTGTCCGTTCATATGGTACAAAGTATGCAACACATTTTCTTCATAGTTTAAAAGCTATTAGCTGCAGTATTTATTGTCAATATGAACACTGCATTTGGACCTCTAAGTTTAGAATAGTGCAGTGCATCAGTGCTGTAGAAGTGTTCCCCTCCACCCATAGGAAACACATACAAGGTCTGTATACAAAATGTTGATGTTTGTTAAAGATAATGTCATGGGCATTGAATATTGTATCTTGTTAGATGCTTCAGACTTGTGAAATGTACTAATTCAGGATATGGCATTTTGTGGGAGGCCATTGCCATCAAGGTGGCATGTTGAAATTAAAAGTACAATTTACAAAAACCTGTTATAGGTTGTTTAGTTGCAAGCAGTTTTTGTTAACCAACTTCCAAAGCCTTACAATTCTGATTTGACCCGTTTACATTAACCAACACTTATCAACTGTACACCATAACTTACCGCTGTTTAAAATCACGTTAACTGCCTCCCCCACGAAAAAAAAGTATACAGTAAAATTTCCCAATATTAACAATAAATAAACGTGCAACTTATAAGATTTCATGCTCACATGTATGGATATGACCTTTCAGAGGCATCTACTTGGGTAAAATTAAGTTTGAAAGCTTTCAAACCCATGAACTGACTTGGGGCTACGCGAATATGGGATAGCGACTTTGCCAATAACAACCTCTTAGAGACTTGTCATCCCAAATGCATGCATGATATCTTAATGGGACATCTGACATGTGCAAACCCAATCACCAAAATAAAGCAGCTCTCACAATTATTATAGATAGGAGACGTGAGTTTTTTGTTTTTTTTTCCTTTTGGTGGCCACCTGTTTTATAGCAGATAAAACAGGCAGATCAGACTTCCGGATCTGTCCAGTTGGATCATTACTTTTTGTAGAAGCAGCAAGTCCATTAGGTGGATTCTTCTAAATGCCATGGAGAAACAGGTTCTTTTACCAACTCTGCATTATATGCACAGTACAGATTATTCCCCCTACTAGTACGTAGACTACTATGGTCCAACCACAAAGATAAAACACTCAAAATCTTATCAACTGTTTTTTTTTTTTTTTAGCTCAATGACCCTGGAATGGATTAGGTCCCAATGAAAAGTTTAAGCAAGATTTTCACTGCTGTGGCAAATCCAAAGCTCTGTTTTTTCCCAGTGTATGTAAGCATGGTGGTCCACAGGTCTTCATACCAAAGGACAGCAAAGTAGTCTGCGTAAGGCTGGTGGTATTACTGCTGCGGTTCTGTACTACCAAGAAATTCCCTGTGGAAGGGAAAAACAAATTTAGGACACACTCAATAGGTAAAATTAGATATATTATAGAAAATGGTCAATTCATACCAGAAAAATATAAAAAAATAATTATATAAATGTTAATATACAAGCTAGTATGAGTAAAAAAAAAAAAATAAAATCCAACACCGATGGCAGTCATGAAGTGCTTTGTTAACCCATTCTCAGCCTTTCATTGTCCAGATTGGCAGGGGGTGGGGGGAATACTTCCTGCATGCTGCTCCAGAAAAGGAGGGCCTATCCCTGAAGACCTCAAATTAAAAAAAAAAAAAAAAGGCACACCTGAAGTTTCTTCTAAAAGGCAGTCTTTCTTATTTGAAACAAGGAAGTGGAGACAACGATTCGGCTCCTCTCTGAGCCTTTATGTGCCTGTGTGACAGCCACTAGAGGTATCTTTAACCCTGCAATGTAAACCTGAACGCATCTCTAAAACAACAATGTTTTTCAGTGCAGGAATCTAGGTGCCTACAGATTCTCTTTCATTTTAAGTAAAAACATATAAAGTATACATTTGTTTACAATTTCCCTACTAAAATTTATATATTATTGCATGCTGTAGAAATTGCCCTTTCATAGTTGCAATTTATCTTTGTAGATGTTCGTGTCCTCACACACCTAAACATTTCAAGTAAATGGGAGTATACAAGTTCTATTGACTGCAGGAGATATGGTGTCAATTTGGCATGGACTGGGTGTCAATTTGGCATGGACTGGGTGTCAATTTGGCATGGACTGGGTGTCAATTTGGCATGGACTGGGTGTCAATTTGGCATGGACTGGGTGTCAATTTGGCATGGACTGGCCGTCAATAGTGATTATACTTTGCACTATACCCAGTAGAGGTGGTACAACAATAAAAATACAAAAAAAAAATAATAAAAATTGTTTAATGTTGTGTTGCTCATGGCAAGTTACTCCAGCACTGTCGTGTCCAATTCAATTTACCAATATTGTACAAAAAAAACAAAAAAAAACCCAAAGAGGGGCAGGCCTGACTGTCATGGAGGGAAGACGTGCCTGACTGAAGCTCTCTACAACTTTCTAAGAAAACAATGCTAAAGGCACTCTTAAACTACGATAAACGACAGAAAATGACCCCACAAGACCTACTGGCAATCAGCCCCCACGGTAAACCGGTAATGCGGACCGTGGGTGGACGACAGACGGCAGGCAGAACCTGCGAGGGCATGAGGCCTGGAGCGCACTGGGTGGGAGCGGCGGCCGAGCTCCCAGCCTGGAGCAGCCCGGAGACTGACTGCTGCAAGCGGGTTCCCCGCAACCCCCCTTCGGGACCTGTGAGGGAGATCACCGTCCACCCATGGGAGTCCTCCCATATATGGCAGCAGGGAAAAGGAAATCGGGCGGAGAGCTGAGAAACCCGCCAAAGATGGCAGAGACCATGCGGCCTGACGGCTGCCACGCAATATGGCAGAGCTCCTTGATCAGCCTGGAGCAAACCCTCACAGACCTCTGGTGCAGCATGGAGCTCACACTTCGGCAGATGATACCGAGGAGGCCTGCCTCAAGCTGCTCACCCTGCCGCCCACCGCCTGACCCACAGCAAAGCCCAACAGCCCTGCAACAACCCAGAAAGGCGGGAAGGCGACGGAGAACCAAACTCCAAACAATTCCAATCACGTCCAGAGACCCGTCGCACTGAGACATCACCCTGGCGGGCCGCTGCACAGTCCCAACGAGGCGTCGGATGATCTGAAGAGACGCACCGCACCCCTGGCACTCTGGTCCGGAGACCTGACACGGCACACCGCAACTGGATACCGCGAAACACGTCCCTCCAACATGCCCAGAGACGGACTTCAGCCTAGGGGACCCCAGGGGATAATACAGTGCTGTTAATAACCTAATATATGGTATAATCCTGACAGTGGTAGAAATCAGATGCCTTATCAGTAAAAAGTTCTAGATGTTGTGGTATGAATGCATAGACTATAACAGATCTTGTAAGAATAACCCCAGCTTCTGGAGCTTGAATGCACTTATCAATGCTAGGCTGTTTTATAATATGGTAGATATTGTCTTATACCAGCCTGTAACCTAACTGACAGACCTACCTTATTTTAACAGGTATACTAAATATAGCTTAACGGTACTAAAAGCAAGAATGTCTTATGATCACCAACATATACATTTATATTACTTTTATTAGGATTGTTGCCTCTGCTGGTAGCTATGACTTGCTGTATTAATACTCAGTGTCAGGTCTATAGAAAAGCCTTAGTAACTCTTAGATACCTCCCTACTATGACAATGCTAGCCTTAAATTGTTACAACTTTCAAGCTATCCACTTCACTGCGATTTAAACGTGACCGTAAATATAAAAAATAGTGCATTGTACTACCATACCCTAATGCTTTCCTTGTTATACACTCTTTGTCTTTGAAATAAGCATGCGGATTGCCTTTGGGGTACCACGTGCCTGTAGGTTACCATCATATGCATTGCAAAAATAATAAAAAAATAAAATAAAACTATGCTTAAAAGATAAAAAGTTGATGTAGTTTGAAACCCAGAATTTTAAATTCATGACTGGTTATATGCTGGAATGAGTCAGAGAACATCTAAATGTTTTCACAACTATCCTACCAACAAGGATTAAATAATCCAACACTAGGCAGAACAGCTAAAAATGAGGCTAGATAAACAAGGCTTATGGATGAATAATAAAAGCAGACAGCTCTGCAATCATAATACATTTGAGGCATTCCTTTTAAAGGGGTGGGGGTGGAGCTAGCCAGCGTAGTGCGTGGACGCACTTCAGAGCTTAGATCCTTTGCCTGCTTTTGAGCAATTATTAAAGTACTTACCTGCTTATTTTTCACCTGGCTGGGGACATCTCATTCTCTGCCTGCCTCCGATGATGAAAGTGAAAATATGTCAGATGTTCTAGCTTGGTGTCATGGGAGTTCTATACCAGCCATGCCTGACCAGAACCTGAATTTGGCCACTAAAACAAACATCTCCAGCTTAAGGTCTGATATTAAAACCTTCTTCACTGCTGAACTGACCATTTTTAAAGAAAACCTGGATACACTCACAGGTCTCATTAAAGAAGGATGTGCAGGAGGTCTGGATTAAAGGGACACTGTAGGCACCCAGACCACTTCAGCTCATTCAAGTGGTCTAGGTGCTGTGTTCCTTTTGCACCTAGTGCTGCAATGCTAAACATTGCCGTTCCAAAGAACTGCAATGTTTACATTGCAGCTCTAAGTCTGCCCTCAGAGGCGGTCTACAAAATAGCCACTAGAGGGCTTCTGGAATCCAAACAGACTTCTGGTCAGTTACGCTCTGCACGAGGACCTCCAGTGTCAGATTTTTCCACATAGGAAAACATTGATTCAATGCTTTCCTATGGAGGGGTCTAATGCGTGCACAGCATTTGCCGCGCATGGGCATTAGACCCCACTCGTCGCGGTACGGAGCTTCGACCCAGTGCCTATGGTTTTTAACCCTTTTATTTACAGGGTAGAAGGGGGCGCGAGGGATCGCTAGTGCCAGGAATACATTGACGTCATCAATTTGGACTATGGCAATCAGAACAAGTAAAAACACATGAGAAGAGGAGAAGTGATTGGTGAACTGCCGAAAGAGGGAGATTTAAAAGAAGCAGCTCCGGTTTTACATATTATAGCACTTTATTGATGCACTAACTAGCACTGTGTCTACTTCTGAAGAAGTTATATATGTTAGATGAAACGCGTAGAGTCAGTTTTTATTTGTATGCTGCGGTTTTATTTAGCCTTAGACTTTTGTGTAAGTTCCAGACACTGATATTGTCGGGATTGGACTGGAGATCACATTTGATGGGCTTGTGACAAATTTCCACTTTGTGAGTGTGATAATTAAAGCGTGTAAGTTTTTACTTTTCAACAGTGTTGCACTATGGTCTCTTTAATTTCTTTTCATGTAAATCCTTGGAATGCTGAATATTGCTGAACCTGGTGACATCTATGATTGATGAGCTTGAAACTGCTACTCTGTGAGAGCAATTTTAAACGCTGGGAGGCTTTTTTAACAAACGTTATTACCCTATGAGTTCTTTCCAGGTTATATTTTTAGGTATATTTGTTTTTGTTGATTATATGAGGATTAAGAGGAATCCTACTATACTGTGAAAAAAAAGGGGGTAATTACCTTTTTGATTTGTTGTATATTCACTGCACCTGGGTGGTCTATATTTCTATTTTAACACCTCAGCACAACCTGTTTATTACTTACAACTAAAGACCAACTGGTAGACAAGACATGGCAGCGCAATGAGGTGGGAGAATTTCTCCAGTTTATGAAACGTCTATGCTATTCGTTTCTGCAACCCAAGCAAAATAAGGGCCTTTTCTGTGAGGGCTCTACAGACTACCCATACCCGCCAAACTCAATTCTGAGCACTGCAAGATGTCATTGTATGCTTTCAAACATGCAGCAACAAAGAAAGGCTCCGTAAATCAGTAATGGGAAACACTACTTTTATTTTTGAGTAACATTCTTTATATTTTTTTTTTTTAACCATCTATGTCGCTCTACTCTACAGTGGCATGCTCTTTCAAAGCAGTGACCAAACAATTACGAGACTCTGTTCGTTCACATAGATGGAGAACACCTTGGTCCTTATTTGTCAACAGCGGAGGGAGGAGGAACAAAGTTACACTCTGTGGAAGAAGCTACCAGCTTTTCTACCCCAGCTGCATTGAACACGAAGATACACTCTGCGTGCACATGGACAATGTTCTAGTCTTCATCCCTAGCAGTTTAACGGTTCTTGGCTGAGGACACTCTTCCAATTGTTATTTTGAGAAAAGGTCCTCTTGCTGAAGCCATAATGTTTGTCTTTATACTTTGTCTACCGTTTAGTAGGCTGTTATACTTTCCCAGTAGTTCTTAATGGAACTTCACTTAATCTAGCAGGCATTGTGATGAATACGCCACCCCCCACTTGAGGCATATGAAGTCTCACCTTTGGGCATACTCACAGCTTCTAGACTCTGCAAGCTACATGATGTTTAGGTATAGCCTACTTTTTATCATAGCCCATCTACTTTTTCGAAAACTGGGTATATCATCATGTAATTTACTGTGTGAATGATTTATGCAAGCTGATCTTGTGTATTTCTATTTTGTTATTCACCTGCATGCATAAAAACATTTAATTTATTTTAAATAAAAAAACAAAAGGAAACGCACTGAGGTTTACAAATGAAAGACTGATTGCAGTGAGCAGCAATATTTGTTGATATTAAACAGCCTTATGCAGTCCAATAATTTCCGGTTACCTGCTCAGACAGTTTTATAATTTCCTGCCCTTACATTTCTATATATGAAAGATTTGATGATTGGAAATAGAGAACCAGGTAGATATGGGCAGAAGGAAAAAATATTATATTGAGGACGCATCTAAGGGATCTTTATAAACTACACTTGACACTAGATCTATAACAATTTTCATATGAACATACTTAATCTTTACTTATCAAACTTCTCTTCTAGAAAAAACAAACTGGAAATCGAGATCTAACCCCTTCCCCTAACCAGCTGAATTGCTTGGACTAGAGAATGCTAGGATTCCTGAGGAAGCCTGACTGTCACCTTGGCAGTTACACAGCCACCCACGTCTACTTGTTCTGTGAAAGGAACGCACACTGTACTTGCCTCTCTGAAAGAGGTATATGGAATGGAAGGATATAGTAGTTAACATGTAGTGATGGTTGAATGATTTATACAGGTTTTGGAGTTTGCAGCAGAAATGATGGAATTTGGAGATATGAACTAGAATAGGGCTTTCACCTGTAAACTAAAATTCAAGAGGTTGAGAAAATGCATTGACTTGTACGACGTGGGTATAAAAGAGTAAAAAGTATATTCTGAAGATGGAAAAAACAAAATATAAAATACATTCAAACATTACTTTATACAACTTTTGCCATTCCGTGCAAATATTTATGCCATGTTACGGTTTGCCTTTTTTGTGTTAAACTGCAATAGTAAGCTTTAAAAAAACAAAAAAAAAACACACACACACACACACACACACACACTTTTCTCAGCAAAGGTGCTGCTGTCGAGACCAAAAAAAGAATAGCACACACAAAATACAGTTTTAAATTTCACAAGGCTACTTAAAATAACCACTCAGCAAAAAAATTAATTATATATTTATATATACACACACACACACACACACACACACATATATATATATATATACACACACACACGGGAATTCATTTGTTTTCTTTTAGTGATGTATGGATTGATAGAACATAGTAATACCCCAAGTGACTTTAATTGGCTAGGTCATTTCACAGTGATGTTCTTTCCAAAAACATTGGACACCAGGAGAACGATTACACTAAGTAAATGCAGTCCACCCAAACCTTTCTGATCTGTGGGCGTGGGAGCAGTGTCTATTTGTGAGTTCCTGGAGTAGAGAATGGGGAGCGTTGCCCAGAAAACAAGTAATACTTGTGCATCTAATAAAATACACAAACATGGAGTATATACAAATTATTATGTCTGTGTAATATAATGTCACTATTTTTCTCTTTGTTACTGCTGGCTTTGCTTTATCTTTTCTAAGTGAATTGTGTTTTTCTTTCATTCATTTAATTAATATTCAGGGTTCTTAATTTAACTGACTGCCTGGGCACAGTTTGCTGAACTATTGAAGACTTGGCTCCATAGTTAAATACTATAGTGTCCCTCTATCTTTACCCCCCCCCCCCCCTCTCACATCCCAAATAGCGATCCTCCTCACGCTGCATTATGGCGATGGAAGAACATAATGTGCATGCATTTACCGCGCGCATGAGACCTTCCCCATAGGAAAGCATTGCATCAATGCTTTCCTTTGGGCATATTCAAGATGCCGGACGTCCTCATGTGTCGTTTTATGGAGTTAAACCATGTTCCATGTAAATTATGCAAGTGCCACTAAAGGCAGTCTTAACTCTGCATTGTAATGTCAAGGGTCAGGGACACTAAAACCCAGAACACTTCAAATGAGATGGAGTGGTGAAGTGGTCTTAGTGTCCATTTAAATATGAATAATTCCATTTGGAACAATAATTATAGTCTTTATTTTGTATAATAAAAATGGTCAGTATCCAACAACATGACATTGCAAAATAGTTGGGTGTAGAAATTGCTGCAGAAGTTATGGCAACTGAGGCAGACTAGGAGGTCAATGCATGACACAAGCAGTATAAGCGATTATGGTGTGTTCCTTACCTCAGTATCTGACGCAGCTCTGGACTCCTAAAAATGTACTTGTGCCTGTATCCTAGATCTTTGTGGAAGGGAACAAACTGAACTTTAAAATCCCGTAAATTTCGTGCCGGAGCAGCAATGTTGTAAAGCTGTGGAAATAACATTGATTTAATCCCTTCATTACAAAGCATGCAGAGGGGGAAAAAAATGAATTAAAGAGAAAGGAAGTTTCATGGTGCAATATATATTAAAGCATTTGTTTATCTGTTGCAGAAATACTGGAACCAGTAGGCGATTCTGTATAATCTCAGACAGGTTCAAAATAACAAGCAAAAAACATTGGCACTGATTTTACTGTAAACCCATTTTAAATCAATGTAATAACACACGCATTTGTAGATCATGAAGTGGCGGCAGGAGCAGCCATTGGAGAGGGATTCTATTCACTAGACTAGACAAATCTTTAAAGCAAATTTTGATAATTGAATTCAGCTAAATTCTCCTTCCCCAGCCAAACAAGTTAAAACCGCCATATAGAAACTCAATGGCATTTATTGTTTTATTGAATAAGCCCCATCAGTGGCTTAAATAGGTCACCCCCCACAGCACTTTGTGGAGCCTACGATTGTTAGGGAAGGTTTTAATTTATTTTTTTACTTTGTAGAAGTTAAACTATCTTCATGTACACTTAGTTGAGCTTAGAACAGCAAAACTAGATATACGGTTCATTGCAGCACGACAATGCTATCTGTTCCAAACAGAATGCCTAATTCAGAGACAGAGCTCAGTGTCACTAATCTAAAATCAGGGCATAATCTGCAACATACGGACATTCTGAAATGTATGTAAAAGCAAAGTAGCAAGATCATAAAATCATTCAAATTCAATTTCTATCAGTTCACAAGCAGACAAGTGGGGGAGTAAAGAGAACAGAGGATTGATTGTGGTGTAGCAATACTTTCTAATTTACAAGAAAAGAAAAAAAAAAAAAAAAAGAGTCCGATTGCTTTGTGAATGCCTCCCTTTCACATGTTGGATGTCACTTTTTAAAAATGATCATGTGCACATGGTAAGGTTAAATACCTTTCTACCGAGGTGAAATGGAATAACAGGATCATCTTCCGCGTGCATAATGAGCAGAGGGCATGATATGTACTTCACACTGCAGAAACAGAAAACATTAAGTTATAGATCCAAAACATTAAATTTGTTCCAAAAAACTTAAGAAAATGCTTGTGTGCACTATGGCTTGGGCACATACGGACCACATCCCACTGCTCACCCCGCCCCTACATTGTGCACTTCATATTATCCCGACACTATACACTCCTACACACGATCTCTAGTTAGATCACCATTCTACTCATCGACTCATACAAACTACACTCATCGACGACGATTATAGATATATTCCAACCGCGGAACCACACTCTTAGAATATCTATGGAGGCTACTACGCCCACATAGCACTAAGCTCTAGCACTAATCGGACGCACTTAGTCCCATGACATACTGATACAACAACATTCTACATCCCACACTATAGAAGAGAAACACCACTGTACAATGTCATTTGTTATGTAACGGAACAAAAGAAAAACTTCCTTGAATTTGTACGTACCCATGTTATATGTAAAAATGCTATTCTATTGTAATATTTCATTGCCTGATTGATGAGGGCCTGCGTGCCCTCCATTTATCGTGCTCGATTACTAATAAAAACTTGATTTAAAAAAAAAATAAAATGCTTGTGAATATTAATTTTATCATGTGCCATTCTCTGTCTCAGCAAGATTAAAAATATCTAATCAAACTGGGTTATATTTTTAAAAGGGACACTATAGTCACCAAAAGAACTATAGCTTAATGTAGTGCCTGTCCCTGCAGGTTTAACACCGTAAACACTGCCTTGTTAGAGAAAAGGAAGCATTTACATTGCTGGCTATTAACACCTCTAATGGGAGTCCATCAGACGGCCACTTAAGGGGATTCCTAGTCCAGTGCTGCACAGTGTGCAGCAATGGCCTTTAGCTTGTCCATGCTCTGCGTGGAGACGCTGAACTTTCTCTATGAGAAGATGTTGATCAGTGCAGCACAGCATTTTCTGTAAAAGCCTCTCAATGCTTTCCTATGGGAAAGCATCGGATTGGTTGAGATAATTTAAAATGTATGAATCCAGCCATGGAGGCGGTGCCAGCGTTGTGGTGGAGAAGAGGAAGAGGCAAGTCTCCTCTCCACAGAGGAGAGGGTCAGAGACCTAAATAGCCACTCCAGCACTATAGTATCAAGAATACATGTTGTTTCCTAGATTTACATACAATTTGAGGGTTACCCCCTTTATTGTCCCCCTACACGGGAATTAGATTATTTTCTTTATCATAGTTAAGACTATTCCTATTTGCAAAAAAAATTTCTACAATGGATAGTGATACTCCCTAAATTTATAAAACTAAATTAGAAAAATAGGTGGTGGTTAAACCCCCACCCAATCTTTCATCTTTGAATAATAAGAAGGTATCAGAAAATATGCATACAAAGCAAATTCAACAAGGTATATTTAAGATACCCCATAGATCAAACTCAGGGACCCCCCCAAAAAAAAGGGGTTACGTTGCCAAAGTTTTGTCAGAATTAATTAGGGACAATTTTAAATTTGTCTTTTGTCAAGGTGCTCGAAGTCCTAGTTATTCATTACACAGAAAACTATTGATCAATAAGAGAATGATTATGAAGTTTACTCTAAAAGAGCCAAACTGGAAAAACAGACAAGTTTAAAAATACTCTAGCATTTACGTCTAAAATGTACAATTATCTGCAATTGCCACTTGGATACAAATAATGGCATATATTAAGGTTAATGTATGAAATGTATGAATTTTATAACAGCTCAGTAAAGCAGCAAATTCTTACCAAGCTCGGATAAACTCAGTGGCTACAGAGAGGTCAGACAGCCACAAAGATTTTCAAATGGATATATAGAACACAGCTTACTAATGTATCACATGATCAAGAAATCCCAGTGGACTGACAGTAAAGGTATTCTAATATATGCTATAGCACAGCAATTAGAACATGTGAACAAGCCGGGTCAAAGGTGCTTTAAAAGTTTGAATACAGTTTAATAATGCCAAAATTCAAAATGATGTTAGATAATAGGGCGCCAGACTTCCTGTTGTAAAGTAGAGAGGCTCATACAATAAAACAAGATGGGCACAACCCAAGAAGATGTATAAAATACATAGAGCTTGGTAGACTACAGAGATACCCATGCCCAGAGATACCCACAGGTAGAGCAGAGTAAAATACAAAACACACACACACACACAGAGCTGACACTATAAGGAGATCTCATAACTATCCCACACAGCCAAGGGTCACTATGATGGATTACATAGAACTGCAATACAGATACCCAGACAGTACATGTCTACATATAATGTGCCATCTATTTTTCTGTCTATCTTCCTAGCCTTCTATTATTTCCCCCTTTGATTATCTCACTTTCAGTAGTAATTTAGTGTTTAGTATTTTTCTATGCAATTTAAAAATAAAAAGGTTTCTTTTGTAAAACTACACGTGCAATTACAAAATACATACACACATTAAAAGTTAGAAATTTTACATTTATACCACAAGGCATATTAATTACAGTTTACAGACCTACAAAAATACTGGTCAATTTCATCATTTTTTTTTTTTTTTTAATTTCTTTATTTTTGTTCCAGCATCCGTAACGGCATCAAAAAATACAGTAGGTGGCTCACGCAGGGGCCTTTTAAAGACAGATTATACAGTGTTTTAACAAGATGTATATCGTGCTGTCACATATAAATATAAAGGATTGTGCCGTTCGGCACTGGTTTTCTGTTATCCGGGCGTTGGTAGCCCAAGTATCAAATTTAAACATACAATAAAAGAAAAAAATATATGACTATTGACATGGTCATGGAAGTTCAGTACTACATTTCACAGCATATTTACCAGTTAACGTTATATGGGTCTGGGATTCTTTTGGTGGGCGAGGAGTTTCTGCGTTTACGAGGTGGTTCTCGTTACAGTAACACAGTTGCCTCTCGCCTTTTACATCTTAGCGTCCTATTCTACCCAGTCGAGGCTGTCTTGCTAGTCTGGTATGTCAAGCCAGCTGAGGTACTGAGCGGTCGTTCAGGTAGGGGGTAGGGTAGGGTAGGGTGTGAGTTACGGTTGAGGGGGGGGGGGTAGTTATAGGAGGTGGAGGTATTTTGCTCGTTGGGGCGCCCGGCAGGCAGAAGCACGCCGAGCCGCAGCTCGCGATTCTCAGTTATTTTGGAATTATTCATTGGTGTAAATTTCCCATGGTTGCCAGATTTTTTGGAATGATTTTTCCGTATGTCTGATTTGGGCAGTCAGTTTGTCCATTAGACAAGTATCTTTGATTTTAACTATCACGTCATTGTCAGTGGGGACCGTGGGCTGTAGCCACTTTTGTGCCAGTGCCCTTCTAGCCGCCAGTGTAAGTTTGTTTAGTAGTTGTTGTTCTTTTTTAGAAAGGCAGTCATTTGGTCTGGATAGGAGGATCGCCCAGGGATCTAGGTCTATGTGTCGTATGAGGACCTCTTGGAGCAGTGATTGGATTCTTTTCCAAAATTTAGTCACCTCAGGGCATTCCCACCACATGTGGATGAAGGTGCCTTTGCCGCCGCATCCCTTCCAACATGTGTCTGTCGTTGTTTTCCCCATCTTATAGAGCTGAGCAGGTGTGGTGTACCACCTCATGAGCATCTTATATGCTTGCTCCTGATGTAGCACACATATTGATGTCTTCGCTGTTGCTTCCCATATGTCTACCCAGTCCTCTCCTTCTATTGCTCCCCCTAAGTCTGTTTCCCACTGGCGTATGTAATTTGGGTCTGTGGCTCCCCTTTCTGGGGCACTGAGCTGAGCATAAATTGTTGTAATCATCCCTTTTTGGATTGTTTCGGCGTCGCATAGCCGTTCATAAAATGTCATGGGGGTCTGGGCTGCTTTCTTTATGTTCGGGTGTTTGGCAAAGTCACGCAACTGCATGTGTCGGAAGACGTCCTTGGTCGTTAGGGGTGCAGTAGTTTGTAGGGTTTCGAAGGATTTGAAGGAGTCCCCTATGTACATGTGCTTATATCTTTGCATTCCTGTGCTTTCTATCCCCCTGAAGTCTCGTGCGCTCAGCCCGGGCCCAAACGCCTTGTTCCGTAGGTACGGAGTCAGCGGTGAGGGTGTATGTTTCAGGGCGAATTTAGTGGCTGTCAAGTCCCAGATCCTAACGGAGTTAAGGATCGCTGGGCAAGATGTATGCAATGATGGTCGGTCTTGTTTAGGCACCCAAATCCAAAATTGAGGGAGGTCAGTGTGCATCAGTTTTGTCTCAAGGTCGACCCATCTATGTGCGCCCTCCGGTGTATGCCATGCTATTATCTGGGCCAGTTGGGCTGCGAGGTAATAATGGTAGAGGTTCGGGAGTCCCAGCCCTCCCCTCGCTTTAGGTCGGTATAAAGTCTGTCGAGCTATCCTGTGTCTTTTTTGTGCCCAGATGAAGTTGTCTATATGTGTTTGTAGTGTTTGTAGGTTTTGCTTTGTGACTTTAGTTGGAAGGGCTTGAAATAGGAACAATATACGTGGAAGCAGAGTCATTTTGACTGCATGCATCCTACCAATCCACGATATGGGCCTCTCATGCCATTTTTCTAGGTCCCTGCAGAGCGCCTGGATGGTGGGCGTGTAATTGGCGCTGTATAGCCTCTCTGGGTCTGCCGTGAGTTTTACCCCAAGGTATTTGAATTCTGATCGTGTTTGAGGGGGTAGGTGTTTTTTATGTTGTCCATCCCTGCCTTGTCCATTTCTATTGGCATGGCTACCGTTTTGTCTAGATTGATTTTGTAGCCTGAAACGCTGCCATATTCTTCTAGTATTGTCACCAGTCGGGGCAGCGATTGAGCAGGTTTGGTTAGTGTGACCAGGACGTCATCCGCATATGCGGAGACTTTGAACTCTTCACCTCCTACCTGTACACCCGAGATGTTCTCGTCCTCTCTTATCCTCTGCAGGAGAGGCTCTAACGAGAGGACGAAGAGTAGGGGGGAGAGGGGGCAGCCCTGTCTTGTGCCGTTGGTTGTCGTGAACGGGGTCGGGATAGCACCCGGCACTTTGGTCTGCGCCCTCGGTTGGGTATAAAGGGCTTTGATGCCCTTTATAAAGGCTTCTGGCATCTGCAGTCGTTCGAGTAGTGTAAATAGGTAGTGCCATTGCACTCTGTCGAACGCCTTCTCCGCGTCCAGGGAAAGGATCAGAGAAGGCGTTCGAGACCTCACCGCCCACCATATGATGTCTGCCCCCCTCCTGGTGTTTTCGTACAATTGCCTTGTTGGTACAAAACCGACCTGGTCCGGGTGGACCAGCGTGCCCAGGAGTTGGTTAAGTCTTGTAGCTAAAGTTTTCGCAAAAATCTTTACGTCGAAGTTAATCAGGGAAATAGGTCTGTAGTTGGAGGGTTCAGTTGGGTCTCTCCCTGGTTTAGGTATAAGTGCTATGTCGGCCGTGAGCATATCTGAATTAGGGCACCCACCCTCCATCCACTCTGCGTACATTTTCACGAGGCTGGGCGTCAATACGTCCCTAAAGACCTTATAGTATGAGCCGTCAAAGCCGTCTGGTCCCGGGGCCTTGTTGCCTTTAAGGTCTGTGATCGCCTTATTGATTTCCTCCTCGTCTATTGGTTTCCCTAAGGTGTTTAGAGCTTCCGGGGCCAGTCTCGGCATGTTCGTCCCCGCTACGTAGTCTGCTACTTCTATTGTGTGGTCCTTATTGTCGCTGTTGAGTGTTGGGGAATGGTTGTAAGTGTGTGCAAAGAATTCTGTAAATATCTGATTAATCTCCGTTGGGTGTTGGGTTATTTGGCCCTGTTTATTTTTAATGGCCGAAATGGTATGGTAGTTGGGTTTGGGGTTCAGTGCCCTAGCTAGCAAGGTGTCCATCTTATTGGAGCGTTCATAGTAGAAGCGTTTTTTGCGAACTAAGTCTTTCCCCAGATCCTCTACTGCTATTGACCTAATTTTGTGTCGGAGTTCCCTGAGGTCTTGTAGCCCCTGAGATGTGGGGTCATGTTTGTGTTTGGCTTCTGCCCCCCTCAGCGCCTTTTGGAGCCCGAAGAGGGTTTCAGCTCTCTGTTTCTTCCGGCGGGTAGCAATTTTTATGAGGGTACCTCTCAGTACCGCCTTATGTGCGGCCCATATCGTGGATTGGGTTAGTTCTGGGTGGTCGTTCTCTCTAAAGTATGTCAGGATTTCGTCCCGAAGGAGTGTCTCTGTCTCTGGGTCTTTTAATAGTGTGCTGTTAAGTCGCCAATTCCAAGGTGGTTTAGGTCCTGGAATCCTGAGGGTCAGTTCTATGTCGGCGTGGTCCGACCATGTGATAAGGTTAATGCGTGCAGTCTGCACCCATGGGATCCCGGTTTGGTTCACCAGGAACATGTCAATGCGAGAATATGTGGAGTGTGCGGCCGAGAAGAACGTGTAGTCTTTTACACCCGGATTCCGCAGCCTCCAGGGGTCAAATAGTGTTGCCTGCTGTATAAATTGTGTTAAGAGTTTGTCCTGTCCCCTCGTGCTTTGCGCCCTCTGTCCTCCGGTAGGGGTGCTACGGTCCACCGTTGGGCAGTGAGCAGCGTTCATGTCGCCCCCTAGGATTATGATACCATGCGATAGGGCCTGAATTAGAGCGTGTATTTGGTCCCAGAAGCCTGGGTCTGGTTGGTTAGGTGCGTAAATATTAATGAGGTGGTATGTGGTAGCATGTATTGTCCCTGAGACGATGACATATCTTCCCGATGTGTCCGCGCTTGTCGACTGTACTATAAAGGGGCAATTTTTGTGTAGGAGGATTTCTACCCCGTTCTTTTTAACTAGGGCCCTGGAGGAGTATACCCTGGTGTATATGTGGTCCTTCAACTGGATCCGGGCTGAGCGCAGGAGGTGTGTTTCTTGTACAAAAGCTATGTCCGTTTTTTGTCGTTTCAGTTCCCTCATTAGCAAGCGTCTTTAACCCGTTTACGTTTAGGGAGGTGAATTTTAGCGTTGTCATGTTGTGGAACCTTTGAAGTTACTATGTATCACTAGTGCTGCAAGACTATGCTCCGCCCGCCGAGCGCCCCCCCGAGCCCTGCTGTTCCCTGGGTGTTACCCGTTGGGTCCACCAGTCTCGGGCCCGGTAGGGGATCGAGCCGGAAAGGGGGTGGGGGGTGGAAAGGTGAGAGGATGGGGGGGGGGGGGGGGGGAGTAGGGGAAGGTAGCTTGAGGAGGGAGGGGGGAGGTAGTTGGTGAAAACTACTGTTTCCGGGGAAGCACCCCGGTCTTATCAAATAGTGCCGGGTGTCTCGGGGGGTGACTACCCGCCCCGCGGTACCTTGTGTTAGCGCGGAGGGGGCAATCAATCGCCGAGCACCCCGGTGTCGGTCCATATAGTACAATTATTCGTCACCCATTCTTTGGTCACGCCTGCGTACGTGAGTCAGGTCGTCCGTGTGTGTCTCGTCACGTGTAACATTTATAAACAACATTATGTGCAACAGTTATTAAATCAAAAAGTTTAACAAAATCAGGTTAATAGCGAAAGCGAAAAAAAAAGAAATACAAAATACAGAGCATTTACCCCTTATCTTTTCTATGGGGGCTGCCTAATCTGCCGGTCCCTGTTCGCCCCTACTAAGTGGTTTGCATAAAGGTACGTTATATGTGGAATTCCTGTCGTTGGCTACCCAGCAGACCCTCAATCCCGAGCATACTGGCTTGTCTCGAATAATGAGGGAATGGGTCCTCGGCACAGTATTATGTCGGTTGCGCTCGGGCCCCGCCGGTTCCCATGCCCCTCTATGGTGGGTGTCTATATCTACTTAGGCATGATAGTGTACGGTTTCTGGTGTGGGTTGGGTGGGGGTGAGGGGGTGTGTGGCTGGTTGTTCCTTTCCCTGGGCCCACTGACCCTACCACTTGCCTGAGCTGCCCCCTCCCTCCCCGTCAATATATATATATAAACATAAATACACAACACAGGGTGAAACTTGCGTGTCTAGTTGGATGCGAGGCGGATATAATAGTCCGTTTTATACTCCGGTTGGGGCAATGTTCGTCAAGGAGTATACGGTCAGGTAGTCCTTTCGGTCCTTTTGTCGGTACTGCCAGTATATTCTCGTGCTTCATTGCGATCAATGTACCGCACTTGAGTGCCTCGGTTCGTATTAGGCATAGGCAGATTCCTTTCACCTTGAGTCGTCGATCTGTGGCGGTCGGTCTTTTCCTTAGGCGGTTCTTTCTTGGGTATTTGTCGGAGAGTTCTGGTGAGAGGTGTTATTAGGAAATTGTCTCTTTCCTTCTCTTTCCCTTTTCCCCTTTTCTTTCTCTTTCCAATTTTTCTTTTCTTCCGGTTTTCAAACAATTTTTTGCAACAAAAAAAAAAAAAGGGCATCTTTGTGACCAGTCTTATGTCCATTTTCGTTTGGGTAAAGTTGATATATGCTATCAATGGTGGAGCATGCCATAATCTGGCTCCGGCCTGTATGGTTATTTTACTTTGTGGTTCATGGTGGGGTTGCTTGGGTAGCTGGTGGTCTTCTAAAAGTCTCTGGTTACTTATACTGTGTGGATCAGCTTTGGTTATGTTGCTGGGTTGGGGAGTAATATGGGGGGTTACGGTCTGCTGGTTGTGCAATGGGGGCGATGTGATGGGAAGGGGTCTGTTAGTGTCCATTAAGGTGCAATACCGTCCATTGCTTCGCCTTCCCTGGGTAAGAGTCCTAGCGCCTGGATACCCCTCTGGGGGAGATGGAAGTCTGCCGGGACCTCAATTCCTAAGTCCCTCAGGAAGGCCCTGGGGTCCGCCGAGGGCAGTAGTACGGCTGGCCTTGGCCCGTTAAACACAAGCATTTTGAAGGGGTGTCCCCAGGCAAAATTCAGGCCCTTGGCTCTGACAAGATCCGCTATAGGCTTCCACTCTCTGCGCCTAGCAAGCGTTGCTGGTGCTATGTCTTGATATAAGTGGAGTGCGGTGCCGTCTAGGGTATACGTGTGGTGTCTGGTACTTTTGATGATGGCTTCTTTGGTGGAGAAGAAGTGCCACCTCATTATCACATCCCTGGGTGGGCCATTGGGGGGTCCCCTGGCCCTAAGTGCCATGTCTATCACTCACATATGATCAGGGATAGCTGGCAGCTGCGTTTTGAACATGTCTGTGAGTACCTTCTGGATGTCTGTGTCTTTAATTCTTTCAGACAGGCCCTTTATCCTCAGGTTGTTTCTTCTCGACCTGTTGGAAGCATCCTCAATTTCTGCCTCCAGTTCAGCTACTCTGGACAGCAGGGTGTTGGTGGTAGTGGCGGTCTCATTGTGGGCGGTTACTACCTGGTCCATCCGCCATTCCAGGGCTTCAGTACGTTGCCCCACAGCCTGTATTTCGGCCTTTACTTCTCTTGCCGACCTTTCGATCTCCCCTGCTAAAAAGTGTTTTACCTCTGCTAGTGACCGCATTATGTCCGAGATGGTGGCTTGCTGCGTCGGGGCATCCAGGTCCCTGGTGCCCGGGGAGCTCGGGGAATCCGCGCTCGCGTGGCCGCCGCCATCTTTGTGCGCTTGCGGCCTGGGCGTTGTGAGGAGGTCGGCTACAGACTGAGTACCGTCTCTCCTTTTGTTTCCAGATTTTTTATGCTGGGCCATCTCCGGAACCTTCTCTGTTGCTCTGCTAGCAATTTCGGGTGTTGGTGAGCGGGTGTTTTGCGTCTGGCGTGGTTTTTGGACCGTTCGGGGTGCAGAGCTCTCTGCCTAAGCGGCCATCACTTTCGGCGGTCAAGCCACGCCCCCAATTTCATCATTTTTAAGTTTATAGCGGATGGCGTTGGGCTATCCTCAAGAATTTGTGTATGTATTTCGTGTAATTACGGCCATATATAGCAGTATTGTATGTAGCTTTCGTCTAATTGTTCGGTAGTTTTCATTCTGTTTTTCATACGAATGAAAATACCGAACCATCAGACCACCCAAGCGAGAAGTGTGCACCTCCTCATTAAGCTTTCACACTCTGTAACCGCAAACTAATTGACCGTGAAATCGTTACTTTGTATGTATCTGTGTGGTCGCAGTTTGGCATACGAACCGCGTGGAGGCGGCCATCTTACGCAAGAAAATCTTAGCGGTGTTTGGTCGTCGAGTGTTTGAAACTCAAATCAGACACTCAAACACCAGAACACCGCTGAGACCTCCAGATCTCTGTAACTCCCGAACGGAGGGGCCAACCAGCCCCCCGTTCAGTAAAATAAGTGTCCCGAACAAGGGAATTAATACGAATGTAAGATATTAATATGTATTTTAACTCCCGAACGGAGACCGACCGCAAGGCCAAAACACATGGAGCCTTTTTCTGATACTACCTCGTGTGCGGTCGGTCAAATTTCACCTTCCATCTAACTCCCGAACCCCTGGTCCGATCTGGGTGAATTTTGAATAGGTTAGTCACCCAGATCAGGGCTACCCAGTATATAATTCTGACTGTTTTGGGGTACATCCAGAAATCTGGTAAAAATAAAGTATGTATAAGTGGATTATGAGTCACACTGAGGGGAGGAGAAGTGTGGGAGGTAACAGTTACACTATTGGATATTGTACTAATTAATTTGAATCCCTCCCTTGCATGGGAGAAAGCTTTAAAAGAAGGTTGTGTGGATTAAAGTTCAGTTCTGCTCCTGATGCTGTGTGTCGTCCAGTCAATGGGATTTATATTGGGATATTCGTGGATTGTCTTGCCTGCTGTACTTATTGGTTTATAGATTTGTAATACTTGTTCCTGAGCCACCCTGGGATTTTGAGATAACCTGTGGAATATCAGCTCTCCGCTACGAAGTTCTTGTGTGATCTATGCAAAACACTTACTTCTCATCGTTGGCAAACTTTATACCACTTGATGTAATCGTATCAAGGAAGAAATAGTCAAAGCCTGGGAAATACCTGTAGATCTAAATGGATAAAATATATATTGAAGAAAAAACAAATATGCCAAAACCCCCCCCCCCCCCCAAAAAACACAACCTCCTACAATGTGTTAATATGCACCAAGGCAATCAAAAGATCAAATGGCACAGTGTGTACACTCTAGCACATGGTTAGGAAGCCTTTGACACTCCAGATGCTGTGAACTACATCTCCCCTGATGCTTTGCCAGCATTACAGTAAATGTAGTCCACAACACTTAGAGTGCCAATGGTTGCCCATCCCTACTTTAGCACAAGCAATATCTCCAAGGTATAAGATAAAAATATAACACAGTACAAGGCTAACACTGCAGTAAAGCATTGCCACAAAAAAGGTAGGTTAATCTTATGTCAGTTTAGCACCTTGCTGTAGTAAGACTATTCTTTAATGTCTACACCAGGTGGATCTACTGGTTAGCTTATAGTTGCAATTATCAGAGAATGTAATGAAACAAAACATCAAGTCAAGACATTTATACTGTACACTATTCTGAGACTTACAGAATATCTATGTATAATAACTGGAGTACCCCATTATCTGCAGCGCTTTACAATAAAGTATGGAGAATGACAAGTTAAAATAATGTCATATGAGGACTGCAGTCACTTGAGCATGTATACAAAATAAGAGTGCTGCTAAGGCCAATATAAACAAAATAGAAGTATCAGCGCAATTTGAACAGCCAATCCAAAGCTCACAGAATGTAAGTTTTTTAAACACCTAAACTAGGAAATAATAATGGCGGTTTAGATACAGTACATGATCATACACTGCACAAGCCAGCCCCATTTTTTCAGGTTTTATCCTAAACCGAATGTCTGTTCTTGCGAGATTAAACCACTTACTTGGGAAAACCTTCCACCAGGGTTTATTTTCCAGTGCAAGGTTACATAGGACCCTGGAAGTGGCCCCAGCAGCACCTTTATAATGTATGCATATTCAGGGGAGTGTAGTCCTCTTGGTTTCACATGTAAATATATTCGAAAAGCCTAGGCCAAATCCCCAGTTTTGCAACCCTCCCTGTCACATGTGCCTCATTCCAGGGCTCTGTTTAAACTTACACTGCAGAAGTACCGTATATACTCGAGTATAAGCAGAGTTTTTCAGCACATTTTTTGTGCTGAAAAACCGGAACTCGGCTTATACTCGAGTCAATAGTCTGTATTATGGCAATTTGCATTGCCATAATACAGACTGAGGGAGAGGGGGCTGGCAGAGATCTTACTTACCCGTCCTGCAGCTCCTGTCAGCTCCCTTCTCCTCTGCGCCGTCCGTTCAGCACCTCGGTCAGCTCCCAGTGTAAGTCTCGCGAGAGCCGCGGCTCTCGCGAGACTTACAGTGTGAGCTGACAGAAGAGCTGAACGGACGGCGCGGAGGAGGAGAGAGCTGACAGGAGCTGCAGGACGGGTAAGTAAGATCTCTGCCAGCCCCCTCTCCCCCCCCACTGAACTGCCAATGCTGGACCACCAGAGAAGGAGCCCCCCTCCCTGCCATGTAACAAGCAGGGAGGGGGGACGAAAAAAAAATAATAATTAAATAAAAAATAATAAGAAGAAATAATAATGAAAAAAAAATAATAAAAAATAATAAATAAAATAATAAAATTGCCCACCCCCCCACCACTGCAACACATACACACACACTGCACACACACACTGCACTCATATACACACACACTGCACTCATATACACACACACACTGCACTCATATACACACACACACTGCACTCATATACACACACACACTGCACTCATATACACACACACTGCACTCATATACACACACACTGCACTCATATACACACACACTGCACTCATATACACACACACTGCACTCATATACACACACACTGCACTCATATACACACACACTGCACTCATACACACACTGCACTCATACACACACTGCACTCATACACACACTGCACTCATACACACACTGCACTCATACACACACTGCACTCATACACACACTGCACTCATACACACACTGCACTCATATACACACACACACTGCACTCATATACACACACACACACTGCACTCATATACACACACACACACTGCACTCATATACACACACACACACTGCACTCATATACACACACACACTGCACTCATACACACACACACTGCATTCATTAAACACACACTGTAAATAAATATTCAATTAATATTTTTTTTTTAGGATCTAGTTTTATTTAGAAATTTACCAGTAGCTGCTGCATTTCCCACCCTAGTCTTATACTCGAGTCAATAAGTTTTCCCAGTTTTTTGGGGTAAAATTAGGGGCCTCGGCTTATATTCGGGTCGGCTTATACTCGAGTATATACGGTAAGTTTTTCCCCAAGTAAGTGGTTTAAACTAATAAGAGCAGGCATGTTGCTAGGTTAGGGCCTGCCAAAAAAAAAAAAAATAAACTACACTGGTGTTTGGCCAGGCTTATGCAATGTATAACTAAACCTCCATTATTTTTGCCTAGCTTAAGGGCTTTTTAAAAATCGATTACATTCTGTGAGCTTTGAAGTTTCGGTTTAGTGAACGTGCGAGTGTGCATGATCTAGTTAGTATGTTACAGAAAATAAAGTGGACAGGAACAAAAGGGGGAGGGGGTGCTTTGGTCAAATGAGCTTAGTGGAACCTTGTTTTCTGCTCATCTTGGCCCATGCAACTTACATGATTTATTCCAACAGGACACAAAACTCATTGTTTACACTTCTGGAGGGATGGGAAGTACTCCGTTCTAAACGACTTCTCTGAAATTTCCAGGAAGATTCCATATTTGTACTTACCACAGAAAAGGGGTGACTTTTTGCCTCTTCACGGATGTTGGTAAACGGAGATTCAAGAATGAGTGCATCAGGAGGGGTTTCTAAAAGCAAGAAAAAGTTTATTAATGTATTGAAGAGAAAAAGAAAAAAATTAAAGGGACACTATAGTCACCTGAACAACTTTAGCTTAATGAAGCAGTTTTGGTGTATAGAACATGCCCCTGCAGCCTCACTGCTCAATCCTCTGCCATTTAGGAGTTAAATCCCTTTGTTTATGAACCCTAGTCACACCTCCCTGCATGTGACTTGCACAGCCTTCCATAAACACTTCCTGTAAAGAGAGCCCTATTTAGGCTTTCTTTATTGCAAGTTCTGTTTAATTAAGATTTTCTTATCCCCTGCTATGTTAATAGTTTGCTAGACCCTGCAAGAGCCTCCTGTATGTGATTAAAGTTCAATTTAGAGATGGAGATACCATTATTTAAGGTAAATTAAATCTGTTTTTAAGTGAAACCAGGTTTTTTTTTCCATGCAGGCTCTGTCAATCATAGCCAGGGGAGGTGTGGCAAGGGCTGCATAAACATAAACAAAGTGATTTAACTCCTAAATGACAGTGAATTGAGCAGTGAAATTGCAGGGGAATGATCTATACACTAAAACTGCTTCATTTAGCTAAAGTAATTTAGGTGACTATAGTGTTCCTTTAATTGGGTTGATGCCAATTTATAAACTAGAAAATGCGATATACCATGTAACTATAAACTTCATTTTAGTTAGTTAAGGGGCCAGGGGAGCACCACAATTATGGAATAACCTCAAAGACAGTCAAATCTTAATCCAATCAAAAATCCTTTAAGAGATCTATGGCAACATACCTCAATACAGAATGCACCCGTCATGGTTGTCTTTATTTCTTACCTGTTCTGTGTGTGCCTATATGTATTTTGTACTTTTTGTATTGTACCCAATTGTTAACAATGCAATGTTTGTGGGCCCAGGACATACTTTAAAGTGAGAGTAATCTCAATGTATCCTTCCTGGTAAAACAGGTTATAAATAAATATGATCTGAAGAGTGACGGTTACATTTCATCATTATTTGGAACACTATATTCCCCAGTGTGTGGGGGGATAGTAACATGGAGACACACCGTGGGAGAAAGACACCACTGGGACAGGAAAACACAGTTTGGGACAATACAATCCTTGGCAACCAGCGTTTAAAATGACAACAAAAATCAAAATTCACTCTCACATTGAGAGAGCATGTGGATTCACCTAAACAGTGAATTCTGGTAAAATAAAAACTAAATTGCAGAAGTTCGACTGAAATAATTATTATATATATATATATATATATATATATATATATATATATATATATATATATATATATATATATATATATATATATATATATATATATAAAATACATTTTAATAAAAAAAAAATAACTAGAGCCTAGTTTGGGGCTTTTTTTTTTTTTTTTTTAAACCTAGCATACAGGGTTATTAACATTAACTTTATTCACCATTCAGTGAATAAAGTTAATGTATGTGTACTTGGGAGACCCATAGTACATAGGGACTATGATAAATATGATGAATGCTTAGTTAGCGCAAGATAGATAAAGGCATTTCATATATTCATCCTGAGAAGGAAAAAAAAAATAAATAAAAAAAAAAAAAAATACATTTTTCAAACCAGGACATGAATAAAATAAAAATCTGCTTAAAATTTAGTTAGATAAGTTTTTCTAATAATTAAAAAAAAAAAAAATTGGGATAAACGTCTAAAAGATTTTATCATGAAAAAGAAAAAAAAAAAAGATTGCAAATTTGCATTTTTCAACATTTTAATGAGGTGAAAAAAAAGATATAATTTTCAAAGTTTATCCAAAAATAAGTCATTTGGAAATTTAAACCTCAAATATTAAATTGAGGCCTATATTGAATGTGCAATCTATACCAACAGATATAGACTGGTAGGATGGTTCTCTCCATCCGAGGCAGATCACACAAAAGGAAGCAAAAATTCTGCTATCTGTGTTGCCTCAAACCTTCTGAAAGACACAAATGAAAGCAGACATTCCAGCAGCTATAGGTTGGCTGAGAGTTATGGCAAAATGCACCCATGCATAATGGATATAAATCTTCTACATTAATAAATAGAACCTCTCATAAGAATATTCACGTTACCTCTTTCACAAAGCCTTCTTACTAAATTAGTTGCCACTCTGAAAGAAAATGGGACAGAATTAGAGATGTATCCTGCCCTATTGCACACCAATACATTTAAGTAATATTTCATATTAAATAAATTATAATATATGAATTTGTAAAATTCTAATAATTAGATTTTATTTATGTCAATGTCCAATCACAGGACATTATGTCAATGTCCAATCACAGGATTTCTAGTCTTCACCTTATCAAAAGTCCTCATAGGTGTCTACATTTAAGTTAAGGTGGGGTCTCCGCCAATATTATTTTTTCAGTGTTTTATAGATATTGCTCCATAGAGCATTTTTTCTTAGGGCGTTAAGTTACTTTTGACTTCTCGCCCACCCACTGCCCCCCCAGGTTAAGGGTTATGACAAATCATAAACTAAGGAGCAGGCCCTTTCCATACTAGCCTCCAGTTTAAAAAAAAATCTACTTCCATGATTCTAGGAATGAAATGGGCTGAGAATCATGGGAGTTGTAGTTCAGAAACATCTGGAGGGCCTGAGTTTGGGGAAGCCTGCTCTAGACAATACTGTCAATATGTTGTAAAGCGTTAACATGTGCATTTTTGTTGTCTAGTATTGCAACGTACTATACCACCTGCTCAAAACAAAAAAAAGAGTTTGGATGACCACGGTAGTTTCAGAGAACTATCAAAATCCAACCTGATTCTGAGCTAGTAGATTTGTTACACAATTGAACAGATTACAAGTTATCTTCACAGCTACTCTTTTTTTCTAAAACACCGGCAGTGGATTTCTCACAATGCAAAGATGGTCATCCTGCAGGCTCAAGCTTGGCATTATGGATTTATAGATATATAGATATATATATATAAAATTGTATTTATTGTTTAAATGACATGTGCAAACTGTATTTAAATTCTGTAAAAACCTAAATGAGTTTGGCTAGCAGCATGCATCTAAGCAATATTTGTTTTATCTGTACAAGGAGCCCATTTTTTTTTTGCACATATCAGATACCTTTTTCCTCTGCAAATTTTTATTTTGCAGCAATAACTATTCTCCGTATTTGCCAAAGCATTTCTTATCACAGATAAACTAGTGGATATCAGAGAAAAGGGTGTAGCTAAAGCAAACTGAACTAACTTGGATTTAAAATAAAATCCATAAAAACATACCATGTAATGCTGTAAATATTTGCAGGTGAGACTGTGTCAAAGGCAGAATCATTCTCACATACGAAAACATTTGAAGAGTAGAGGAGCATTTTAAAAGGGCGCTCTAATTGCAAATCATAGGCTTCATTCTTATGAATTCCTAAAATCGGAAAGGCCTACTACAGTTCCAAACGCAGATAAATAATTTAACACACATCAATGAGAAGATTCCATTGAGATTTCTAGTGTTGACATTTTTAAATGTAAAATGAAGTGTAGCTTGCAGGTTTGAATATTACCAGTTGACAGAAAGTTAAAAAGTGCCAATTAAATTGTTTCGGAATATGCATTATATTTATCTAGTCTAGCCGTGGTAGTCTCTTCAAATAAAAATATGAATATTTATTTTAAGAGAAACAGTAGTTTCTCTAGAAGGTTTGCAGCAATTTAAATATGGCTATATTTCTTTTTTTTTCAACAAAAGGCTGTTACATCCTATGATTTCTGAAGACCTCTGTATAGGTTATTTGGGTTGCCTGCTAGAATTGCTGACCCACATCAGGATACCAGTTTAAAGGGACACTGTAGTCATCAGTAGTCACCACTACAGCTTAATGTAATAGTTCTGGTGTCTATAGCCTTTGCACTGTCAACACTGCCTTTTCAGAGAAAATGTAGGGTTTACATTGATGGCTAGTTACACCTCCAGTGGCAATCACTCAGACAGACACTAGCTTCCTGGGTTAGTTCCTGCAATGTTTGCAGGACCTACTTTAGATACGTTCAGCGTATCACATTGTGAAGCACTGGCATTTAGAGAGTCTCCACAAACTGCATGGAGGCGCTGAACGTTACCCATGGAGATGCATCGAATCAATGCATATCTATGAGGAGATACGGATTACAAAGGTGTCCTAAATGGAACGTTCTCCTAGCCTTTGTATCTGCACAATACGGTCAGCCTTTCGCCTATTAAATTTAATAAGAACATGTACTGCACTGGTATTATAGCTGCTGGAGATGAGTAAAGGCTCCTGCACAGATCTGCAGGAAACTTTTGTAAAGATTTCCTTATCACATCTCAAATCATTCTTGATAAAATTAAATGCTAAAAATTTCTAAATGCAGTCATCTGTTGAAAATGCAAAAACAAATCATTCTGACTGTAAATCAAAATGTATTTGGGATGCAATAGAGACTGTGGTTGGGTATGCTGGTAAATAAAATACTTCACCTGATTTAACTGCATATTATTCTTACTGCAATGGTTTGTGGTTCAAGCAAACTCAATGCACTGTAATAACAGACTAAAGAGTTACACAAAGTCTGTACTAGATCCTTACCCAGTGCCCAAAGAGTGTCCCCATATATAGACTGGGTTGTCCCCACTTCGAGCTTTTATCCAATCGAAGACATGGAGGGCGTCATAAGTCATGCCACTTTCTGATGGTGATCCCACAGAATCACCCCAGCCTAAAACAAACAACAAACAATTAATGTTTTACATCTAAATTCTAGAAAACTTCAAACTGATCACTTGTTGCAACGTCACCTGTGTTCTAAAATCAGCAGAAGTAAAAAAAATAAAAAATAAAAATGCACAAAAAAGTCATAGGACAAAATAAAAAAAGAAAGAAAGAAAAAATGAATTATATATATTTTGAGTTTTACTAGTAGCTGTAGTGTTGGTTCGGGTTAGAGGGAGCTGCTGTAAAGACAAAGTACTGCACTCTTTAGGGATTTTCAACAAAAACAAACCAAAATGTTCTGTTGGCGTAGGAAAGAAATATTTTTAGAAATACAATATATTAACGATATTAATGTTGCAACTTGAAAAGACCACGATATTTACCAACTGAGCACATCTGGTAAGTGATTCAAAAAAAGCAATTGTCTACCAGATTACAGCTTATCTTATAAAGAATAACCCCTTATCTAGGAATCTGTAGCTTTGTGTTTTGGAAAGTCACATTGAGAAGCCTGTGATTGGACTGTTTTGCTGGCCCAGAGTGCATGCGCACAATCCGAGCCACCAAGGGTGAGATAGAGTGCAGAAAGCGACTGTGAGGGAGTTTTTTTTATTATTATTATTATTTTTTTTTTTTTTAAACAAGCTGTTTTAATGGAAGGTAGGGAGGGTAGATAGAATCTTCTCCTTTCAGACAATGACTGCAAGTGTCATTGCCAGCATGTGGTGTGCTGATAAAAGTATTTTATGCAAAGAACAGACATTAAGCATTGCGAAACAGAGTTCTGTGCTGGCTAAGTCATGTGTGCCAGCAGTTTAACTAGCCCCTGGCACACAAGTGCAGGTTTCTCTGTATGTAAAGCTGAAGTACTCGACATACTTATTCCGACTACTATGATCACTTTAAATCACTTAAGTGGTCATGGTGGCTGGAGTTACACTTTAAGTTTTAAACGTGAGACATTAATTATAAATGTACTCATAAATGATACCATGTTTTTGTTTGTTTGTTAAAACAACAAATGCTCAGTGTAATAAAGACCAAAATTCCTCAGTCTTCACAGCCTGCACTTTTCATTATCGACTTTACAAAGCATATCAAAGCACAAACAATACCTATTGATTCATACTATAGGTGCCAGTGTGTTGTGTGTCACAAGATGCTGAAAGCAGAATTATGTTCCTTCCTTGTACCAAATAAATCAATCTGGCAAACTAGTGCAGTTGAAAAAATGGACATCACATTAGGCACCATGCGTTTCAGGTTTAGAACTCACAATTGTTCTCAGCATAGAGGAAGCCATGTAGAGAACGGAGGGAATATTCATTTCGGGTGACTCAGTACTGCACTGAGATCATCTCTTTCATACACCAGCAATACTGCAGATTCAGCAAAGTATCCAATGCAGAACTTTGCAGAAAGATTAGAAAGATCAACACTCACACGTGCAATAAACGACAGAGAGAACAATAACTAGGTCAAGGGGGTTATGAAGGAGAACAGAAGAAGAAGAAAAAAAAAAGGAAATGGTTTGTTTCTCTCTTATACTATGCATACAAGATTGCTTACGGCCAATATGTTGGCTAAATACACGGGCTGAAAGATAACTGTGCATTGACCAAGCTAGAGTAGACAATAAAAGGATTTTAGATTTTCTCGCTTATATAAAAATTCCTTTATGACTAGTTTCAGTGTTTGTGACTGCAGAAAGATGGAGTTATGTACACAGTGTTTTAGTCTGCAATGTATAGAATGTGGCTGGTGTGGAATAATAATTGCTACTTAACAAAATGTACCCCACCGTTGCAAGCGTTTCAAATGCTCAACATAAAAGATTCTGTTGGCAGGCAAGATTCCCATCCTATTTTGGATAAAGCGATTCTGGTATGCACGTGAAAGTTTTAGTAGTAAACATTTTACACTGTGGTCACCGCAAGATTAGGTGACAACGCTGTCTATACATGCGCAGTAGAAGGCTAGCCATGAAACATTAGTGGATATCATTGCCTGCCCACCCATCGATAAACTGGGTTATTTGATAAACCGGAAATTTAGTAAACTCATTTTTCCACCTTGGCTACTTGGTCTAAGTTTTGAAATTCCCTAAATTCCTTGTTTGTGGAGTAACCATTCTGGGAGCTTGCAGAAATAGATTTACACAATTTAATCAACAATAGGCGAATATATACATTGATTTTTAATTCTTCATTGCAGAAAAAGGGCATCTTCTTTTACAGCCATGTGAATTAAATACTGGAAGGACCTCCTGCACCTCACAATATCTGCACAGTAATATCTGTACAGCCTCTCCACAGAGAAAATAACAGTTCACCTACACCAGGGGAGTGCAGAAGGCAGGTCCCCAGATGTTGTAGAACGGCATCCTCTATACATTTGTTATTGTAGACATGATGCATTTTTCCCCTCTTATACCCATTATAGATTGGTTCAGTTTGCCCATTTTAGCTTTTGTACTTGGCTATTAAATGAATTTTTAAAAAAAATAAGCTAATCGTTGAAAAGAAGCACAGGGAAACAAAGTTTGCTGATATTTTGACACCAGCGCACACACACCTTAGAAGGAGGGGGAACAACACAAACCATAAAGACACTCCTTAGGTATTTATACCTTTCTTATTCACCAAGTTCTATTTACATTACGAGAAGTCATATTATTCAAGGTCAAACTACAGATCACTGCCAAATAGAACCAGAAGGCACTGGGAGCCTATGCAGAGCGACAGTAAAATTGTTGGATGTAAGCCAAAATGCAATACTAAAATAACATTTTTGTTTGTCTCCTGGCATTCAATTCAATTTGCAGAATGTAATTAAATGATATGCTTGCCAATTCAAGCCAAAAACTGAGGACGAGCAGGTTGCTAGAGCACTTATATATCATTTTAGATAATGTTCAAAAACATCCTTGAAACCATGAATAATCTACAGTGCCTGAAGGTACCCAGGTACACGTAAATAAAATTAAAACATATACAATTCTTTGCAAATAAAAATTACATTTATCCAAGAGGCCAGAATAAACCATTTTTACAGGAACCTCAGGAAGAGGGACTACTGCAAGCCAGTGAATGAAGATTGATTAATATGTCTCTGAACCTATTACTCGCCATCCACAACTCAGTGGCACTTTCATAGGCTGCTTCAAGCCCTTACTCGCTCAGAAGAACAGAGTCTAGGTAAATAAATCATCTCCCCTGCTCCCCTTTCACAACTCCTTAAGTCCATCTAGTTTAATGCTGCACAGTCATCTGCTCCTCACAAAGCATCTCACCCCACATGGCAAGTGGCACAAGGAGAGACAGGAGGATGAAAAACGCTTAATAGCTGTAGCATCTCACTGTTAGAGCCTGCAACAGACGAGGAGACCATTTTGGAGATAAGGACTTTACTGTTCTGCGAGTAGCTGGTAAGGCACACTCAGAAATGAGCACACATAGCCAAGTTGTCCCTTATCTGAAATATTTACTTGCTGGCCTCCCCGCTTCCTACTTATATTTTTTTCAATGACAATGCAACAATCTGACAATGCCAACCACTATCCATATCCAACTTGGGGAACTTTAATGACAAAAAGGACTCCGTTAAAGGAGGCACTGTGGTGGAATCTCGGTAAAAATAAATGTAGTAGGCCGAGATTACCACGTGGCATGTGTACGTGCATATGCTGACGTATCGATCAGTTGGTTGCACGAGGCAAGATACAATCAGTAGTGTACGGAGCATGTGCAAGAATACAGGATGTAGTATTCCCCTCCTCCATTGTGCTGGACAGGCCATGCGGTCAAGCAGGAAGTTAATTCTTGTTTGTATTGATTGGTCAAGAGAATGTGCGGGTGGAGCTTAATATGGGAGGAGTTATGTGCCTATATAAGGAGCCTGCACTATTGTCCGGGGCTCAGAACTTGCTGTATTTTGGTGACATTAGTCCCTCTGAGTCCCGATCGGTGATCCAATAAAGAATCTCTTCCTTCCTGAAGAAACCTGTGTCCATCTCTCTGTGCTTGGCTTCCGTCAGTTTCTCCGGTATCATTTGGTGCATTGGCCGGGAAGCTCATCGTTCAACGGTAGCTGAGAGGCAGAGGCGTGAGACGGTCTATCTTTGCCCACGTTCTCTACGGCTGCACCCCTGAACTTCTGCGTGGACCTCCCTTCGTCTCGGCGCCACTGGTCTGTTGTCCAGGAGATCATCGGCCTCTACGTAAGAAGTGCTGGGGTGTCCCCGTCGATGAGTGTGAACTCAGGTTCAGGAACGAGGAGGTAAGACAACTGCTGTTTTAGACGGCAGACCCACTAGGGGTATACCGATTGTGCGGTAGGCCCATAAGGGGTTTGAATTGTGTATGGAATCTGCCCCCTCTGTCGGAGGGAAGGAGCGAAGGCGCACCGCTCAATCGAACGCTCTTTAGTAAGACCGTTTGATTTGGTTAGTCAGGCAGGGTTCTGGTGTAAATAGCCCTAGCCGGACACCGGTGTCTTGTCTAGACTAGCGTTCTAGGGTGTATATTTTGTTCGCTAGGTCGGAGGGACCGGGAGACTAAGCGGCGTCTGTGTAAATTCGGTTCGCTAGCTCTCAACCTATCTTGGCTAAGTGGGAAGGCGTGCAAATTTGGAACCCACTAGATTTTTGATAGAGTAATCGACTAAGAGGCGTCTGTGTAAATTCGGTCCTCTAGTTCGCTATATGTGGTGCTTGGGCAGTGTGGCTAACCAAAACGGATGTAGATAGTTTTAGGTAGTCCATTCAAGCTACTGGCCAATAGTTTAGTTGGGATTGTAAATGTGTTAAAGATTGTTAGTAAAGTGTATATCTTGTTAGATAGCGCAAGCTCAGTCGTCTAGCAAGAGTGTTAATAGTGTGTTGCTGTATCATAGTGCACGGTACCATAACTCTGTATATTTACTGACACTGTATATAAGTACTAATCATTGTCGTCTATTGCATGTTTAACACCATAACCACTAATAATTGTATTGTGACCTTAAATTGTGCTTTGACCTATGCTAACCGTACTGTAACCGCTATTTGTAAAAGACGATGTTACTGGGGTGTGTTATAGACGGGTAATTCATATATAGAGAATTATAGCGTGGGTGACTGTATAGTTTCGCCAAAGGGCATAATATTGTTTATCAAGTGACTGGTGTAACAGCTGTGTGTGTACGGGAATTCCCTGAGTGTTTATTGTGTTATTGTGTACGTTTCACTTGGTAACCGTACCACGTGGTGCTGTTGCCAGAGGAAACGGGTGTGACTGTTGAATAGTACGCGTGCATAGTATTCGTTGTCAACGACATTCCATTGATAAGTATGGGCGCGTCGGAGTCAACGATTCCGGATCCCTTAGGTTGTATGGTAAAGAATTTTAAAAAGGGATTCAAAACATGTGATTTTGGGGTTAAAATGTCTCCTGTACGTTTGGTCACTTTGTGCACTAGGGAGTGGCCTACTTTGGTTGCGGCATGGCCGCCACGTGGTAGTCTGGATCCAACCCTGATACAGCGTGTACACGTGGCTGTGTCAGGTAGGCCTGAACTTTACGGACAGTTTCCATATATTGATTGTTGGAGACAGGCCGTAAACGACTCGCCAAAATGGATTCAGATATGCCACGAGGAGCAATGTCGCCTCATGGTGGCCAGGACTTGTTTGTCCACTAGGACGGTGGTTAGGCCCATTTTGGACACGCCCCCTGAGTCCGAGATCCCTTTGCCGCCCCCTTACTTCCCTACAGGAAGAGGTAACGCGAATGCAGGAAGTTCTATACCCCTCCCCTCATCTACTTCCGCTTCCTCCTCTAGTACAGAATCCACCCCCCTCGTATTAAACCTCCCCTTCCGGAACCAGAACCAACCCCCGTTAGATCTAAATATCCTGATTTGGCGCCACTTCAAACTTCCGGTCAAGCTTCTTCTAGCTCGGCTGGGAGTATTCTATTTACTAACTTTTCCCAAAATCAAGCTCCCACATCCTCATGCCCTATTTCCCCCCGACTGGAACCTCTAACTGACGCCCCTCCACGTAGCCCCATACTAACCCGACAACTGACCGGTACCCAACAATTAAAACATTATCAGATGCCTCTTCGTCTGAATCCCGGGTCAGCTTATATCGATGCCGCAGGTCAAATGGCACATGCTGACCCAGTCTTCGTATATGTCCCGTTCACGACTACCGATCTCTTGAATTGGAAGACCCACAATTCCTCGTACACTGAGAAACCACAAGCTATGACCGATCTGTTCACCTCGATAGTTCAGACACATAATCCGACATGGGCTGATTGCCAGCAGTTATTAATGACTTTGTTTAATAATGAGGAAAGGACAAGGATTAACCAAGCGGCCATTAAAGCGCTAGAGGATAGAGCCCGTGCTTTAAATCAAGCCAATCCGGCAGCATGGGCCGCAACACATTACCCTAATACCGATCCCGACTGGAATGTAAATGGCGCAGATATGGTTCAACTCAGAGCCTATAGAGACGCTATAATTGCTGGCATTAAAGCCGGAGGGAAGAAAGCTATTAACATGTCGAAGACAGTTGAGGTGATTCAGAAAAGTGATGAAGCGCCCAGTGTCTTTTATGACCGATTATTGGAGGCATACCGCTTGTATACCCCCTTTAATCCGAAAGACGCAGATAATTCCCGAATGGTGAACTCCGCCTTTGTCAGCCAAGCTTACGGAGATATTAAGCGCAAGCTACAAAAGTTAGAAGGGTTCGCAGGTATGTCTATTACCCAACTAATGGAGGTAGCGAATAAAGTATATATGAACAGGGAAACAGAGACAAAGAAAGAGGAAGAGCGCAAGATGCGTAGAAAGGCAGATATGCTAGCGGTAGCGATCGCAGGCGTAGATAGACGGGGCCCAGATAGAGGCGATAGTAAGTGGAATGAGGAACCTCTGAGTAGAAATCAGTGCGCATACTGTAGGGAAGAAGGGCATTGGAGAAATGAGTGTCCGCGAAGAGAACAGTATGAGAGAGACAGACCTAGGACAGGTTATGGAAACTTTAGAGGCAGAGCAAGAGGTAGAGGAGGCCCCGGAGGGAGCAATGGTAATAGAGGGAGTAATGGGAACAGAGGAAGTGTAAGGGAAGATAGGTACTATCCAGCAGCGCAAAGGTCCCGCGATAGAGAAGGTAGGGACTTTGTAGGATTGGCTGACACGGTTATGGAGGACTATTGATACCGACCGGGCTCCATCCCCCTTGGTCGTGCGGAGCTTATGGTCGATGTATCAATAGGGGGAAAAAGGAGTGCGTTCATGATCGACACTGGTGCTGAACATTCGGTGGTGACTGATCTAGTTGCTCCTCCATCTGGAAGAACTATTACTGTAATAGGAGCAACTGGAAGAAGTGCTGCAAAACCGGTTCTTAAAAGTCGACTCTGTACATTGGGAGGCCACGTAGTAAAACATCAATTCCTTTATATGCCTGAATGTCCAGTCCAATTGCTGGGACGTGATATGCTATCTAAGTTACAAGCGCAGATTACGTTCCTACCAGATGGAACAACATCCTTAAAGTTTAATGGACCTTCAGGTATTATGACATTATCCGTACCAAAGGAAGAAGAGTGGCGACTTTATACAGCGTTGACTAGCCAAAACCCTAGGAGTGATGAGTCCTTATTCAACATACCAGGAGTTTGGGCAGAGAACAACCCACCAGGACTGGCCCGCAATATTCCACCTATTAAAATCGAACTAAAACTTGGGGTTTATCCAGTGAGCCTAAGACAATATCACATCCCGCAGAAGGCTAAGAAGAACATCCAATCTTATCTGGATAAGTTCATACGGTATGGTATCCTAAAATTCTGTACTTCCCCCTGGAACACCCCATTGCTGCCTGTTCAAAAGCCCGGTACAGATGAGTATCGACCTGTGCAGGACTTGAGAGCAGTCAATGATGCGGTTGTTAGTATACATCCAGTTGTGCCCAATCCATATAACCTGCTTGCTTTAATTCCGGGCGGGGCTACTTATTTTACAGTCTTAGACCTCAAAGATGCCTTCTTTTGCCTCCGAATTGCCGCAGAAAGTCAATGTATCTTCGCTTTCCAATGGGAAAACGCTGTAACGGGCTCAAAACGCCAAATGACCTGGACAAGACTGCCCCAAGGGTTTAAAAATTCACCTACCCTATTTGGTTCAGCTCTAAGTCAAGATTTATTGGATTTCGAGTCCATCCCAGGAGAGTGTGTATTGTTACAATATGTAGATGACTTGTTGATAGCAGCAGTTACAAAGGAAATATGTCAGCAAGCAACGCACGATCTACTACACATTCTCTGGAAGGCAGGATACAAGGTGTCTAGAAAGAAGGCTCAGTTGTAATTGCCAACTGTCAAATATCTGGGATTCCATATCTCTGAAGGTCAAAGAATTATGGGGCCAGAGAGAAAAGAAGCTGTGTGCCAAATACCGATACCCAAGAATAGAAGACAAGTGCGAGAATTCTTGGGGGCAGCAGGCTTCTGTAGGATATGGATTCCCAGCTACGCGATACTGGCAAAACCTCTGTATGCAGCTATCAAAGGTACAGAGCACGACCCCTTCTTATGGACTCAAGAACAGCAAACGGCATTTGAAGATGTGAAGAAGGCTTTGATGAGTGCCCCAGCATTAGGTCTACCTGATCACACACGACCATTCTACCTGTATGTACATGAGCAAAGAAGAATGGCTGTGGGAGTATTGACACAGTACTTGGGATCATGGCAAAGACCTGTTGCCTACATGTCTAAGCAACTGGATGCAGTGGCCAGCGGACTTCCCCCTTGTCTAAGAGCTGTAGCTGCAGCTGCCCTGCTAGTAGCTGAAGCCGATAAACTCACTCTGGGAACGAGTCCCACATGCAGTACAGACGTTGTTGGATTACAAAGGAAATCATTGGTTTAGTAACAGCCGTATGACCAAGTATCAAGCAATGTTGTGTGAAAACCCAAGAGTGCATTTAGAGACTGTAAATACCTTAAATCCAGCTACCCTTTTGCCACAACCTACTGAAAGTCAACATGATTGTTTGGAAGTAATGGATGAAGTATTTTCAAGTAGACCCGATCTTCGTGATTTTCCCATCCAGAACCCCGATGTTCAATATTACACCGACGGCAGTAGTTATGTGAAAGAAGGGATCCGCTATGCAGGATATGCAGTAACAACAATAGACAAGGTGATAGAAGCTCGGCCACTGGCAAAAGGAACATCAGCACAAAAGGCAGAATTGATAGCACTGACACGAGCGTTACAATTGGCTGAAGGTTTAAGAGTGAACATCTACACGGACTCCAAGTATGCGTTTTTAACCACTCATGCCCACGGAGCTTTGTATAAAGAAAGAGGACTATTGAATTCAGAAGGCAAAGAAATCAAGTATGCAGCTGAAATCCTACAACTATTGGAAGCAGTGTGGGAGCCGAGAGAAGTCGGTATTATACATTGTCGAGCGCATCTGAGAGGAGATGGTGATGTAACCAAAGGAAATCGAATGGCAGACAGTACAGCTAAGCGTGCCGCTGAATCGGGAAGACAGGAGTATGTGGGGCATATAGCTGCTCTTATACCAACTCCACTGTCTCAATGGACTCCAGTTTATACAGCTCAAGAAGAGGAGTGGTTAAAGACTGAACCTGGAAAGTATTTGGAGAACAAATGGTATCAGTTAGAAGATGGAAGAATAGTCATTCCAGCGTCACTAGCGGTAGAAATTGTCCAAAACTATCACAACGGGACACATTCTGGGAGAGACAGCACAGAAGAATCTCTCAGAAAACATTTCTACATACCAAGATTGTCCAACTTGACTCAGGCCATTGTACGAAGATGTGTAACGTGTGCTAAAAATAATGCAAGGCAAGGACCAGTAAAGCCACCAGGAGTACAGTTTATGGGGGGACTCCCCATGTCCGATTTACAAATTGACTATACAGTGATGCCTAAATCTGGTGGACATCGCTACCTTCTGGTGGTTGTGTGTACCTATTCAGGCTGGGTAGAAGCATGTCCTACTCGTACAGAGAAAGCAGGAGAAGTTGTGAGATTCCTGCTACGAGAAATAATACCCCGATATGGACTACCCTGCTCTATAGGATCGGACAATGGTCCAGCTTTTGTTCATCAGTGCCTACAACAACTGACTCATATGCTTGGTATAAAGTGGAGGCTTCATACGGCATATAGACCCCAGAGTTCTGGTAAGGTAGAGAGAATGAATAGAACTATTAAGAATCAGTTGGCTAAAATGTGTCAGGAAACCCAACTTAAGTGGAACGTTCTCTTACCCATAGCTCTATTGCGAATCCGCAGTACACATACCAGAAGGATGGGCCTCTCTCCTTTTGAAATCATGTATGGGCGACCACCTCCCGTACTTGGTAACTTAAGGGGGGATTTGAGTCAGTTGGGAGAAGGAATTACCCGGCAGCAGGTTGTAGAGTTGGGTAAGACTATGGAGGAGGTACAGAAATGGGTACAAGATAGATTACCTGTGAATATTTATCCCCCAGTTCATAGTTACCACCCAGGAGACCAAGTGTGGATTAAAGAGTGGAATAATGTACCGTTAGGGCCCAAGTGGAGAGGTCCTTATGTTGTTCTTTTGTCTACCCCTACAGCGATAAAAGTAGCCGAAGTGACTCCGTGGATACATCACTCCAGGGTTAAACCAGCAGCAGTCGATTCTTGGCAAGTTACAGCAGATCCAGAGAATCCCTGCAAGATCCGGTTAAAGCGCACGACTCAGTCGGAGTGACGAGGAACTTTGTGGATTACAAATTTTATTGTTTCAGAGATTTGGTAAGTGAGTGAGAAGGCCATAATAAAGCCTGTCCGCTCACCGACGTATAGTATATAAGCCAGGAAAAGTCTCGAAGGGACCCCTGTGAAGACGAGCAGAACTCCATTCCCTGCAGCCCTTACATCCTGGAAGCTGAGGTGCCTTCGCACGGACGAAGACTGAGGATGACGACGAAAGATGTGTTCTTGATAATGTTTATTTATGTGTATTTTTATATTCAGGAAGGTAGAGGTACCGACACTCCTAGCTGTGAGGTATGCATTAAGACTACAAGAACAGGTAACCATATTTCCCAAACCCTATTTGGCATTCACAATACGAGTGTAAAGGAGATGTATCAAGATGTAGATACCTAAATATAGAATATAGTGTGTGCCATTTAGGAGTAGGAGAACCTAGGTGCTTCAGTCCAGAGTATCAACCTCGTACAATTTGGTTGACTCTCAGGAATGGAGATCCTCAGGGGACCCTAATTAATAAGACGGTATTAGAATCCGTACATTCTTCGGGTGTTCTGCTATTTGATGCGTGTAAGGCGATATCAAGTGGTAGAAAGCCGTGGAATGTATGTGGGGATCTTAGATGGGAGAGGACGTATAGGTCTAACGATAAATATATTTGTCCCAGTAGTAAAAATAAATATGTGAGTCCTAGATGCCCAAATAGAGATTATAACTTTTGCCCATATTGGTCTTGTGTGGGGTGGGCAACTTGGGGACAGACAGTAGACAAGGACATGATTGTGACTAAGTTGCCTACCAATCCATACTGTAGGTCTATGGAATGCAATCCAGTCCATATACTTATAAATAACCCCGACAAGTTCTTAGATAAATATGGTAATTTATTTGGGTTTCAAATATATGGGACGGGTTTAGATCCTGGGACAGTATTGTTTATAGGGATAGAGACAGATACGGTATCCTCCCAGACTCATCAAGTATACCATTCCTTTTATGAAGAGATGAGCATAGATAATAAGATCCCCCATAATGCTAAAAACCTGTTTATTGATTTAGCCGAAAGTATTGCCGGTAGTCTTAATGTTACCAACTGCTATGTGTGTGGAGGTACTAACATGGGAGACCAATGGCCTTGGGAAGCAAAGGAGGTAATGTCCGGTTCTGAGGCAATTGACCAATTAATATCTACACAAGCCGATTATCATATGAGTGTTAGAGGTAAATCTGAGTGGAGATTAAAGACCTCCATCATAGGTTATGTTTGCATAGCAAGGAAAGGAATGATGTATAATACTTCTGTAGGAGAATTAACTTGTCTAGGGCAAAAAGCTTATGATGATGATACAAAGAATACAACTTGGTGGTCGGCTTCAAATGTCTCAGAACCATCTAACCCGTTTGCTAGATACGCCAATTTAAAGGATGTGTGGTTTGACCTATCCATCACATCTAACTGGAGAGCCCCAGCAAATTTGTACTGGATCTGTGGTAAGAAAGCCTATTCGGAGTTGCCACAGGACTGGGAAGGGGCATGTGTGTTGGGTATGCTCAAACCATCCTTCTTCTTGTTACCTATTGAAACAGGTGAGACTTTAGGTGTTGAAGTGTATGATGTGAATCATAGGAAGAAAAGGGGACCCATAGAGATAGGCGCCTGGGAAGATAATGAATGGCCTCCCCAGCGTATTATAGATTACTATGGGCCAGCCACGTGGGCAGAGGACGGTACCTTTGGTTATAGAACCCCAATTTATATGCTCAACCGTATTATAAGATTACAGGCAGTGGTTGAGATCATTACTAATGAGACATCACAAGCGCTCAATCTTCTAGCGAAGCATAATACCAGGATGAGGACAGCAGTATACCAAAATAGATTAGCCTTGGATTACCTTTTGGCAGTAGAGGGAGGTGTATGTGGGAAGTTTAACCTGAGCAATTGCTGTCTTCAAATAGATGACGAAGGGCAAGCAATAGCTGAGCTTACTAGCCATATGGTTAAACTAGCGCATGTGCCTACTCAGGTATGGAAAGGGTATAATCCAAGCAGTTGGTTTGGTAGCTGGTATGAGTGGTTTGGAGGGCTTAAGGCAGTGGTAGGTGGAGTCCTACTGATTTTAATGTTGTGTCTACTCCTGCCGTGTCTTATACCCTTAGTAGTTAGGTCTGTGCAAAGCCTGATAGAAAATATAGCAGAGAGGAAGGCTGCTGCACAGATAATGGCAATTTATAAATATAAGGCTCTAGATCAGGGAGAACCAATGCAGGAAGATGAGTGTTGAAGATTCACATCATAAGATAAGTCAGGTCTGGTTCAAGGTAACTTGCGGTGTATGCAAACTAAGGTTAAGTGATGCCTCAAGTAATTGTGAAATATCAAGAGGCATCAAAGGGGGGAATGTGGTGGAATCTCGGTAAAAATAAATTTAGTAGGCAGAGATTACCACGTGGCATTTGTACGTGCATATGCTGACGTATCGATCAGTTGGTTGCACGAGGCAAGATACGATCAGTAGTGTACGGAGCATGTGCAAGAATACAGGATGTAGTATTCCCCTCCTCCATTGTGCTGGACAGGCCATGCGGTCAAGCAGGAAGTTAATTCTTGTTTGTATTGATTGGTCAAGAGAATGTGCGGGTGGAGCTTAATATGGGAGGAGTTATGTGCCTATATAAGGAGCCTGCACTATTGTCCGGGGCTCAGAACTTGATGTATTTTGGTGACATTAGTCCCTCTGAGTCCCGATCGGTGATCCAATAAAGAATCTCTTCCTTCCTGAAGAAACCTATGTCCATCTCTCTGTGCTTGGCTTCTGTCAGTTTCTCCGGTATCAGCACAATTTGATCTGGGAGAGCAGTTTGTGTGTATTTAGGCATGGTTACATTCAACTAGTGCTTCCCAATTTCAACAGAAGCATTGTTCCCACAACTGACTTATTCCTAGAAAAACAAACAAATGATTATTCTAGGAGCTCAACTTTCAACCATATTAGGAGTACTCCAGAATATTTTTGGGCCATAACAAATAACTAACTATGCTTTCTTACTTACTTTACACTAGATGATGGGTGCCAACACACTCCTTCAAGTCTTGCCAGTAGCCTTGTTTCAGGAAATACCATGCATCATGCATACTATGTTCTGATAAAGCAATTCCAAATGTCTAAAACTATAGAGTTGCTTTAACTCCCCCCTCCGCCCCCCAAATAAAATAAATCCTGCCTACCATTTTTATACCATCAGATTTAAGAACAAAAATAAGGAAATTGTTAAATCGCAATCCTCTAATGTAATGCTCATTGGTTTCATAGCCAACTGCAAGCTGTATTAAAACAGACACACACAGACAAAAAAAAATAAAATAAACATAAACCCACATTGTGTAACGTATTTTTTCATGTAAAGACAATAACAATAAATATGATTAGAGGGTTGCCAGATGAACATTCCGTAAATAAACATTTAGGTAAAAGCACAAATACAGGCAGGCATTCTTTCCCTTACAGAAGTACATCTCAAGCTGAAACTTTTTTTTTCCTCCAGAGTATTTAAGTATGCATTAAAGTAAAGACAAAATTAAGATGTTCCCAAAAAGAATATACACAAAAGAGGATGTGCTCTCTACTTCATATCCCAATCACAAGACACATCTATTTTAATTCTTCATGACCTACCACTTGCTGACTATGCAACCAACAACAACCAGTGAAATCAGGTTATCAGGTTAGAGAGTAAATGCTTTATTCAGTGCTTACCTCTGTAGTCAAACGAAATAACATGAAAACCCATTGAACTGAGGACCTAAAATGCAAAGTGGACAAAGTATTGCGAGTTAGAACAGCTTGTTGATACTACCCAACACGAATTCACTATCTATCATAGTATTCCTCCATTTTGACAGTAGCTAATGAAATCAGGTAAAGATCCAGCAATAGGCAGGTTTTGCAAACGAGTTGCTGAGAATGGGAGTTCCACTGTAGTTCAAACACAGCTGATAATAGAGGGGAAGATACCACCATTCCAGATGGAACAGATCAATAAAGTGGCACACCAGACCACTAAAGCATATATGTGAAGATTATGTCTTTCCATTTTACAAAGTGCAGATTTCAATAGAAATTAGCACCATTAACAAATTAACCTTGTTACACACCCAGCTGTCCGATAACTGGTCCTATTACTTCCTGATTGTACAGCTATAGAAAGTCTGGGCTAGGTTAGAAGACGGCTTGTTAAGGCTCCAAAAAAAAAAAAGGAGATCTGCCAATTTTGCAAACTGTTTTTAGATAAACTCCAATACAAAAAAATAAATAAAAAAATAATAATAAACTCATGCCTGTTTTCACTGGGTGTATATCTACTAAACAGTATATTTTTTTCTTTAATTTGGGCAGTGAAACATCTCTTTGCAGTTAGGCTAAAAAATAATATAATGGGAACTACTTCCTCTTGACATATATTTTAAGACAGCATACAGTTATGCTTCTATTACAGTAGAAACACACATAAGGACAATGGATTTTTTAACTAAAATGTGGTTTAGTAAAGCATTTTAATAAAAAATCTACATGAGATTTATTCAAGAAGAACATAGTTAATTTGGAAAAGTGAAAAGATGACAATTTTTAACAAAATGAAACATAATAAATACCTTGTATAGCTGCACTCTGTGATCACCTCCTCTGTTGTGGGGGACAGGGGGGAGGACAGGAAGGAAGAATTATTACAATGGAGACATTTTACAAATATCAGCCTGCATACACTATAATTAACAGCCAATGTCTGTCTTCTCCACAATGATTCTTCCTACACTTCCAAAGATGAGACTACGTACTGCTACACCTGTCCTGTCTACAGTATACAGTAAGATAAGTGTAGAACTGAAATCCTTACAAAAACATTAAAGGTGTGTAGGAGGAATATGCCAAGCAGTCTGAGAACAGCAAACCAAATTCAAAAGATGACTCCTAGAGCACTTTTAAATTAATTTACAAAGGATCTGTCACATGCTAGGGGGAGTGAAAAAAAATAATAATTCAGGAAGTAGTAGCCATCACTTTTTTCTATATATACACAAACACACACACTTAATGTACATGTATTTAGATTCATATAATAATCTGAATAGTTTGTTGTGACATGAGAGGATGAACTAAGGGAAGAGTAGATTTGCAGAGAGAGGGGAAAGGTTTTGGCATTAAATTTAAAATAATGATTATACCACTAACTGACTTTTTTTTTTTTTTTTTTTTTAAACAAACCAGTTTTAACAAAACTACATCATATATTTTGAGATATGCCCCAGGACTGTCTTTGTTATGCATGCTGTTATGGATGGCAATATTCAGTCTTTCAGGATCATGTGATGCATAAGGCACAACGTCTTAAGGACTTGTGTCAGCCTAAAACGAAAGTCTGAACAATACTTAAGCCCCCATTAGTCACTCACATACTAAGAAATCTTACCGGGTGCCTGCATTTCCATGTAGATAGAGAATTACAGGATAGTTAGTGGACATTACGTCTTCATACCATGCCAGGTCCTTTCCCTGAGCATCTTTCCATAAAACTGCAGGAAGGGTGTGCCTAAAAATACAAAAATCACATTAAAAAAAAAAAAAAAAAAAAAAACGCAACCCAAAAAACAAAAACAAAAAACGTGTATTGTTCATTAGAGATTTGGGTGCAAGCTGCTGTTGGAAACCGTGAGAACTGGGAGAATTGGCTAGGAATAAAAAAAGTACTACTAGCTTCTGCCAAATTTTGAAATGACAATATATATATATATATATATATACACCCATTGCAAACAGATACATACAGCCAACAGGATAGTAGTAGAAAAAAAACAAAACTCCACCAAATACTTAAATAGGAGTATCACATAAATAAATAGATGTAGAAGATGTAAATCTAACAACTTAAAATACAAAGTGCAGCATATGTCCCAATGAGCCAACAGCTGGGCTTCAGGATGGAAGGTAGACCATTCTAATGTATGTGCATTCGGTTTATCTTATTTTATAGCAGAAGAAACACACGATATAACAGCGTTCAGAGGGTTCTAATAAAGCTGCATCTGTTAGCTCAAAGTGACGGAGATCAGATGGCATGGCATTTGTTAAATTAAGTATTATTCACATGTGCAGCAGTACATAAAGTACAAATTATTTTGGTTTCTGAGCTCATTGTCAAACAGCTTCCAGGAGGAAAATGTACTTACTATTATAACAATAAATGCTGCTTTACATGCACAGTGTATTGCAGATGGGAAACCTCCATTTAAGATGGATCAGAAGGGGGCATGGGAGAGCCTCTTCCCCCATAACAACCATCAATGTGAAAGAAATTCACAAAGAAAAAAAAAAAAGAACAAACATTGCCTTATCTTTATCTGTGTAATAAAAAGTTTATAATCTGTGAGGAAAAACAATTTTGCAACATTGAAACTATGTAAAGGACTAAAGTGTTCCTTTAAGAAGACCCGTAACAGATTTAGCTTTTTATTTGATTTTTTTACACCCAAATGTTATACATAAAAGTATTTCATTTTAAAGCTGGAGTGTTCCTTTAAGGGAGGATCAATACAACATAGCACTTACCAGACACCAATGGTTACATCCTCCTCTGGCTGCAGGTAAAAGTTACAGGTGTGATTCAAACCTTGATCCTGAGGCCTCTTAAGATCAATAAAATAAGGAAACCGCACTGGAAAAAAAACAAACATTTTTTTTTTAAATTTAAAATAAAAACTTCAAAATACATAGCATAGAGAAGAAGCTGTGCATATAGATCTATGAAAGGTGTAGACTCTACACACATTGTACACAATAATAATAATAAAAAAAAAAAGTATACAAACATACCAAATCTTTATTTAAAATGTCTTCTTGCCGCTAACCATTGGTGAATGAATATGTAACTCTGGCAAGGAAAGATTTAGCTCTGGTGAGTGTGACATACACTCTCCAGGCTTGCCATGACAAGTAACTTTTAAAGGATTGGGTAGTTCAAGGGACTGGACATTTTAGGACCTGCGTGAACTAATTTTCATCAGATAAATAAGATTTATTATGTGCCCTTCAATGAAAGATAGAAGGGCTTTTCAGAGACCACATCTTACAGTTTTACTATTCAGCATTATGGGCAAGTGAGGGAGATGAAAGCACTTGGGAGAGGGAGGTAAGCATTAAAGGCAGAAACGGTCAAGGGAGGAAAAGGGAACAGAGTGTTCTGGGTTATCAGGGAACTGTGAGCTTACACTCATAGCAGCACTGTCAAGCCGAATTTACCTTTCTTTAAATCTATTCCTCTTCTCTCTCAGGATCTGTTCTTTTTTCCCCCCTTTCTGTCTGCTCTAGTTTTCTTTAAACAGGAGACAAAGTAGGGACTACTTTGACTTATGGAGGTTTCCTACGCTTGACCAGCTTGGACCCACTTCTCGCGGTCAAAGACATTTTCCCACAATTTTTACCCGATCTTGCGATGCTTCCTTTCAATATTCCCCAGCATCCTGTCATACAGATAGGACGCTGGCAAAACTACCGAATTCCGTCCTAACAGAATTAACAGTTTGTTCATTTGTATTAGAATGGCATTCAGTAGTTTGTTCGTATCGGAATTTCATTTGAATCGATCTTATTCGTGCTACGGCTGCATCTTGCAGCCATTTAGTAAATAGGTCCCTAATTTCCACGGTATTAGGGAGGGATCTACCAAAAGACTAGTTTACTAATACCAAGTAAAAATTACTTAATATTAGTAATTATTCTGCCCCTACTCGTTATGTCGCTGGTGACAATGGGGCGAGACATAGGTCCCCAAGGCCCTTGTCAGGAATCCAACGAATAACATGGATTATTTTTTTTAGCGTCTATTTTTTTTTGGCGCTTGGGTCTTATATTTTATAAATTCGACAGGCTTTATGGTTTTTAATTTGGCCTTTTTGGGGAATGAAAAGAGAAGACTTAAAATGGTAAGTATTTATTTTTATTTACAGGGACTTGGTTTTATTGTGTCACCCCTCACTATTTTTAGTGTGAGGGGGGTAGGTAGAAATGTATTTTTTGGGGGAGGGTGGGGAAACAAGGGGCTTGGGGACCCCTAGTCATCCTCCCCAGGTTTTATACCCCCCCTCCTCCCCCCATTTAGAGCCCTTACCCACCGCTCATGGGTGGGGGCCGGGGACAATAGGTCCCCCCCCTGTTTTCATGTAGGGCCCCCCAATCGGCCGCTCATGGGTGGAGACTGGGGGAAGGACAATAGGTCCTCCCCCATCATTGCCATTTAGGGCCCCCACCTGCTGCCCATGGGTGGGGACAATAGGCACCCACCCAATTTCATGTAGAGCCCCCACCCGATGCTTATTTGTGGGGGCAATAGGCCCCCCTTGCCATCTGGGGCCCCCACCCGTTGCTCATGGGTTGGGGCCCGGGTAGGGGGACAATAAGTCCCCCAGTCATTGTCATTTAGTGCATAGCACGCACTCGCAGGGCACAGGTGGGGGCTCGGGGAGGACACTATGTCCCCTCTGCTAGTTGATAGGTGGGGAGAGGAGGAGCTAGTTAATAGATGAGGGGAGTTCACAACAGTGAGCAGCCACCAGCTGCTCACTGTTTAGGTGACATGCCCCTACTCGCAGCATAGCAAGTAGGGTCAGTCGGAAGATTTTAATCTCCCTTATGCTATTATGGGGGTCATATTGACCCCTATAGAGTGAGGGAGGACATGTGGAGGGTTAGGAAGGGGCGGGGAGCAAAGCTCCCTGACGCTTCTATTTTTACATATTACAAAGAGGGATCTGCGAGCTGGCAGCTCCCTCCTTATAATAAACCAACGAACAAACGAAAAGACATTCGGTATTTCTGAAGAATAATTGGTCAAAATTCCCGTCCGAATGCCGAACTTTGCATGTGCGGGAATTTCACAGCGCTATCTAATGTGGGCAGGGACTTCATCTACCCACAAAAAGATGGTGGCGCCCAGGACCTAGGTCCGGGCAGAAAATAAACATTAAATATAGGTAATATAGGGGTTTAGGGGCATTTGGGGGCGACCAGGGGGGCTATTAGATGTATTAGAGTCGGGAGGCCATTTGTCGTCTACTAAAAATACATCCAGTTATTTAAATTTGCATAGGGATTTGAGATAGTGAGCAAGTGACGCTTTTCTTTGGTTTTTATTGTATGAATTGGGGCTGATCATCATTGCAGCCACCCAGGAGTAGAGAGTGAGTTTGTCTGCAGGACTTATTTTTGTATGGTTTTATCTGCTTAACTGGAAAGCTAAGTAAAATTTAGTCCCTGTCTGAGGTTTTATGGAGTACAACTTCTGCTGAGCTCAGTCACGGAGTCAGTTCTGCTTTTAGCCCTCTCTTTTACCTTGTAAGCATGTGACACGGTGTCATAGTCAGAAATCTCTTCCTTAACTCCCTTTCTAGATGAATATAATACATCTAAAGATCACATGATTAAATTACACAAGCCATGAATGCAAAGATAAGCAATATCATATGATTTTGACAAATTTGCCTACAGAAAGCTGGGAAACCATTTGAGCAAACCAGACAAATAGCTTGATCAAAACATCTAGTTAATCCCTGGAGCTTGTAATAAACCAGGTATTGTGCTTTTTTTTTTTTTTTTTTAAGAAGGGGGTGTGTCAGTAAAAAAAAAAAAAAAAAAAAAGGTTTGTGTACAAAGTTTGACCTAACAAATTGTAATACGTTCATGCCCTAGGTTACATTACAAAAGCATTTTCCAAATACAACAGCATTACGTAGTAAAGTGCAAACATTATTTTAAATAACCACTTCTTTCTTTAGCACTTTCCAGAAGGATGTCTTTTTTGTGGCTTTATATTGTTTATAAGTGGTTCTGCTTTAAGGGCAGTTGAGACTGGGTATTCCACAGGTTCTGTACAGTGTTTAGTATAAATGTCCATGAAGGCTTGACTATTCAGCTGCCATCTGCGGCAAAGGTTTAGGAGCATGGCACTGGAAATCACAAAACAGGAGCTTGGGAAACTTCAAAACACTTTCCCATAGCGAATTAAAATCTCATGTTCTTTAAATGGAAAGCCTCCCTAATTTCTTGGCAACTGAGACTAAAGTGGTAACGCCTTGTCTGTATTTAAAGGGATACTATAGTCATCAAAAGAACTTTAGCTTAATATATAGTGTATAGATCATGCCTGTGAAGTTTCATTGCTATTTAGGAGTATAGATTAGTGTATAGATCATGCCTGTGAAGTTTCATTGCTATTTAGGAGTTAAATCACTTTTGTTTCACTTTATGCAGCCCTAGCCACAATTCCCCTTGTTCTTAATGACTGCTTGCATGATAACAAAATGGTTTCATTTTCAATCAGATGTAACTTAAGTAAAAAAATGTTTTTGGGTCTGCTGCTCTGTAAATTGAACATTAATTACATACAAGAGGCTCCTGAAGGGTCTAGAAAGCTATTACGAGAGCAGGAGATAAGAAATTCTAGATTAAACATAATTTGCAATAAAGATAGTCTAAACATTAGATGACTTTATGGGAAGAGTTTAGGAAGGCTGTGCAAGTCGCATGCATGGAGGCGTGCCTAAGGCTGCATAAACCAAGTGATTTAACTTCTAAATGGCAGAAATTTCAGCAGTGAGACTGCAGGGACATAATCTATACACTAAAATTGATTCCTTAAGCTAAAGTTATGTTGACTATAGTGTCCCTTTAATGTTTTGTGCTGCTGGGATTTCCTGCTATTTAGGTACTAGCAACCAAAACAGTGTTGCAATATGTGTGCATTTAGAGTCAAACCTGCACTAACACAAACTATAACATGGAGAGGATATTTGCCCCTTTAAATGTATGCATGATATGGTGGCAGATAGCAGTTATAGTGCTAAGACTTCTGACAGCCTCTCCATACCACAAAATGTCTAAACCACTCAAGTAGGATGACCGTTTTTGCATGTGAGCAGTTGGCTTGTTCATGAAATAACGCATTACTGGCTATGTGGAGATTTAGGCAAACTTGTCTCTTTTCTTTCTACTGGACAACTACCATCAATGTTAGTCAATGGTTTGTTCAAATTAAGTCTGCCAACCTTGGCTCTATATATAATGTATACAGATACACCTATTAGCGGATGAAACACACTCAGTGGGCAGTAGGTGAAAAATTCACAACAATTACCCATGTACTGTAAATAAGGACTCAAAGCAATATAGAAAAAAAATACCCAAAGGTAATCTACAATACAATAGTAACAGAGAAAAACATGTGCAATAATGTTGCAACAATTGTGAGTTAATAATTTGATAATAAGTCACACTCACAAACCAATATTGATTGTAAGCATATCTTAAAGTTGGAGAAACCTCAGGACTTGTGGAACATCATGGCAAATATAGAAGGAAACAAAGAAAATAATAGTGCAGGGTATCTTAATAAAATGACACTTTAATATAAAGGCACACTTTCAAGATGTTTTTCTCGGTTACTATTGTATTGTAGATTACCTTTGGGTATTTGTTCTATATCAACCTTGGCTCTACACTGAAACAATCAACAGAATTACAAATTTGGAAGAAATCAGAACACTTACCTAAATTTAAAAAGACCAACTGAGTTTGGATAGCAGGACAGATCTTTACTAAAAATGGAATGGCTATGTACAATCCAACCAAGAAGATTAGGCACATTCGTAACCGGGACCACAAACCATAGCGCCTAAAAAAATAAATTAAAAAAATATACATTAGATGGATAACAACTTTGCAGGATTAAATGTCTGTAAATGTCTGAGTAATTGTACCAAGATCATTTACATATAACCAGCATTTTTCCCCAAAATCTTTTTTCCAAAATAGCTTTTCAAAACAATCTGTATTTGTGATCATACCAGGACCCAGAACTCAAATACTATATGATACCCTCACCAGTCCATTAGAGACTAAATAAAACTCCAAGTAGCTCAGGAAAAACACTTTATATCAAAAGAAATGTGACAGATGGTGGTACAGAAATTAATTCACATCAAAACACGAATGACACAAATTATCCAAGTCACTTTTTTTTTTATAATATTGGATATTTTATTCACCTTCTGTATATCTACCACCCTCTTTCCTACTGCAAGCATGAACGTTTACAAAAACCTTCAACTGCTATAGAGTGAAGGCAACCACAGAGAATGCTTCCAGAGTGTATTCATGCAACACAAAATCAAACCCTTACAAGCAATTCAAGCTTTGACATGGAATCAAATAGTAAATACTTGTTCTGTCACAGATACTTTCCCTACACTATAGACTTTGTGCTTACCCTTGGATCAAAAGGCATGTTAAAATAAAAATAAAAAAAAAAATAAAAAAAAAAACACAAACACTTATTTTGTATTATTTTAGTTTTACATACAGCAGCATGACCTAAGCAGCATGCCTTAGAAGCTGCAGTGCTATTCTAGAACACAGTGGATCTCTTCATTGCAGAGAATGCATTAACCTGTAACCAAAAAATATACGGCATAAAAATAAGTATTCAATGCACCCCAGAGACCTTCCTTTTGCCAACAGATATGCTGGAGTTTGGATGCATAAATAACCGTTTAGAAATCAAACAGCCGTGCTTTGGAAAGGCTGCAGTTTGGGTGTATAGATCATGCCTCTGCAGTATCACTGCTATGCTGCCTGATCCAAACCTCCTCTGGCTTTGACTCATACAGCCTTCATGGAAAAAATTATCTTTAAACGTTATCGTCTGCTGGGTCTGTTGGAAATTGTTGTACATAATGACATGGTTTACTATAAAAAGAAGGTTAATAAAAAAAAAAGCCCACATACTGGACTAAATCAGATCAGTGGAATTATTAAAGGAACACTCCAAGCACCATAACCACTACGTCTCCTGTAGAGGTTAAGGTGCTAGGAGGGAACAGCAGTTCTCCCAGTGTAAGTAGTCAAAAGCGTTTGAGAAAGGCCTGAGAAATTACCAATGGACTGCCAGGTGGCACCTCCCATCGAGCAAGAAGGCCGTGCCGTGCCAGTGCAGGAGCTTCCAGAAGTACACAAGGAGGTGCCCAGTGGACCCCAAGTACGTTGTAAAACTGTTCTCAAATGGTTTGGCGATTTGCCCTTGAAGGAACCAGGACAGCTGACTGTAGTAGTTATTGTCCTTACAGTATTCCTTTAAAGGATGCGGAGAAATAAAAATTATATATATAAAGTAATATAGAGAGACTATACTAGCAAAACCTTGCAACCTTTAGTATATATTCCTAATGTAAACCATTAGGAGGAATGAACAACACAATTTGTACTGTTTACCAAATATACCATATTTCAGATGCAGCATACAGGAGTGAAGAGGCAAAAACAAAGTTTGAGTCCAAATGCATGTCTAGCATATTATATAATCCAGTTTTATTGCAAATTGGGTATTACTGTAGGTAGTGAGAACCCCATAATTAAAATTTGCACAATACACAGAGCCATCTGAAATAGCTGCAAGGTTCTCTCCAAGCAATTATTTGAGTATTTCAATATCAGTATGGAAGCGGTGAGCCGGTTAGCTGCTAGTTCTACGGAAGTTATTGGGAAAAAAAGAAAGAAAAAAAAAAAAGAAAAAAAAGAAAAGACAGAAAACCACTGTCAATTTCTCAAAATTATTATAATTGGCAATAGTGACAACACAAATTGGTAGTTTCCCATTTTTCACAAATCAGTTTTAATGAAACAGTTTAAAGATGACCTATAATGGTATCTGCAGACACATAATGTGCTAAAATAAATAAGTGACAAGGATAAAAAAAGAGACTCAGCACAAGATACAAGACCACTGTTCCATTTAATACTAAATCTGCCAACACACAGGCTATACCTCAAGATAATACAGAGCCTGGAAGGGCTGCAATCAACTATTCTTTTCAGAATTTCAATTAAGTAAATCCACTGATTTTTTTTTTTCTATTAAATTGAAAGAGAAAAAAAGAAGCCTGTGTATGTGCTAAAAGGCACAGGTAACAAAATCAATGCCACATACCTTCATAGCAGGACTCGACAAACCTCAGACTAGGAGTTTTCTCCGGAAGCTTAGGATTTGTGAGCTGGTCAGTTGAGCTAGTGAGGGAGGACGCAGGCACCGGTCAGCTGTGGCAGAGCAGAGGACGGGGCCAGCCGCCTGCGGTCATGCCTGGTCGGCCCTGCCATCACTCAACACCGCGTGAGAGGGAGATTACAGCAGCCCCACTGGACCCCAAAGAAAGTCCATCCACTCCAGCTCTTTCAAAATGTAGGTAGGCTGGGTGGATTTCTATTACAATACACATTTTTTAAATGATACATTTTTGAGTGTGTCCGTCTCCCTCTGATTTTTATCCAATTTTTTCCCACCCCTTGCCGGTCTCGCCATGGCTGGCCCCACCTCCATGGCTAAGACTCAATCTTGATGACTTTAGCCAAGCCAATGCTGTCCTATAGGAAAGCAATGCTAGGCTATTGCACATGCACTATTCAGCATCTCCCCATAGAGATGCATTGAATCAATGCATCTCTATGGGGAACATTCAGTGCGTGGAGATGCTAAACGTCATTGCTACACACTGTGCAGCACTGGACTAGGAATCACCTAGTGACTGTTACTAGAGGTGTGATTTGCCATCAATGTTGGCAGTGTTTAAAGGCTGTCCTTGCAGGCTTTTTAATGTTAACACCAGAAGCACTACATTGAGCTGTAGTGGTAATGGTGTCTATAGTATCCCTTTAAGAATTTTATTTTGGTCGCTGAAAATTAAGCTTTGTTAATAAAAATATCTGGCTCCTAACATTTTTAGCTGCTTCCAAATTTGTCAAGCCCAGCTTGATAGGAAGAGTCTGCGTGGACTTTTTAATGCATGTTATTTAAGTATGTACTTTAATCAGTCACCCAGGCAAACCTCTTACCGTGGGTATTGGCCTCTTCACTGCCTTCAGGACTGTGGTATTCAGGCAGACTTTATACAACCAGCATATCCATTATCAGCACTCTTTTGTAAAATGCATCATTGGATATATAAAACGTACCTAAATTCTCACCAAAAACTTCCTAAAATGTCTCCTAGCACCTTCTGGAAGGAGGATCTGAAAGAACCTAACCCAGGTACTTATACTAGTCTTTATTCTAAATTACTAAATGTACTTAGGGGATTAAACACACTAAACAACCATGGAGACAGATAAACTGCTGCTGTCCTGTGTTTCAGCAGCAAATGGGGATTTGAACAACTGACAGCCTAAATTGTTTAAACTATAGGCTTCCATCTGTACCCAAATGTAAAAATCGCTTACAAAACCTGCATTTCTCTTGTCTGCTGCCTTTGAAAGCCCTCTCCTAACCCAGGGGTTCTCAATCGAGTCCTCAAGTACCCCCTACCAGTCCAGGATTTAGGGACTTTCGACAGTCAGTTCAGAACGTGTCCAGGTCACAATAAAACGTAATGTTCTTTGATCATATATGGTTGTTGGCAGCGGCGGAAGGTGGCACGCACAAGTAGCTAGTGAAGTAACCTCCCTGAAATTAGTTTTTGCATGTTGGGATTTCTGGGTAAAGTACATGCTGCCATGTTTGATCAGGAAACGGTTTTATCCATCTAAAATAGTACACTTAAAATAACAGGGGATTGAATCTGGTACAGATCATAACTTAAAGAAGAAAAATAAAAAGTGCGAAGCGTTAAGGACTATAAGATAACTGAATAATTAGATAAAGCAGGGTTGTCCAACATTCGGTAATCCGAGGGCCGCATGCAAAGTTAGCTTTGATTCCGACCACTCCTTCACCCCTTATATCCAATCAATAGCCAAATCCTGCCACTTCTATCTCAAAAAGATAGCGCGCATCCGACCCTTTAACGTCTGATACAGCCAAGATGCGTGTCCATGCCGCTGTCGTGTCTCACCTCGACTACTGACTGACAGCAAATAGCACTTCAAGCTATTGTAGGTCCGATATTGTTACTTTTTCAATGCTGACAGTCAAGGGTTGAGTAAACAGTTAAGTGATTTAGCAAAGAGGAATTGCCAGTTTAGATATAATGGCCCAAGGCCCTAATCCAGTGATGGCTAACCTTAACACCATAAATTGTTTCTGGACTACATTTCCCATGATGCTCAGCTAGCTTTTACAGTCTCTAAAAGCTAGCTGAGCATCATGGGAAATGTAGTCCAGAAACAATTTATGGTGTCAAGGTTAGCCATCACTGCCCTTATCTAATACCTGTAAATTACTTTACTTATTAAGTCTGCTTATATAGGTGTGGCAGCCATACAAGATAAAATCTATTTAGTAAAGAGGAACTGTCACTTTGGAGATAATGGCCCAAGCCTGCAATCTAATAGCCAGCTGTAAGTGAGTAGCTATTAAGTCTGCTTATATAGGTGTGGGTGTATGTGCTGGAATGCAGTGCCAAAATTGTTTCCCTTTCTGTAAGTGGATTCACAAGCTATCGTGGGCAAGCATGCAAGGCGGGGGAGGGGGGAGCAAACTGCTTTTCTACAACAATACGCAGCAGACCTGATGAGCTGGAGGGTGCAGAAAGCCCAGTGTGGTGTGAACATAGTCAGTGGGTTTAACCCCTTAAGGACCAAGCTTCTGGAATAAAAGGGAATCATGACATGTCACACATGTCATGTGTCCTTAAGGGGTTAAAGGGACACTATAGTCACCTGAACAACTTTAGCTTAATGAAGCAGTTTTGGTGTATAGAACATGCCCCTGCAGCCTCACTGCTCAATCCTCTGCCATTTAGGAGTTAAATCCCTTTGTTTATGAACCCTAGTCACACCTCCCTGCATGTGACTTGCACAGCCTTCCATAAACACTTCCTGTAAAGAGAGCCCTATTAAGGCTTTCTTTATTGCAAGTTCTGTTTAATTAAGATTTTCTTATCCCCTGCTATGTTAATAGCTTGCCAGACCCTGCAAGAGCCTCCTGTATGTGATTAAAGTTCAATTTAGAGATTGAGATACAATTATTTAAGGTAAATTACATCTGTTTGAAAGTGAAACCAGTTTTTTATTCATGCAGGCTCTGTCAATCATAGCCAGGGGAGGTGTGGCTAGGGCTGCATAAACAGAAACAAAGTGATTTAACTCCTAAATGACAGTGAATTGAACAGTGAAATTGCAGGGGAATGATCTATACACTAAAACTGCTTTATTTAGCTAAAGTAATTTAGGTGACTATAGTGTTCCTTTAACACTAGGCACTGCCTCTCTCAGGCCTAAAGAGAGGAGGCAGGATCTACCCGAGGGGGCAGAGCCTAGTCCCGAAACCCCTGTCTTTGTACAGCACATTGGGCGGTCCACACTCACGTCATCGGCCCTGCCAGCTTGTATGTGTACGATTATTTTTTCACAACCCACAGGGCCTATGGCTTTGTTACATAAGCTGAAGTCACAATCCACAGGTGGGCCGCATAAAATCCCACTGGCCCGTGGACAGCCCTTAGATGGAGGATCCATGCATTCAGAAAGTGTACAAAAGTGCATGTTTTAATTTGAAAATCAAGCAGACGCTGACAATATTTCAGCCAGTTGTGGCTTTTGTCAAGTCTTGACTATACAAAACCTTACAGTTATCTATACAGCACATATAATCAGCTAATAATCCTGTAAACAGATAATAGTGCACAGGGATAGGCAACCTTCTGCACTCCAGATGTTGAGGACTATATCCCCCATAATGCTGGCGCTTTTACACCCATAATGCTGGCAAAGCATCATGGCAGGTGTAGTCCAAAACATCTGGAGAGCCGAAGGTTGCCTATGCCTGAAGGGGCTTACTGCAAATAAGCTTGGCACTAGATCATGCAAAGCATAATCCCAAATCACCTGATTGAATATAAAACAATCCGAACGATAACACTTATTTCTGGGTTGCACTGGTGATCTAATACACATAAACCAGTAGCTGTAAGCGGAAAAAGAAACCTATACTGCCCTGAAAAAAGTGGCACATATACGTGCTGGTCTTCTGATATGCAGTGGTCAGAAGTCCGTCTTAAGAACCCTCCATGTCCCACTAGCAACTGTATTAAACGTTCCGGCACCTTTATCCGAGTAAAACACAGCTAACTTTATACACTCTGCTCAACTAGACATTATCAGCGCGTTTCACACTTTCCTTTGTTTTTTTAAAGGGCAATTGTAATAACTTTTTCTAAACAGCAGTAATGCAAAGAGTAAACATGCCCAGTGCTGTATGCAGGCCAACTAATCGATGAGATTCTTTGACAAATATTTTCATGATCTATGATCGATAATTTGTTGCAACTCTAAAGCCTGGCATACGAGTTTGATTTTCTTTTCCCAAGGGAACTGAAAAAATAAGGTTTTAGAGGCTCACTGACAAAAACTATAGTAACATTGGGGTTATGTATAAAAAAGGGTCATATTCTGATTAGTGGTCTAAAGTACCAAGAGCGGAGCAGTCATTAAGGAAACCAGTAGGCACTAACAAAAGAGACGCCATACTCTCTCAAAGGAGACATAGGCCCAGAAAATCGATTTGTTAAATTTCCAGGTGTGAATACGGACCATGTAACATTCCAAAACCCCATTGTTTTAGACCTGTAAAATGTATAGTAACTATGATGCCAACAGGTAAAGTGCAGTTTTTGTGTAAAATATAAAAATAAAACAAAATGATATCACTAGCTTTGGACAAGTAGCTAAAAAAAAAAAAAAAAAAAAAGGAAAAACAGACAGGACATACCCAATTTTGAATACACTGTGCTGACTTTTTTGCAAATTGTGTGCTATGATGGGAGCAATTCTCATTCCTGGGCAGTCATACAGTCTCAAAAGGCAAGATAGGTCCGGCAAATATCAATATGTACAAACTGAAATGGGGTAGTATCACCTACATTTGTCCCTGTAACTGTTGTATTTGGGGGATCATCACTGTGGCGGAACCAACCTCGCCACTGAGAACTGGAGAAGCCTGGTTGCTAGCCTCCTGCCCAGTGATTATGGTCCCTGGGAGATATTGCCCTTTAAGGGACTGAATTGGGGCTTATGGACTGCTACCATAATGTACTGACCGTTTAAGAACTACTTTTGGGCAGGTGGATTGTATTATACTGTCCCTAGCTCTTTAAATACTTTGGGGACAGATTGGTACTTTTGTATATGGCACTTCGGACACAGTCGAAGTTACCGAAGTGGCCGGTATCGGACAAAGGACCACGTGGCGGCGGCCATTTTAACTTCGAACACTGCCAACCCTTAACATCAACTCCACTTCGACACTTCGACCAAAGTCGAAGTACAGGCACACTTCGAATGGGACTTAGCCGTTTTTATGCCAGGAATTGACCGACCGCACAGCCCAAATCTATGGAACTGTTTTGGGCAAGAAAATGTGCTTGCGGTCGGTCATAAAAGGACTTCCGTGTAACTTTTGATCCACTGGAGGGATTTGCCTGAATTTTGGAAGTGTTTATGTTTTTTTTTAAAGATTCTTTATTTTTCAATTTTCATATTTCGCATACAAAAAGTCGTATGTACATTTTAACAGAAAAAAGAGGTTGGTTATATGGGTAATAACAATAAGGTACGACATTGTATTGTTTGCACTGTAGTCTGGCATAGAGGTTTGTTGGCTTGCATTATACCTTTCTTTGAGGACCGTAGTATGTGGGAGGTCTTGCGTGCGACCCCACAGGTTATTTTATCAATGGTCATATGTCGTTGAGGAGATCGTGGTTTGTCTGAGGGGATAGTGGTCCGGGTTGAAAGTATGTCGGCGAAGAGAGGTGATATAGTTTATAGGTTTGTTAAGCCAGGTGGTTCGGAGGTAGTCGTTCTTTTGTTAGGGAGGGGGGGAGCAGTTGTCATAGGGGCTGCAGCCTTAGATTATTCTTTGGTTGCGGCTATATCACCAGACCCTAGCATTTGAGTCGGGTGCTGTAATCAGTAGGGTTGTTGGGCAGGTGGGGGGGTATTTGAGGGGTAAAGGGAAAGACTACATAGAAGGGGGTAGGTGTTGCTGCCCTCCTGAGTAACCCACCGGGCTCCGGATGGGTCGGGTGAGGCGGTTGTGTGGGTGTCAGACGCCATTTTCGTTGTACGTTAGTGGCTTTATTTGAGTGGTCTCTCAGATCACCATGGTAGGGTGCTGTGTCCTTCTATCCACGGGTCCCAGACTTTGTGAAATGATTTAGGGGTGTCATGTATTTGCGCTGTTAGTCTGTCCATATCTATGCTGTCCGTGATTTTTGTGTGTATTTGAGGGTGAGTGGGTATACGTTGTATGGACCATGTTTCCGCAATTGCTCTGCGTGTGGCTAGGGCCACTCTTGCTATGAGTTTGTTTTCGTTACGGGTGAAGATGTCTAAGGGTTTGGAGAGTAGTAGGGACCATGGGTCTCGGGGTACCGGTTTGTCAAGTATTTTGGTTAGGAGAGTCATGATTGTTTCCCACAGGGGGGTGAGTTTTGGGCATGTCCACCAGCAGTGGAGGAATGTGCCAGTTTCGCCACATAATTTCCAACAAAGGTTGGTGGGGCTTCGTTTCATAGCCTTTAAACGGCAGGGAGTGAGGTACCATCTGAAGAGCATTTTGTATGCCTGCTCCTGATGGGTGACGCAGATTGAAATGGATTTAATGGATGCCCAGATGTCAGCCCAGTCTGTGGGGTCCTCGGGGGGTCCGAGATCTTTTTCCCATGCCGTGATGTATGGGAGGGCTATCTGAGTGTGATGTGTGGTTAGTGTCATGTAAATAGTTGATATTTGGCTCTTTCTGGATGGTGAGTGAAGGGTGTCTCTTTCAAACCCGGTCAGGGACGAGGTGGCTGCCATGCGAACCGTATCCGTTGCTGCGAAGCTTCGGAGTTGGAGGTAGCGGAAGTAGTCAAATGTGGTTAAGGTTTCAGGATTGGGGATTTCGGTGTATTGCAGGAGCTTGCCGTTGGGATAGAGGTGTCCTAACCTAATTATGTCGCGATCTTCGAAGTGGGCATAGTGTTGTGGTGTGTGGCCAGGTAGGAACATTTTGTTGCGGAGGATTGGGGTAAGGGGCGATAGGCCTGTGGACAAGTCAAATTTATCGCTGAGTCGGTCCCAGAGGTCCAGGGAGTGGGTGATTGTCGGGGAGGTGGGGGGTGGCAGTGGTCTATATTGCCTTTGGAGCCACATGTATTGGGAGGGGTGGTCTCGGCCAAAGATGAGATGTTCCAGGTCTACCCATCGTTTGTGTGCGGGGGGAAGGTGCCAGTGCTGGATTTGTGTCAGGTGGGCTGCATGTAGGTAGTGTGTGAGATTGGGGAGGCCTAGACCTCCGGAGAGTTTGGGTACATACAGTGTGGCTCTACGGACACGGGGTTTTTTCCCCATTCCAAATGAATCGGTCTATGGCAGTTAGTAGTCGTTTGAGGTCAGTTTTATTACAGGGGATGGGTAGTGCTTGGAAGGCGTAGAGGAATTTGGGTTGGAGGTTCATTTTGACGGAAGCTATTCTTCCTAGCCAGGATATGTTCATCGGTTTCCAACGTTCCAGGTTTAGGAATGCTTTCTGGAAAAGTGGGGGGTAATTGGCTGTGTAGAGGGCGGTGGTGTCGCTAGTGATTTGGACTCCTAGGTAAGTGATTGCCGTCGGGCAGATACGGAAGGGGAGATCCAGTTTCAGGGAGCGGATAACGGGTTCAGTGAGGTTGAGCGGCATGAGGTCTGATTTAGTGGCATTGAGTTGGTATCCCGATATCTTTGAGTATTCTTGCAGGGTTGTTATGAGGGCGGTCAGGGTCGGGATGGGGTTGGTCAGGGTAAGGAGGATGTCATCTGCGTATGCTGCGATGGTGAATGTGTCTTCTCTGATCTTGAGCCCCTCAACGTGTGGGTTGTTACGTATGGTCTCTAGCAAGGGTTCGAGGGATATGGCGAATAATAGGGGGGACAGGGGGCAGCCTTGACGGGTTCCGTTCCGGGAGGGGTAATATTGGGGATTAGTAGCTGTGCGGTCGGAGTGTGGTACATTGCTTGGAGAAAGTGGGTAAGTTCTTGTGGGAATTTGAATTTGCGGAGAACTGCGAAAAGATAGTCAAATGCCTTCTCGGCGTCTAGGGAGAGTAGGGAGGCGTTTATGGTTGGCGTACCAAATTAGGTCTATGGCCCTTCTGGTGTTGTCTTGTGCTTGTCTGTGAGGGATGAAGCCTACTTGGTCTGGATTGATGAGTCTTGGTAAGAGGGGATTAATTCTTGTTGTCATTACTTTGGTCAGGAGTTTTAAGTCTATGTTTAGGAGTGAAATGGGGCGATAGTGACCTGGGTCCTCGTGGGATTTCTCGGGTTTAGGCAGGAGGGTGATGTTGGCTTGTGTCATGTCGGGGGGTAATGGGTTGCCTTTGAGCATTTCATTAAAGACTTTGCATAGTCGTGGGGTGAGTATGTCTCCGAATGATTTGTAATAGATAGCTGTTAAGCCATCTGGGCCGGGGCTTTTATTGGGTTTCAGGGTTTGTATTGCTGCTTGTAGTTCCTCTGGGGATATGTCTGCTGAGATTAGCGTTCTGGCTGTATCGGTGAGGGAGGGGAGGGAAAGTTTCTTGAGGAAGTCATCTGTTAAGGATCGGATAAAGTCAGATTGGGGGTCTGGGGTGTGGTTGTAAAGGGACGTAAAGTATTGCTGGAAGGTTTTCCCAATTGTGTGTGGGTCGGTACTCATTGTGCCATCCGGTGTGCGGATCTTAGAGACTCGTTTTGTGTCTGTTAGGTTTTTGAGGCGTTTTGCTAGCATCGAGTCTGCCTTGTTGCCCTTCTCATAGTACTTTTGTTTGGTCCATGTGAGTGCTTTGGCTGTGGTTGAGAGGGAGAGGCGTTTGAGTAGAGCCCTAGCTGTTGTGAGCTGGTCAAGGTGAGAGGGGGTCGGGTGTTGTTTGTGGAGGGTTTCTAGGCGGCTTATTTCAGAAATGGCGTCCATTAGTTGTCTGTTGTGTTGTTTTTTGCGTGCTGTGGCTATAGCAATCAGTTTGCCTCTGATAACTGGTTTGTGGGCCGCCCATAGGGTGATTGGGGAGGACACGGAAGGGTCGTTCAGGGTGAAATATTCCTTGATGTCTTCCGCTAGGGACATGGTTATGAGCTTATCTTGTAGGAGTTGTGAGTTGAGTTTCCATGTCCAGGGACGTGTCATGTTGGGGATTGAGAGGGTAAGGGAGATGTCGGCATGGTCCGACCAGGTTATGTGGCCAATGGAGGTGTGTGTGATCCTCGATGTTATGTTTGGGGAGATGAGGAAGTAATCGATGCGGGAGTAAGTGTTGTGGGGGTGGGAGTAGAACGTATAATCTAGAGTTGAGGGGTGTTGGGCTCTCCAGATGTCCAGGAGGTTATGTGTGTGTAGGAAGTGGGAGAAGGGAGCGCGTTGTGTGATGGTCGTGGGTCGCTCTGGGTTTTGGTGGTGCGGTCAATAGACGGATGGTGTGTGGCGTTGCAGTCGCCACCTACAATGGTGAATGTGGCTTTGAGCGTTGTTAGATGGGCTGAGAATGCTTGCCAGAATTGTAGTCCTAGCACAAATTGTAGACTGTGCACCCCAATAACCCTTACTAAATCTGTCATTTAATACTGTTGGCTTTTACGGCAATAAAATACACCCATTTGTGTGCCGTGATTGTAACGGATCGCCTGGCACCCCGACTGGGTACCTCCGTTAATGGATGCTCCTAGCGCTTCCTGAGGACTCCAAGCACTCTGGCAGACACCACAATCACCGAACCGATTCAGCATATGAATCTTCTCAAGCATAGGAATACTGTAGACCGTTGAATAGGAACCATACGAATAGGCGTACACTCCTAGCAGTCAACTGGAACAGCATGCAATAAATCCTTCCCCCAATAATGAGACGACACTTCACTTTGAGGGTAAAACAGGAACTCTCGACTGGCTCATCCAGCCTGGCTTTTATTTCCATCTCACACATACAGGCCACACCCAGGGGGAGGCATAAAATAACCAATCCGAGATATGTTACCACCCACACATCCCCTCCCCTTAGCCTGAGAGATAATCTACTTATTATACAGTTTAAAACATAACTTTTACACAATATCTATAACTTCAAAACCATACATCACATTCACATACAAATCACATATTCAGACTCAGCATACTTTAAACATAAACACTTCCAAAATTCAGGCAAATCCCTCCAGTGGATCAAAAGTTACACGGAAGTCCTTTTATGACCGACCGCAAGCACATTTTCTTGCCCAAAACAGTTCCATAGATTTAGGCTGTGCGGTCGGTCAATTCCTGGCATAAAAACGGCTAAGTCCCATTCGAAGTGTGCCTGTACTTCGACTTTGGTCGAAGTGTCGAAGTGGAGTTGATGTTAAGGGTTGGCAGTGTTCGAAGTTAAAATGGCCGCCGCCACGTGGTCCTTTGTCCGATACCGGCCACTTCGGTAACTTCGACTGTGTCCGAAGTGCCATATACAAAAGTACCAATCTGTCCCCAAAGTATTTAAAGAGCTAGGGACAGTATAATACAATCCACCTGCCCAAAAGTAGTTCTTAAACGGTCAGTACATTATGGTAGCAGTCCATAAGCCCCAATTCAGTCCATTAAAGGGCAAAATCTCCCAGGGACCATAATCACTGGGCAGGAGGCTAGCGACCAGGCTTCTCCAGTTCTCAGTGGCGAGGTTAGTTCCGCCACATTTCTCCCCTTTACCAACTAGACTAACAGGGTATAGAATTCTGGCATCTGCTTGGTTTCATTTCTTTCTCTTCAGAAGGATATTGATACCTTAGAGAGAGTTCAAAGAAGGGCTACTAAACTGGTTCATGGATTGCAGGATAAAACTTACCAGAAAAGGTTAAAGGATCTTAACATGTATAGCATGGATGAAAGACGAGACAGGGGGGATATTATAGAAACATTTAAATACATAAAGGGAATCAACACAGTAGAGGAGGAGACTATATTTAAAAGAAGAAAAACCACAACAAGAGGACATAGTCTTAAATTAGAGGGACAAAGGTTTAAAAATAATATCAGGAAGTATTACTTTACTGAGAGGGTAGTGGATGCATGGAATAGCCTTCCAGCAGAAGTGGTAGAGGTTAACACAGTAAAGGAGTTTAAGCATGCGTGGGATAGGCATAAGGCTATCCTAACTATAAGATAAGGCCAGGGACTAATGAAAGTATTTAGAAAACTGGGCAGACTAGATGGGCCGAATGGTTCTTATCTGCCGTCACATTCTATGTTTCTATGTATCTGACCTCCTGCCGGTCAGTGCCCTGGTTAGTCCAGCAACCCACCCACAAAACAGAAACAGCAGTACAGCCTACCCACAATAACTGGTTACTACACCTGGGTAGAGTAGAAATTGGTCCATGTCCAGGTGCCTCACCATGGCTGTGTGGGGGACTGGTAGGCTGCCTTGGTGGGTTGCTAAGTGGGCAGAGACCAGCGGTACTCTGCCCGGATGCCAGCACTACCACGGGAGTAGTCGGGTTGAAGCCTGGTTGCTGGAGACCAACTGTCTCCCCTTTAGATACACTGCTCTGCTGGTGGAGACCGACTGTCTCCCCTTTGGCTAAACAGCCCTGTTGTGGGGGGGCAGGACCGACCCATCCCTACCCCCTGTGCTCTGCTGAAGTTGCCTCTTTTGTGGATAGGGGCGCTGTACGGGTACTAGCGTTGCCCTCACTTTGTAATCCAAATGAACTGTGTCTCCAAGCTGCTTTACCTCACACTAGGACCCCATCCCACTGCTGCCACCAATGTAACAAATCGCCTGGCACCCCGACTGGGTACCTCCGTTAATGGATGCTCCTAGCGCTTCCTGAGGACTGCGTTGTTAGATGGGCTGAGAATGCTTGCCAGAATGTTGAGTCTGGGGTCGTAGGGGCGTATAAGGAGGTGATGGAATAGGTTGAGGGGCCTATTTTACCCGTGAGCGTGAGGTATCTACCTTGTTTATCTGGGAAAGCTTGGATGTCGGTCAGGGGGCAAGATGCTTTGAGTATGATAGCCACCCCTTTGGTTTTGGCTTCTGGAGAATTGGCGAGAAAGCTGTGGTTGTAGTGTTTGTTTTTGAGTGGGAAGTGTTTGTGAGGAGTGAAGTGAGTTTCTTGAATTAGGAGAATGTCTGCTTTCTGGCTGTGGGCCCATCGTAGCAGGGCGTGGCGTTTTTTGGGGTTGTTGAGGCCCTTTGCGTTGATGGAGATACAATGTAAGTTGAGTGGCATGGTCTGGGGTGACCTGGTCAGGTGTTGCAGTGTATCTGGAGGGTGTAGGGCGGTACAAGGGGGAGGTATCAGGGCCCGAGTGGTCTCAGGAGGGCAGCAGGAGGATTGACAGGAAGGGTAAGGTGTATGGGGGGGGGGGGGGTAAAAGTGCTGGACTTACTTCAATTGCCAGCAAAGGTGGACTGTGGTACCGAGGGTCTCTCTGGTTGGTGTGGTCGGAGACCGGCGGTACGAATCAGATTGTGTGGGGGGGAAATGGTAGTCTGTCTGGGAGTGGGCGGCAAACACTTTACAAGTTCGTGCGGGCATTCTTGTCTTAGTATGGAACCGGGGAGAATGAAACCTGGGAGGTAATCTTTGAAACTATGTACAGCAGTGTTTGTGTTTTGCCGCGTCTCGGTGCGGCAGTAAGTCGCATGGGGTGGTTGGTGGTTGGATCTTTCGGTGAGGGTGCTGTGGTCCGGTGTAAGGGTTGTGTTACTTTAGGCCCAGTCTCTTTGTAATTATAAGGGGCTGTTTTGTTTCCTGAGAGTGTCTGGGATCTATGTAGTTGTCGGGGTACACCATTTCTGTCAGGCTCAAGGCTGTCGCGGCCCGCCGCCCCCCCGTCCCGTAGGAGGGGGGAGGGGGACGGCCGCCAGGGCCCAGGCCATCTGTATTCCATCGTCTGCCCGATCCCGCCCTCCGGTCAGGTCAGGTGCTATGTGACTCCCAAGAGCCGTCACCTTTTCTGTCACGGGGCCGTCGCGGCCCACCGCATCCCCGCCCTGTGGGAGGGGGGGGGGGGGAGGCCGCCAGAGCCCCACTATGTTCCACCAAGCCCACCTCCCCTTGCTGTCCCAACGGCATAGGCCGAGTCGTGTGTAGCCTTCGTGGTGCACTTCTCCTCCCGGTCTGAAGCCGTCGCTGTCCGCCGTCCCCCCCGGAGGACCACCAGGGCCCCAGGTCATCCCATTCTTTTCCCCATCCCCGCCCCACGCAGTAGAAAAGAAAGACAAAAATTGTCCCCATTGTGTTCTTACGTTAGTCCCAAAGTCCTTAGAGCTCTCAAAGTTCGATCTCTGCCAGCTGGATCTTGGGGTGTGAGCTGGGGTGCTCCACGGCTGAGTGGGGTCTTTTTCGTCTGCGGTTGGGGATGCTGTGCTGCGTCCTGTGGCTCGTAGAATGGCGTTGTTGGGGTCTTCCAGGGCTGTGGGTCGAGGCTGGCGAGGCCGGTGTGGCTCAGTGCTGACGGCGTGGGTAGCTGTGGTGGGTCGTTGTGCTCACTGGGGGAGGGCACCGAGGATGTTGAGTGTGTCCCGGAGGCCGGGGAGCAGGTGCAAGTACTGGGTGCTCTTTGTCGGGTTTTGGAGTTCACGGTTAGGTCTTTAGTTTCGGCTTTGCGGTGTCGATAGTCTTTGTTCTGTGTATCCGGGATTGGTCAGCAGGGTGGGTTCGATGCGAGGGTGCCGTGAGCGAAGCCGAGACGCGGCTGTGGTATTGGACGTAGGTTTGGGCTGGAGACTGCCTAGGGCGCTGTCTCCTGTCGCGCTCCCGTTGTGGCTGTTGGTCCCATGGTCGGTGTTGGGCAACCGGTTGTTGTGAGGCTGCGTTCATATCTTGGGCTAGTTCGTGGAGGCCTAGTTGTGTGGCGAATTCTTGGGCTTCCGATGGTCTGTATAGCGTGTATGTGTGGTTGTCATGTCGCACCATGAGCTTGAAGGGGTGGCCCCATGAGTAGCGAATTCTCCTTGCTTGGAGGACTTGGGTCAGGGGTTTCAGCTCTCTGCGTTTGCGAAGGGTCGTGGGTGCTAGGTCTTGGTATAATTGTACCGTGTGACCTTCTATCTGCAGTGGGGTCTCTCTGGTAGCCCGCATGATTGCCTCCTTGATATGGAAGTAATGGCAGCGGACTATGATATCTCGGGGTTGTGAGGAGCCCGCTGTGGGCGGACGGAGGGCTCTGTGCGCCCTGTCGAGGAGGAGGTCTGATGATGAGGCATCAGGCAGCAAGCTGCTGAAGGCTTCAAGGAGCATGGCGTTGAGGGCTTCTGGTGCTATGGATTCGGGCAGACCCCTTATGCGAATGTTGTTTCGTCTGGATCGGTTATTAAGGTCTTCTTGTAAGTCCTCCAGGTAGGCTATTTGCTCTTGCATTTCTTTGAATTTGGCCTCATGGTTGGAGGTAATGGCGGTAACGTCGGCCATTTTGGTTTCTAGTGAGTGTGTGTGCGCACTTTGTTAGAGCAGTCAGGCCTTCATTGATTGGGGATAGATGTTTGGTGAGTTCATCTGCCACTAGGGACTTCATGTCTGTGAGTAGTTCCTTTAAGTCTTGTCTGGTAAGGGGTGACGTCTCCTTTTTGTGGCTAGTGATACTTGTGTCGGAGTCTGAATCCGAGGCCTGCATGCTGTGTGCGCATGGCGCCTCTCTGTCTGACCTGGCTTTGAAGATCGGCGCCACGGCCGTTCCGGATTTGGATTTTCGTCCGCCGCCCATTTCAGTGTGCTCCGGTGAGGGTCGGGTTTACGGTGTACGGTTCGTGGCTGGATTGCCGGTGTTATTGCCCTTAATGTGAGCGGTTTGCCGCCTCGGAGCTCTCCTAGAACGCGGCCATCTTCTTCGGCGGTTAGGCTCCGCCCCCGAAGTGTTTATGTTTAAAGTATGCCGAGTCTGAATATGTGATTTGTATGTGAATGTGATGTATGGTTTTGAAGTTATAGATAGTGTAAAAGTTATGTTTTAAACTGTATAATAAGTAGATTATCTCTCAGGCTAAGGGGAGGGGATGTGTGGGTGGTAACATATCTCGGATTGGTTATTTTATGCCTCCCCCTGGGTGTGGCCTGTATGTGTGAGATGGAAATAAAAGCCAGGCTGGATGAGCCAGTCGAGAGTTCCTGTTTTACCCTCAAAGTGAAGTGTCGTCTCATTATTGGGGGAAGGATTTATTGCATGCTGTTCCAGTTGACTGCTAGGAGTGTACGCCTATTCGTATGGTTCCTATTCAACGGTCTACAGTATTCCTATGCTTGAGAAGATTCATATGCTGAATCGGTTCGGTGATTGTGGTGTCTGCCAGAGTGCTTGGAGTCCTCAGGAAGCGCTAGGAGCATCCATTAACGGAGGTACCCAGTCGGGGTGCCAGGCGATCCGTTACAATCACGGCACACAAATGGGTGTATTTTATTGCCGTAAAAGCCAACAGTATTAAATGACAGATTTAGTAAGGGTTATTGGGGTGCACAGTCTACAATTTGAATGTGTGTATGGGTGAAGTGGGCACCAAATGACATGTGTCACACAAGGTTAAAAAATAAAAATTAAAGAGAGAGTGTGTGTGTGTGTATATATATATATATATATATATATATATACACACATATACACATATACACATATACACACATATACACATATACACATATACACACACACACACACTATAGGTTTCATCTAATTAATTACTCAAGACTTCAAGCACAAAAATAAACAAATTTAATACTGCAGGGATGTACAAACTGGAGGATTTAATTAATTTTTTTTTTTTTTTTTTTTTTAAGGGGAGGATGACAAATTACACACAAATAACAAATAAGGGAGAGCTTAAAACTTCTCTAGAAGAATGGTCATCTCCTCTTCCCCCTTTTCCTTCCTTCCTCTAGAACACAGCATTTGGGGAGTCTCAGGGGCCTGGATGAACCCAGAGAGAGGTTTCTTGCATCAACGCTTCTCCCAGTTTTTTTACTTAGCCTTAGCTTGCATACAGTTGACAGGGTATGGGTATATTGATGCCTACTTTTAGGGACTCAAACATAAAAGCAAATGTATATATTTACATTATTTTCATCTCTTTTAACTACACAGTACTTCATACATGCCACAGCACAATTCAATTGTATGTTAGATTTACTGCAATAAAGAATACATTTGTTATGAGTCAAGCAGCATATACAGATTTTTTTTTGTGCTTACATGTCTACAATTAACAGGAGCTGATAGCAAAGCATGTGGTAAAGTTGTCCTCACAGCAGGCTAAGGACATTACAAGAACGAGATAAGGCTATTGTAACAAAGCACTGCATCCTAAGGTTATAAACAAATCGCAGTGCCCTCATTACAACGTTCTCCTTCAGATCATTTTATAACCAAGAGCGAGGCCTGTGGTGATGCGAAGCCTGGGTCGATAGTAAGTGCAGGTCTGGGTACAAATAGCAATACATATGTCATGCCACAGCACGACTTGTCTTTTGACAAACAACTTCGAAAACTGACAAATACACCCCCTCCCACACATGATCAAGAGCTAGACAGATTGCCCTCCTGAGTATATTGGTGTTTATTTTTTCAGAGCAAACATAGGGCAGAGGAAGCATTCACTTGGGATAATAATCAGATGTACGAGGAATTATGTTTGCAAATACCGCCTGCAAAAATATTGGAAGCACTGTCTGCTTTTGACAAAAACAATTTCCCTGTTTAGAGACTTGTAGCAATATTGAATGTGACCCATTAGTTATGAGGGGGACCTTCGCTTCTAATGTAGGTTTTAATGACACAAAATAAAAATCAACCATCTGGACTGATGAAAAGCTATCCTAAACATGCATTTTGATTCAGCAATGCAATACCCAAATTTCAGTGGGTCCCCAGTGATTTGAACAGGGATATCATATGCAACAAGACTCCAACAATTGCTCTCAAATTATTCCCTGCAGTGCTGCTGGCTTGCTTTTTGTAATGGATATCCATTTCACAACGGGAAGAGGATACTGAAGGTATTTTGCAGATTTTACTTTATTATAGACTACATTACAATGGGAGAATGGGTCACTAAACTAAGAATGTGCAACCAACCTAATGTTAACCTTACGGTCTCCATTCTGTTCAACTTGCTCTGATGCAAATAACAGTTTTATTACAATACCATTGGAAAGATCATTAAGAAATGCCCTTATAAGACACTAAGCATGAACATATTCTAGTATGCCATGTAACACTTTTATTTGACAAATATCTTCCACAAATGCTAGTCACTGGGAGCCCCTCTGGACTTGATATGTAGGACTATTAATCCCATTAATTTATTCCATCCTTTGATACAAATCTGAATCAATAGGGTCTGATAAAGACACTTCCGTAAAACTGTCGGGAAGAGGTGGATTGAACCCTGCAATGTAAACAATGACACTGGAGTTTCTAAAATAAAATACTTAAGAGAACCAGACACTTATCCCCATTAAGAGGAAATGGCTTGGGTGAGTTCAAGGGTCCTTTAAATAAAAGCTGTAACTGGTCTTTAATTAATTTGCAAAGACCCCCGATGGGGACTGCTTCACTGGCAGTGTGGTGGCAGAAGGCGGGTTATGCCTGAACCTGTGCCTCATTACTACAGCTGCCAGTAGCCGTTGTCAGCGTCATACACACAGACCGCTATCGAAGATAGCATGAGACCCTCCACAGCCAGAAACTTTTTGCCCTCAGCCGTGACAAGAGGGACTGTGCCTTTTGTCAAGCATAAGAAAAATACTATGAAAGTAGTCTCTACTTTGTCTTAGTATATCTATTGACTCGGTAGTAACTTCAGTGATATTCCAACACGGTCAATGTATTTCCTAAAGATTTCATCTTCATGAAACACTCATTTAGGATATGGGGTTAAGGTGACTAACAATTTAAATAGACACTATAGTCACCCAGACCACTTCAGCTCAATGAAGTAGTCTGGGTGCCAGTTCCTCAGGTTTTAACCTTTCAGATGTAAACATAGTAGTTTAAAAGAAACAGCTATGTTTATATTGCAGGGTTAATCCAACCTCTAGTGGCGGTCTTCCTGACAGCCGCTAGAGGCGCTTCTGCGACGCTGGATGCAAAATTCACATCCAGCATGCAGAACGTCCATAGGAAAGCATTGAGAAATGCTTTCCTATGGACTGTTAGAATACGCGTGCGGCTCTTGCAGCGCATGCGAATTGCACTCCACTTGGGAGCCGACGTAGGTGGGGAGGAGAGGTCACCAGGGCAGAGGGAGCCAGACACTGGATTAAGGCAAGCTGCTGAACGGGTTTTAATGGAGGGGTGCCCTGAAGTTGAGGGTCCCCCAAGGATGACAGTGTCAGGAAAACAAGTTTGTTTTCCTGACACTATAGTGATCCTTTAAGAAAAACAAGCATGAAAGTTGTATTTGTTGTGAAAGTTGTATTTTATATTCAAAAGGTAATAGAAGTAATCTTTAAATGAGCAACAATTGCGAATTTACACAATCTGTATGTGCTGCACACGTTGCTTACAGCTACTGACAAAATGTGAGGCCTGGTCTTCTATCCACTAATGAAATGCATGCTTTATGAGCATTCATTCATGTAGGGTATAGATTAGGGTTACGGGGGTTGATAACAAAAAGTTGAGTGATATTAAATTTGGGAAGCATGAGGTGCGTCAAACACTGAATATTCAAAATTATATTCATTCCCCGACCAAAGCAATATAACCGGTTATTCGTGCAAATACAACCACATGGTTTTCACTTTTAAAAGAAAAAGAGCTCTCTCTGTAAGGAACAAAGCAGAATTAAACAAATATGACAAAATACTGACTGACCAGCAGGTATTAATTCCCACTGCTTACCAACAATTCCATATCAGTGGTAATATATTAAACATATTCAAATATCTACATTCCATTTTTTATTCAACTTCAGTTGTGCTCTCCATCATGAAAATCACATGACCCACTATACTGATTGCACTGCAGTAAAAAGTGTTCTATTGAAATGGGTCCTGCCTGCAGCCAGCAATCCACATTGTTGGGTAGGACAATTCCTAATCTATAACAAGGGTTATATAATAAGCCTGTACCTGTCATGGTATTCACAACCTATGCTCTTTTCAAAGAGCATAAAATTCTACCTATACATTGTGCTAACAGAATTACGAGCAAATGTACACACAGGGGTGGTGGGAGGATCCTGTCAATCAATAATACTGTCTACACTCCTGTGTCAAAGTACTGAGTGATTGGGAGAGCAGAAAAAAAAATAAAAACATGCGGTCCCTCCAGCCCACACAAAGCAACTAACAACACCTGAATTGTTGTTGCCAACTACCTAGTCAACGGTTCTAGAGCTGGGCTAGGAACTAGAAGAACACATCACTCCATTAAGACACCATTGCAGGAAGCGTGTCAGTGTCAAGGAGGAGATGTGCACGGTTTCATTAAGTCTTCATAAGCAATGCAAATGAAAGGAGAGCCAGGGTGGAAGTATGGTGGGTGTCATAAAAGCGTAACATCCACACTGCCGATGACACGGCAACACTAGACAGTACGACAGGTGGGTTAAAATTGCATTTTTTTTGCACTTAATAGATCGACATCACTGTGATAAACAAATTAACCTTTTTACAAATTCATCTTAAATTAATGTTAGAGGGCATTTTTGGATTGGCCAGAATCTTAATTTTCCTACAAAAATCGATACAGCTGATCATGTTTGGTGGAAGCACATTTCTTTTTTTTGGTATATTTAATATCTGATTTGATTAGCCTTTGTAAATCAGACTAAATAAACCACAATATATTTCACAATTTTATACGTTAAAAAATTTAGTAAAGCACTGTTAGCAACAATTTGGTTTTATTTTGGGCAAAGTTAGAAAGCACTACTCAACTTACAGAAAAAAAAAATTACAAAAAATTATAGGAAGGCAGCCTGTGTATGAATACCTGACATGGAATGACACCAATACCAAGAAAAACAAAAAAATCAAACTCGTGTGTCTAAAATGTACCCAACTGTAATTACTATTTTCCACCTAGACTGACAGTCTATAATTTGAGATGCTGGGTTCCAGTATTATTGCACCTGGCAGGTGATCATTTCCAAATGTTTTCTGTGAGATGCATGCTGATTAAAATAATTTGTTTTTGCATTAGTATGAGGTTACTTTCAAAAGGCCACACTTGTTACACAACATTTATGACTCTTAATGGAATACTCCAAGCAACATAACCACTATAGCATAATCTTACATATTTCCATCTGAAGATCTTGTCCACAGCTACTTAAAAACACACAGCCCATACCATTTACCAGGATGCCCTTTGCCTTGATACAAGTTTATGTGAAGAAATACCTTCCATTATTCTTCATAGTCACTTGTCTGAAGTGACTTCATAGTCATTTGCAACTTCATTGGGATTATATGCAAAGTAGGGAGGCTGTCAGATGCTTCGGACACATTTATATCATATAGGAGCAAATCTGGTGCTTCAAAAACAGCAGTCAACTCTATAACCATTAGAACCCTGTTGAGGTGGTTAGGATAACCTGAGAGTTATATTACTTAGTTCTGAGTGAAATAATTTTGAGTGACTTGACTAAAATAGGAGCTTCTTCAAACCATCACCAATGGCATGCCCCCCTCCCCCCCCCCTTCCCTGCTGCCCAAGACCTACCCTCAACCATCCTGTGGGGCATCCCTCTGCCTTTAGACAAAAAGGATCAGGTTGCAGGAAAAAACTGGCCTGTGGGAAAGGCTTTCTTTTCCTCCTTTTATTTTTGTTGGAAAGGGAGGCATGCCAGTAAGAGCTCTTCTAATAAAAACACTTGTCGGAGTAACCCTTTAATTTGATATGTAGATTAGCATCATGATTTATGTCTGTGAACACATAATGGCTTCAAAAAGGAGAATGAATAAAAAGAAAAAGTCTGCTCCAGTTTGCAACATCTCATCTATGGGGTTCTGAAAATAATGTTAATACCTTTCAATAGCATAATAGAGGAAAAAAAATGATAATAAATAGCAACATTGAAAGGAAATTGCACATTGCAATGCCGCACAGTGGGTAAACGCTACACACCTGTCAAATGCATAACCTCAGTCATCCAAGCTAGGTTAGTTTATGTAGCGCTCATCATGTGGATGTGTGTCGAATTTCAAATTCGTTTGTGAACAACATTTGATGATTTCAACAGTGCAATTATTTTCTGCTTGTTCAGCAGAGTGCTTTCCATCAAGCCCTTTTGCAGGTGCTATCGCTGTTATTTTTTCATCCTTGCATAGCAAACATGGTTTCATTTTCACACAAGAAAACTATAAAATCTGTCAATAGACAGAACACAGTTATTATGCATCTTAAAGAAACACTATAGTGTTAGGAATACAAATTCTAATGCTAAAGTGCCTTGTTAGGAGTTTAGGTTCCCAGCCCCCACCTTGTGCAAAAGGGGGCTAGTTTACTTACCTATTCTCCCTCGCAGTGCCAGTCTCCACACTGCCATCCCGCCCTTATGGCCGAGATCATCAAAACTGAAGATTTTAACCAATCGGAAAGCATTGGGAAGCTAGTGTGCATGAGCATCATACATTTTTTAAAGGAAGCGCCTCTAGGGGCAGTTAGAGTAACACCCACTGAAAGCATTTAAAGCTTGCAATATAAACATTGCCTTTCCTGCAAAACAGCAATGTTTTACGTTGCATGGTTAAACCGACAGGTACATGACACCCAGACTAATGAATACCTTTAGACAAAAGTGACGGTTTTAACTAATGAGTAACACTGAAATAAAACCAAACCCGAATACAGTGCAGCATCAGTGCAGCATACTCACCTTCTACTGCAAAGAAAGTCCTGAAGAGCTACGGTCTCTGCAATGATCAGATCCCCAACAGAGAACTTGCACAAAGCACAACAGAAAGTGAATTATGCATACAATGAAATTGCCGTTTTAAACAAAAGGCTATGTCGTCTACCTGCGAATAAGCCTGTTCAGCTGAGTTACTGTTACTGCTGCTGGAACCATGCCAAACTTTACAATTACAGTCTCTGTTTGTTCTTCTATCTTTGATGCAAATACTGGTACCATTTTCATTTGCAGTTATTTCTATTCTGAAGTGTGTCATGGAAGGGACCAGAAAAATCCCAGTCGATTTTTTTCTTTTTTTAAATGAAACTAAAAAAAAAAAAAAAAAAAAAAGTAGTGCACATGTATCTTACACGATCTGCCTGTTATATCAAGTGGACAGTCCATATTATCAAATTCTTTAGCGCACAGTGTTATATCTTGCACTACAGAGTATGATATTGCAAGGTGTCACCAACACTACAGCATAAGATCTGTCAGATTTAAAGAGACACTCCCCTACACAAATACAAAAGAATAAATGGCAATGTTTAGTAGATGTACCCCCAACGAAAACACAAATGCATTTAATTATGCATTTTTTGCAGTGTTGGTATATCTAAACTGCATAACTTATCAAACACTTGAAACAGATTTCGATTTCCCTCCCCCTGCTGTTCACCTGTCGGCAGGGAGAGGTAAATGGGATAGTGGAAATGCTGGATTAAGTCCCCGGTGTAAGTTGGATTCTGGCTGTCTCTGCATGCTGCAATACCAGAGACAGCTTGTAGGATCCACTTGCTCTCCAGCGGCTGATTCTTTCTAAACATATGCAAGGAAGGTTTTGGGGAGGATAGGTACACTAAAAAAAAAAAAATTCCCCAAATTCCCATTTGATGGAGCCCTGGAATTATAAAGCCCTAATGTATACGTTTAAAAAAAAAAAAAGGTTTAAAAAGAGCTTTATACAGAAGAGATACACAAATGTACAGAGCATTTAATACAAATCTATTAGTATTTGTAGCATTTATACCGTATGCAACATTGTTGGATATTAGAATCTCCATAACAATGTGTGCTCTTAGCACAGCATACAGTATAAGGAGCTCTCTTGCCTTCTGTCATTCTGTTATTTATAGCTACAGCAATTTACACAAACTGCTGCTATAAGCCTTTTCATCAATGGAACTCCTTGGGACTGCTGACCTATCTATCCCCTGGGAGGACTCAGATTGGTTGAGATCTCTGATCCCCATGGATGCTGCAGCAGGCAAGAGAAGTTCAGAGATCTCAGTCTAATGGTTTGTTTGAAGGAAGGGGGGGGGGGGGGCTCCTGCATGGAGTGCTCCTACAAGAATGATCACATATATTGACAAAATGTCATACTGGTAATGTATACACATGTACAGACACCAAACATTTTATTCACTAAAGTGAGAATTCAGAGTGAATTTCAACTTTAAAGAGAGAAAGAAAGAAAGAAAGAAAAAAAAACGAAAAAAGAAAAAAAAAAACAACAACAGTGTATTCAATGTAAACTTAACACCCACCTCCTGGCGGTCCTCCGCAAACCCATGCAGAGCAAATCTTGTCAATGAAGTTGGCAAGAGATAGAGATATAATATATATATATATATATATACACATACACACATACACACACACACACACACATCACATAATTCACGATATACAATATACCATTAGTAAACCCATTCTTGTTCTAAATAAGTAACATAATTAATTCATAGCGATGAGATTTTATGTATTTTATAAATCACACTGTCTTTGTTGCCAGTGTTGGAATGGAGTGATTGACACCTGAGAAAAAAAAACAAAAAAAACTGTCAGCACAAAGTATAGATAAAATCTTATGCTCATTGGATTGAGCACATATAGTTTGGGGCATGACAGATGTCATTAAATGGCAAAATATCTATACTAGAAAATTCAACCAAGTCCGCTATTTTGGCTGGTTTTCTCTTATTTTAAACTCACTTTAGTAAATAATGCAGTAAGTGTGCTGCAGTTAGGTCACTCTTTTCATCAGACCCTTAGAATTATTAATTACGCAGTCAGTAAATCAGAGATAAGGTAAGGGAAATTAATGATTAAACTATTGACAGCTCAAAATGATAAAGAAATTAAAAATTATCTTTGTATCAGAAACTAGCAGTGCCACTCAATAAATAGTACCCATGACCTGCAATTTAGATTTCTCAAAATGACAAACCAATCTTAAACATGTATACAAATATATGTATATTTACACATATTTTAGGCATTTGCACCACTGATCAAAAGGTTATTCACAATGGCATTGTTGGATAAGGCGGCATTAAAAACTAAATAAACATATCGGGAGATGGCTTCCACACAGCCTAATTTTTAGACAGATTTTATGCTAGTTCAACGATTGGTACTGCTGGTAACAAACAAATAAAATGATTTGGTTTTGAGCTAAATGAAATCTGTCTCAGCAAGATAAACACAAGATAAAGCCATTAATAAGCAGAGGACTAGTCTGCAAATTGGCTCCATAAAGTAATTTTATCTGTTAAACTGTCCAAGACTGGGTCAAGGTGAAAGTTTATGGATTCCACATAAGCCAAAATTTGGGGAACCCCAATGGCAGAATTCTGTATTTCAAGGTACTACCTACATACTGCAGTAAACTCTATAGAAACCGAAAGAACTGATGAAAACTACACAATTAAAAGTAAACTTACAGTTCAGGCGTTTGGCAGAAATTCTTGCCAAAAACGGAAATGCATAGTGTCAGTATTCTTTTTATCGGAAATCCTAATCAGCAGGCTCAGTCCATTACCCTTTCCTAAAGTACACTGCTGAGGCAGCTTGAGTGACAAAACAGTTTTTTGTGAGACCACTTCCAAAAAGGGTTAAATGTAATACTTGAGAAATGAGGATGTATAGTACACTAAACCAAAAATAAGCACAAGCAAAATGTGTTACCCAGTTTCCTCATGAAAAATCCCTAGTTCCATACAACAGGAAAGTATTCACAAGTCACATCTGAAAGTCGTACACCAAAATGTATGATGCCCAGTAGGGCTTGCATTAGGATTATCATCTTGTGTTGTAAATTCAGTTTATTAAGCTACTTCCAGTTGAAAGATTCAGGAGCAATTGCATTAATTGCATAATAAGCACAACCGTCCAATTCATCTGTGTCACAGGACATTTTATCAATTTCACGAGGTCGCATTTTATTTCCTCTAAAACCTCTAAATCCTCAAACTCCGGCCCCCCAGATGTTGCTTAACTACAACTCCCATGATTCTTTGAATTACATATAGCCAAAGAATCATGGGAGTTCTAGTTCAGCAGCATCTGGGGGGCCGGAGTTTGAGGACCCCTGCTCTAAAACATATTACGTAGTAACTATACGAGTATTACAGACTGCTTAACAGTTAGAACTTTCACTTCCACAAAATATAAAATATATGCAAAACCAGCAATTATCTTTTACATAGACACTAGTTACCATCAGGATTCTACTCCTATTGTCAGTAAATAATCTTTTACTGCAGTTACGTAGCACTTGAAATAAAATCTCATCATCAATTTATAGTCAGTTAATTTCAGCTATAAAAAGTAGTATTCATGGTAAAATGAACATATAAAACCCCAGATTTTAGGAGGGGGGCGCGGAGAGGAGGATTACATTTCCATTGATGTCCAATGAACATCATGGGAAATTAGTTTCCAGACACTTGGAATGCCAAGGTTAGGAAATGCAACAAAAAGTATTAGCGTAGTACACATTTACTCTGAAGGGGGGTAATACGAAAGACACCCTTGTCTGCAGAATTAGAATAGAAAAATATTAATACACACACACACACACGATTCCACAGAGCAGGATATTTGTAAATATGAGCTAAATTTATAATATGGATTTGCCATTTAGACCATCCCTATATTCTACATGTTGCTGTAGCTCCCGACATTCTATATGCCCATCTCTGTATTCCAAACGCATTTCTTATTGCATCCTCACCTCTACATTCCAAATTCTATCACTCCATTCTATATCCCTTGTTGCACTGTTACCATTCACCCCAATAGCCTGCATCTCCCACAAATAATCCATAACAAAGAATAAGAAATACAGCGAGCTATGTTCGGTAGGTGTGCGGTCACCTGCCCCGGTACCTACCTGCTAAGTCGCTTCATGCCCTTGGTGTCGCAGTCCTGGTTAGAATGGCCCTGGGTCCCCTTGCTCCCCCCGATCCTGAGGCGCTTCAGGCGGCAGTCCCGGTCCAGCGGAGCCGCACCAAAGCCGTCATGTTCCCGGGGCCCAGGCTCGGCTCGCTTTCTCATCCCTGGACAGGCGGGGAGCGGGCTTGCAGAGCTGGGATGTGCTGGGCTGTTCGGGAGCCTAGTGCCGCTTCCCTAGCTTAGCTACCCGGGCCCCGCCTCCTCCGCCGTGTCTCCGGCCAGGCAGCCAATCCCAGACCGCTGGGAGGGAGTTACACCCGGAACTGCAGCCGAATGCAGAGCCCAGCTAGGAGTACCAAACATTACGACTGGCACAGTATTATTACCGAGTACAGAGCCTAGCTAGGAGTACCAGACATTAGCAGTCACTCCAGCTCTATGTCTGTCACAGTATTATTACAGAGTACAGAGCCTAGCTAGGAGTACCAGACATTAGCAGTCACTCCAGCTCTACGACTGGCACAGTATTATTACCGAGTACAGAGCCCAGCTAGGAGTACCAGACATTAGCAGTCACTCCAGCTCTATGTCTGTCACAGTATTATTACCGAGTACAGAGCCTAGCTAGGAGTACCAGACATTAGCAGTCACTCCAGCTCTATGTCTGTCACAGTATTATTACCGAGTACAGAGCCCAGCTAGGAGTACCAGACATTAGCAGTCACTCCAGCTCTATGTCTGGCACAGTATTATTACAGAGTACAGAGCCCAGCTAGGAGTACCAGACATTAGCAATCACTCCAGCTCTATGTCTGTCACAGTATTATTACCGAGTACAGAGCCTAGCTAGGAGTACCAGACATTAGCAGTCACTCCAGCTCTATGTCTGTCACAGTATTATTACCGAGTACAGAGCCTAGCTAGGAGTACCAGACATTAGCAGTCACTCAAGCTCTATGTCGGTCACAGTATTATTACCGAGTACAGAGCCTAGCTAGGAGTACCAGACATTAGCAGTCACTCCAGCTCTATGTCTGTCACAGTATTATTACCGAGTACAGAGCCTAGCTGGGAGTACCAGACATTAGCAGTCACTCCAGCTCTATGTCTGTCACAGTATTATTACCGAGTACAGAGCCCAGCTAGGAGTACCAGACATTAGCAATCACTCCAGCTCTATGTCTGTCACAGTATTATTACGAGTACAGAGCCTAGCTAGGAGTACCAGACATTAGCAGTCACTCCAGCTCTATGTCTGTCACAGTATTATTACCGAGTACAGAGCCTAGCTAGGAGTACCAGACATTAGCAGTCACTCCAGCTCTATGTCTGTCACAGTATTATTACCGAGTACAGAGCCTAGCTAGGAGTACCAGACATTAGCAGTCACTCCAGCTCTACGACTGGCACAGTATTATTACCGAGTACAGAGCCTAGCTGGGAGTACCAGACATTAGCAGTCACTCCAGCTCTACGACTGGCACAGTATTATTACCGAGTACAGAGCCTAGCTGGGAGTACCAGACATTAGCAGTCACTCCAGCTCTATGTCTGTCACAGTATTATTACCAAGTACAGAGCCCAGCTGGGAGTACCAGACATTAGCAGTCACTCCAGCTCTACGACTGGCACAGTATTATTACAGAGTACAGAGCCCAGCTAGGAGTACCAGACATTAGCAGTCACTCCAGCTCTATGTCTGGCACAGTATTATTACCGAGTACAGAGCCCAGCTAGGAGTACCAGACATTAGCAGTCACTCCAGTTCTACGTCTGGCACAGTATTATTACCGAGTACAGAGCCCAGCTGGGAGTACCAGACATTAGCAGTCCCTCCAGCTCTATGTCTGTCACAGTATTATTACCGAGTACAGAGCCTAGCTAGGAGTACCAGACATTACCAGTCACTCCAGCTCTATGTCTGTCACAGTATTATTACCGAGTACAGAGCCTAGCTAGGAGTACCAGACATTACCAGTCACTCCAGCGCTATGCTGGCACAGTATTATTACAGAGTACAGAGCCCAGCTAGGAGTACCAGACATTAGCAGTCACTCCAGCTCTATGTCTGTCACAGTATTATTACCGAGTACAGAGCCCAGCTAGGAGTACCAGACATTAGCAGTCACTCCAGTTCTACGTCTGGCACAGTATTATTACCGAGTACAGAGCCCAGCTGGGAGTACCAGACATTAGCAGTCACTCCAGCTCTATGTCTGTCACAGTATTATTACCGAGTACAGAGCCTAGCTAGGAGTACCAGACATTAGCAGTCACTCCAGCTCTATGTCTGTCACAGTATTATTACCGAGTACAGAGCCTAGCTAGGAGTACCAGACATTACCAGTCACTCCAGCGCTATGCTGGCACAGTATTATTACAGAGTACAGAGCCCAGCTAGGAGTACCAGACATTAGCAGTCACTCCAGCTCTACGTCTGTCACAGTATTATTACCGAGTACAAAGCCTAGCTGGGAGTACCAGACATTACCAGTCACTCCAGCTCTATGCTGGCACAGTATTATTACAGAGTACAGAGCCCAGCTGGGAGTACCAGACATTAGCAGTCACTCCAGCTCTACGACTGGCACAGTATTATTACCGAGTACAGAGCCCAGCTGGGAGTACCAGACATTAGCAGTCACTCCAGCTCTACGTCTGGCACAGTATTATTACCGAGTACAGAGCCCAGCTGGGAGTACCAGACATTAGCAGTCACTCCAGCTCTACGACTGGCACAGTATTATTACCAAGTACAGAGCCCAGCTAGGAGAATTAGACATTAGCAGTCACTCCAGTTTCATGTCTGGGTCTGGCACAGTATTATTACCAAGTACTAACTGAAATGGGAACTGTAGGGAATGCACAACAATAGGAACACACCTGGAAACATGGTCTGATTTTCAAAATTGTATTTACAATTTTGGCCCACAACAGGCATTGTATCACGCACTGTAGTTAGGAGTCCTGTGTCTGGATTTAACAATAGTTCCGTTCAGAACAAACAGCAATCTTGCGGAACAACCCAGCTACTTCAGAACCTCATGTTGGACATATTAAATGTGCTCTAAAACCGTCCTGAAATATCAAGTCCTCACTTGCAGAGGAGTGCATTTCTACAATTGAGCTTGTTTGAAACATCCAGCACTGCAATCCTTTAAATTTAACAACTTGCCTCATACCTGACCAAGCCAATCCACACTCCGCTTGTCTCAGAACACCTGTACCTTATATATAAATCTACCAAGAAACTCAAATGTAACCTTTAGCTGCTTATAGCAAGCAACATTAACCCTTTGTTTACCAGAGTGGGCAACTGTCAGTTATTTGCCAAATAGAGAATAGTAGGGAATAAAGATTTCAAATTTTATGTTAAACACAGCCAATTTGGTAACATTTTTCAAGTCTACTTTGTTTTTAAACATACGAAATTAAGCCCTGCGCTTAAACTCCCACGGATCCAGGGCGACTGCAATGACTATAGTACACATCAGCCCCAATACATGCAATAAAAATGAAAAAATTAAAAGTTACTTGCGCACTATCCCAAATCCCAATGCAAATATAAATAATGACTGTAGTACACTACTTTGTTTCCAGTATGGTTAGTTTGGTCAAAATGTGAAACTAAATTTCAGGTTTATTCAACTGGGAATTACTTTACTAAACCGTGAAATGTTGGGATTTGAAAAACAAATTGCAAAATTGAAGCATAAACTGAGGGGTGAGGTCAAAGAAGCCAATCCAAATAAATCACCAAATCCTATAGTTTATTTAGGCCTAAAACTTGAAAACCCACAATTTGCACTTTTTTTTTAGAAAGAGTACATTTTTCACATACAGAGTTATTTTAAAGGGAAACTCCAGTGCCAGGAAAACAATCAGTTTTCCTGGCACTGGAGGGTCCCTCTCCCTCCCACCCCCCAATCCCCAGTTGCTGAAGGGGTGAAAACCCCTTCAGTGACTTACCAGAGGCAGCGACATGTCCCACGTCGCTGCTTCCTCCTCCCCCGCCGCTCCTCCTTCTGCTTACGTCGGCCGGTGGGCGAGACTGATCTCGCCCGCCGGCCGGGGAGACCTAATGCGCATGTGCATTAGCGCACCCCATAGGAAAGCATTTAAAATGAATTTCAATGCTTCCCCATGGGGAATAGAGCGACGCTGGAGGTCCTCACACAGCGTGAGGACGTCCAGCGACGCTCTAGCACAGAAAACCTGTGCTAGGGACCAGGAAGTTCCCTCTAGTGGCTGTCTAATAGACAGCCACTAGGGGAGGACTTAACCCTGCAAGGTAATTATTGCAGTTTAAAAAAAACTGCAATAATTACACTTGCAGGGTTAAGGGTAGTGGGAGTTGGAACCCAGACCACTCCAATGAGCAGAAGTGGTCTGGGTGCCTGGAGTGTCCCTTTAAGTAAGAACGTGATTTTCGAAATCAAGGTGAAAAAAGCTGCACTGGAAAAATTCTCTACGCTAGCTATGCTTTCAGTTTGGTTACTCTGACCTTAATTTGAAATTCACTTTGAATTCTCACGTCAGTGCATAGTTGTGGGGAAGGAGAATGAATCCACTCAAAAAAAAAAAAATCTATCAAGATCATATGCGTTACTGTCCCTCCCCGTGTACTTCTGGTTTAAAGCGAGAACACAAAAGGAGCATAGCATTAGGTTTAAAATTTCAGGTGGTATTTACAAAAACCTCAGCAATCCTGCTAATTCCATTGTGCATTCAGTGGCTGCAGCTTGTGAGAGAAAGGTGAGCAAAGGGTGTGGTTTTGGTGTGGCCAGAGTTTTCTAACATTTCACTGTCTTTTCAAATGTCATTCCAAGCAGTCAAACCCTCTCAATTCTGCTTTTTAAAGAGACACTATAGTCACCAAAACAACTTTAGCTTAATGAAACCATTTTGGTGGATAGATCATGCCCCTGTAGTCTCACTGCCAGTTAGGCACTTTGTTTATGAAGCCTAGTCACACCTCCCTGCATGTGACTTGAACAGCCTTCATAAACACTTCCTGTAAAGAGAGTCATCTAATGTTTATCCTTCCTTTATTGCAAGTTCTGTTTAATTTAGATTTCCCCTGTGATGTTAATAGCTTGCTAGACTCTGCAAGAGCCTGCTGATTAAAGTTCAATTTACAGAGCAAGACATACAATTGTTTAAGGTAAATTACATCTGGTTGAAAGTGAAACCATTTTTTTTTTTTTCATGCAGGCTCTGTCAATCATAGCCAGGGGAGGTGTGGCAATGGCTGCTAAACAGAATCAAAGTGTTTTACCTCCTAAATGGCAGTGAATTGAGCAGTGAAACCTGAGAGGCATGATCTATACTCTAAAACTGCATCATTAAGCTAAAGTTGTTTAGATGACTACAGTGTCTCTTTAAATGGAACTGAATTATGACTAGCTTCTAACATAAATGTGAATACTACATATGAAGTACAGAGTTTTTCCTCTATCAACATGCTAATCTATTTATTCGATATTTGAATTACAGCAACCGGTTTGATGAGACTAAACACTAGAGTTTGACAAACTTGTTTGCATAGTGTTAATAAAACAAACGCACATTATCTATCAGGTGTGCAAATAAACTATAAAAAAGGAATGAGGGAGAGGGCCAATAAACAGGTATCATACTTCAACCCAATATCTTGCTAGAAGAACACAGAATGCTTTTTGTAGTAAAAAATACATTTATATTTTTAAGGTTGCCCATTTTCACCTAGGTTTTATATAATAGTATTCAGAATGTGCCACACTTAGAACAAAACAATCGCTCTGAAACGGCAAAGTGACAGTTTCACCGGCAATCGTTTACCACAGGGCAATATCTCATTCTCTTTAATTGGGAAATCTAATTTTCTTCATTAAACGTTTTTAAATATATTCTCAGCACAATGTCAAATCGTTCAATCCACTGAAAGGCCTGACTCAATTGTTGCCATTTGAAAAGGCCTGGTTTAAGGAGTTTTATAATTTAAAAAGTGGTATTGTCACCAAAAGGGGTCTCTCCATAAACCAGTTTAGAACAATTATACAAATAAACAGATTTAATTCTTTTCATCTAGCAAGCTATGGTTAGCTTACTGGGAACGACGGCATGTCAATAAAATCAGTATCGAGTTTTACTAAAAAACATTTCTCCAGACAAAATTCTGTGAATATAGTTCAACTCAGAACCATTTGGCAATTTTCATATTTACAGATGCCAAATGCAATCAAAACATGGTCCTCCTGACCAAATCTGTACAATTTGTTTGAAAACATTCAGTTTTTTGTTTTTTTTTTTTTTAAACAGTACTTCTTCCTATTTAAAATAATAATAGGATCTGGATATTTAAAAACCATTGATTTTAAAAGAATCGGAACAAATGCATCTGGTTGGATGCCAGTGATAAGAAGGGAACTAAAATAGATTTTGTGCAGTGCACGCATTCCATTCCAGTTTAAAAATGCAATGAGGGCACCAGGGATTTGATTACAATCAAGCAAAACTGCATTAAGTATTCTTCAGCCGTAACCAAATATCAAACAAGGCGAGTGACCATCCACTAAGGTAAAGTTACAACAAGGTAACACAAAGCCTACATACTTGTCAAGATAATATTATACAAATAAGACCTGAAGATGTTTATAGAATGCCACAGATAAATCTTTCTACTAGAAGCACGTTAGAATACAGTAATTGCAAGAGGAAGAGGGGTGGGAATTAACATGCATAACTCGTCAAAAGGTTACTGGTTAATACACACTTTGGCCCAAGTTTGATCATTTTTGGCCAACGGTGAAGTGTGCTACAAAATAAAGAGTACTTTGTAAATTAACCAAATTAAAAATAGTAACAAAGAAATTCTGTGTTCTCCAACAGGATTTTCCCATTTACTAACAAATTTAAAGGATCACTATGGGCCGGGATACAAACTATTGTTCCTACATGTTAGACTACATATGCTGATTAATAAATTAGAGTTGTTCTGGTGCTTTGAGTCCCTTTAATATGACTCATTTTAGTTCACCTCCATGGATGACTATTGTGTTTTGAATACATGCTAGTGATGCAGCAATATGAGCATTGACCATTGACCGTTCGTGCTCCAATTTATATCATGCGTGGCATTCAAAACAAACCTCTCAGAGATACTGCATATCGTCCATGCCTTAGATGTGCATACTGAACACGTTTTGACCAATTAATAGGGTGTTTTGGAACCACTCTCACTACTAACGCAGTAAGAGATTTTCACCTTGAACCAAATTTTGACCAAATGTCATATTATAACACACCTTCAATTTACAGGTGTCTCATTACAAGGCTTTGTTAAAAACCTGAATTGCACTGTCTCAAAGCATAGCTTTTCCATGTAGTGGGTCAATGGCACCATAAACTCTTCAGGTTTTTGAATCAGAATGGTGCTAAGATAACTTTTTCCAATCTTTCATTCCAATTACTTCGTACACTAATAAGGCAGAACATTAAAGCAGACTTTGTAGCATCCTCTATAAGCCCTGTCAGAGAGTCAGGCATAATTACACTTACCAGAGATAATTAACAATACCCAATAAAGTTAACACCAGTGGAAACAGGTAAAGAAAAAAAAATTAAGATAAATATACAGGTTAGAAAGAAGATTCCTCAGTTTGTTCTTAATGTACAGAACGATGGTGGAACCGCACGAGGGTTGCACATGCGCTCTCGGCGGAATGGGAAGGAACCTCATGTCGCATCAAGATCATAACGAGGCTTGGGACACATTGAATGCAGAAGCAATGAAGAAAATCGCGAACAGATGAGATTTAACAAATGGACACGCGGCTTCCCCGTTGAACAAGCAACTGGCATTTGCGACCACAAGATGGCGGGTGCCACGTACTCCTTCAAGCAATAATTATAACCATGTCCTGCACCACGTGAATAAAAAATCCTAATGGGCCCATGGCCTGCTGCTCCGAAGAGCCAGGCAAGCGCAATGAGTCTGCATACTGAGGCTAACCGTGAGGAAAAGGGCTCCAGCCACACCGGGGACCGGAGAAATAGGCTGAGACTCACAGCAAGATGCACAGCCTGCTGGATCATGGGACCATCGAGGGGATCCCCGTTACCCACACAGGACTTACCTGAATGCCACGCAGCACCCCAAGATTACCACGCAAGTGGACTGCTGAGCCTCCTGCAGGGACTTCTGTGGAGGGTCTGTGAGTCCAGGGCTGGATCAGGGACTAGCTCTATCTGACAGGATACCCTTGCAATGCATCTTGCCAATGAAACAGCCATTGTGCTTATTTTTATTATTTTGCTTCTCTTTTTGTTAGGCTCTCATTTATAGCCTGCTTGGGGGGCCTCTGAGGGGTCTTTACTCGAAGCTTGTCTGCCTATGCAGCTAGTCACGGCCTACCCCATAAAGCTTATTTCCAGTGCATATAGCCTGCATACGTACTACCCTACTGATCTTATCAATCTGCACTGTGTTCCTCTTGTCATTTTTTATGTTTCTTTTTTATACAAAAAATTGCTGGTTTTTCTGTACACTTGACATGCTATGCTGTGACAGCTTACTTCTAGACTACCCAATGTGTATTAAGTACTCTTTGATATGTCAAGTACAACAAAAATAAAGAATTATTAAAAAAAAAAAAAAAAGTTAAATAATTAAAAAATTTAAACCACACTAGACCGAAATGTATGCCAAAGTACAGATTTATTACAAAAATTGGGAGGGAATTCTGTACTGCCACTATACAAGGTAAAAAGAATTTAAGGTAAGTAGAGTTTCGGTTCCCTGTCCTATAGTGGCAGTACATTATGGATATAGCAAAATCCAAACAGGGTGGGTCTGATCAAGTAACAACAGCTTGCAACACCTTATGCCAGAAAGATGCATCTGTCAAAGAAAAGATGTATAGCCTGTAATGGACATTGAAAGTTTTGAATGAAGACTATATGGCACCCCTACAAATGTCTGATATCCCTTTGTTCTCCAGTATTTGAGTAGAAATTGGAAGTTCCCATGGTGTGCTCTATGACTGTGTCTCACGTTCTGAGAATCACTACAAACTGGGCCATCAGGGAATGGTGGACATTTTATCCTTCCTATTCTTATGCAAGATTCTTAGAATTAGAGAAACCAGGAAAAATACATATGCCAGCCGAAATTTCCATGGGATTGAGAGTCCATTGGAAAAAATATGGGTAGTCTTTTCTGTTCATGGAAGCGAAAGTCCAAGCTTTCTTGTTTGTTTTTGTAGCAATCAGATCCATTGAACAGTTCCTGAATCTTGCAAGACATTTCTCTGAATATATCTTTGCTTACGAACCAATCTATTTGCTTCCATTGTTATTGGCTTAGATAGTCTGAAATTGTGTTGTCTATACCTCTGATGTATGGTGCAGATAGGTCGTCAAAATTCTCTTCGGCCCATTTAAAAATTAGAGAGTAGAGTACGGACAACCTTCTCACTCTTGTGCCTCCTTATATTGTGTTACTGTGGTAAGGTTGACTGATTGAATTCCTACTGCGTCATCTCTGATGTAATCCTGAAAGGCTAGAAATGCTTTGCATACTGCATTAATTTCTCTTAAGTTTGAAGATTGCTTTGGGTCTCAGTGACTCCACAAACCCTGGTGCATAAAGAGATCTACTTGCGCACCCCAAATGATTCCGAATGCATCTGTAGTAATTTAAAGCCAGGTTTTTGTTTGTTTTTTTGTCTGAAGCGCAGGTCTTGAGGTAGAAACTTTGAGTGGATCCACCAGTACAGATCAGCCCCAATACATACAGTAAAAAACAAAGAAAAAGTTACCTGCGCTCTCTCCTAAATCCCTTTGTATATTTAAACAAATGACCTCCTCTTAGGAGAAAGTGCAGGTAACTTTTTCTTTGGTTTTTACTGTATGTGTGGTGGCTGATGTGTACTGTGGTCGTTGCTGCCGCCCAGGAGTGATGGGAGTGAGCACAGGACTTATCTTTTTGTATTTGTATCAAACAGCTATGTTACAATGCTGCCGCCCATCCCATGTGTTCCCTATTAATGGTTATTAAGTACCTTGACGTTGGCAGGCGGGCATTCCCTCCAATGGTCATTGGAGTAACTAAATGACCTCCATTTGTTTAAATATACATAGGGATTTAGGAGAGAGCGCAGGTAACTTTTTCTTTGTTTTTTACTGTATGTATTAAGGAGACAGAGGCACTGCAGCCAGACAACTTCCTGGGTGCCTTTAATGTCCCTTTAAGCATTTTATGATTAAATGTACGAACAATGTAGAAACCATGTCTCGTGACTTCAGATTCACTTTACGGGTAAAGAAGCTAGAGTTGGTCTGCAGTAAATATTTCTCACAGGACTACAGCAAACAGCAAGGGAATAGTTTAAACATGCAAGAAAGGAAAACATAAAATGGAGCCGTGTTACTGTATCTAGGAGACATTCAGGTCACACAAACATGTAAAACTGAGCCTAAGACACTTTGCCTTGCATATGAAAATCTAAATGCGAGACAAATGTTTTGAAATCTTACATTTGTAAAACAGCTGGGAGAGGGATCTGAATAAAACACACACTTGAAAAAAATAATAATAAAAAAAAAGCTACAATCAGAAGGTACACTTGGCAATAATCACAATTTTTAAGTAGTTAGTTGACTTAAAGGCAGTATCTGTTTTATATGTTGCTAGAATCTTTAAAAGTATAAAACAAACTGTACATTTTGTTCCGTGTTGTGCTTTATTTTTTAGCCAAACCCCTTAAAGAACTAAGTGGATTCCTGAGACCAAAAAGAGGTGCATTCCGTACAAATGGCAGAACAGAATGGAATCCAAATGGGTAAAGCCAGAGGAGAACATTGATGCAGCAGTAATATGACTAGCTAAGAAAATAATACTTACTAGAGACAGTGCTGCTTCTTTGAGATAACCAAAGAATAATAAAAAAACTAAAAACTAGACCATCTAGTAAAATCATAGAAAGGGCCACTGTCAGGTGTATTGCAGATCTCACAGATAACCACAAAAAGCATGGATTGGCCACTTAGAAGATATGGGCAAATATTTAAAGAAGTTAAAGATAATTAATATTACGGGTATTAAATTGGAGACAGCATTTTTTTTTCTCCAGAAACTATATTAGATGTAACATTAGGTATAGCATTATCTACGGTAGCTAGAGTAATTTTGCATTTCATGACATGGGATGCAGATATATCTTCAAAGTCCAGTTTATGTTCTATGTTTTTGGAAGACAATATCCTCTTCCATAAACTACTTGATGAAGCAATACAACGCTTATTAAAGGACAAGAAGGCAATGCTACCACAAGACTGGAGTATACGATGATATATCCGTGTACACAATTAGATCACATTCAGTTTTATTTACACACTTACAGAGTAATTCTCTGTTTGAAATGAAAAGTAAATTCCAAAGTTATGACCAAAACAGCCAAACTAAAAAATATTCTCAGCTAACCTTCCAGTACGGCTGGCTACCTTGGACTAAATTTTGAAATTCACTTTGATTTCTCACTTTAGTGATTTAACCATGATATAATTGGCAGTGTTTCACCCCCTCACTAGAAGGTCTTCTGGGGAAAAATATAAACTACAATTTTCTTTCAAAATGTAGAGTATATAGTTTGCACACAAAGTTACAGCAGCATAATAAGATTGCTACTCAGTGGTACTACAGGTATAACTTGTCCTCCTTGGAATGCAATAGGTCTGACAGAGTCATATAAAACTTATAACAGAATGTAAATATGACTGTATCCAGTCCTTTGCACATTGCGTACGTGAATAGAGCGTGCATGTCATACAAGTCCACACCTGTTCAGACATGCTTATTATAGGCTCATTCCTGAAAGCATTAATTTCTGATAAACAGAACGATTGAATATAGATCTGCATATCGCCTACACCTCCTAAACAGCAGTATATGCAATATGCTCAGAATGCTACAATCCCCTGGGATTTGCAACAGATTAAGTATTTAAAGGGACACTATAGTCACCCAGACCACTTCAGCTCAATGAAGTGGTCTGGGTGCAAGGTCCCTCAGGTTTTAACCTTTCACATGTAAACATAGCAGTTTCAGAGAAACTGCTATGTTTACATAGCAGGGTTAATCCAACCTCTAGTGGCGGTCTTCCTGACAGCCGCTAGAGGCGCATCTGCATCTGCGACGCTGGATGCGAAATTGGCATCCAGCGTGCAGAACGTCCATAGGAGAGCATTGAGAAATGTTTTCCTATGGACTGTTTGAATGCGCGCCCGGCGATGGATTAAGGTAAACGTCTGAAGGGGTTTTAACCCCTTCAGCGCCAAGTGAGAGGGACCCTGAGGGCACTATAGTGTCAGGAAAACGGGTTTGTTTTCCTGACACTATAGTGATCCTTTAACCCCTTAAGGACCAAACTTCTGAAATAAAAGGGAATCATGACATGTCACACATGTCATGTGTCCTTAAGGGGTTAAAGGGAACCTCCAGTCACCAATATAACCATCATGCATGTATTTTTTTCTGCACGCTCAATTTTGTACAGATTTTGCAAATGAATTGTTTCACAGCACTCGGCAAATTAACACTGCCTTCCTCTAGCCCAGTGATGGCGAACCTATGGCACGCGTGCCACAGGTGGCACGCCGGGCCCTCTCTGTGGGCACGCGGCCATAGGTTTGCCATCACTGCAGAGTAGGCGCCTGCCTACCCGAAACGGCAGGCGCCTACTCTGCTTCCATGTCGGCAGGACCGGAAGCAGGGGGGAGGGATCGAGGAAGCAGCTCTCCTGTCCTCCCTCGAGCTGTGTGGAGCGTTGCCGCGCGTTACCATGGCAACGCTCCACACAGCATCGCGCGGGAGGACAGGAGAGCTGCAGGACCTGTCCTGTCCTGCATAACACCACCGGACCACCAGGGATGGCTGTGTTCCCCCCCTCCCCTTCACTAAAGGTAACAAGAAGGGAAGGGGGGGATACTGATTTAATTACTTACCCCCCTTAGCTACAGCACACCCTACTCCCCTTACCAACAGACCCCTACCATAGCACCCCTACCCCCAGCACCCCTACTCCCACTACTCCCAGCACCCCTACCCCAAGCACCCCTACTCCCACTACCCACAGCACCCCTACCCCCAGCACCCCTACTTCCACTACCCACAGCACCCATACCCCCCTTACCCACAGCATCCCTACCCCCAGCACCCCTACTCCCACTACCCACAGCACCCTTACCCACAGCACCCTTACCCACAGCACCCTTACCCACAGCACCCCTACTCCCAGCACCCCTACTCCCAGCACCCCTACTCCCAGCACCCCTACTCCCACTACCCACAGCACCCCTACCCCAGCACCCCTACTCCCACTACCCACAGCACCCATACCCCCCTTACCCACAGCATCCCTACCCCCAGCACCCCTACTCCCACTACCCACAGCACCCCTACCCCAGCACCCCTACTCCCACTACCCACAGCACCCATACCCCCCTTACCCACAGCATCCCTACCCCCAGCACCCCTACTCCCACTACCCACAGCACCCCTACCTCCCTTACCCCCAGCACCCCTACCCCCTTACCCCCAGCACCCCTACCCCCTTACCCCCAGCACCCCTACCCCCTTATCCCCAGCACCCCTACTTCCACTACCCACAGCACCCTTACTTCCACTACTCACAGCACCCCTACTTCCACTACCCACAGCACCCATACCCCCTTACCCACAGCATCCCTACCCCCAGCACCCCTACTTCCACTACCCACAGCACCCCTACTCAGCACCCCTACCCCCAGCACCCCTACCCCCAGCACCCCTACTCCCACTACCCCCAGCACCCCTACCCCCAGCACCCCTACTCCCACTACCCACAGCACCCATACCCCCCTTACCCACAGCATCCCTACCCCCAGCACCCCTACTCCCCCTACACACAGCACCCCTACCCCCAGCACCCCTACCCCCTTACCCACAGCACCCCTACCCCCCTTACCCACAGCACCACTACCCCCAGCACCCCTACCCCCTTACCCACAGCACCACTACCCCCAGCACCCCTACTCCCACTTACCCCCAGCACCCCTACCCCACTTACCCCCAGCACCCCTACCCCCAGCACCCCTACCCCAGCACCCCTACCCCAGCACCCCTACCCCCCCCTACCCCAGCACCCCTACCCACAGCACCCCTACCCCCGCACCCACAGCACCCCTATCCACAGCACCCCCACCCCCGCACCCACAGCACCCCTATCCACAGCACCCCCACCCCCTACACACAGCACCCCTACCCACAGCAGCCCCACACACAGCACCCCTACCCACAGCAGTCCCACACACAGCACCCCTACCGCCCCACAAACACAGCACCCTTTCCTCCCCCCACACACAGCACCCTTTCCTCCCCCCACACACAGCACCCTTTCCTCCCCCCACACACAGCACCCTTTCCTCCCCCCACACACAGCACCCTTTCCTCCCCCCACACACAGCACCCTTTCCTCCCCCCACACACAGCACCCTTTCCTCCCCCCACACACAGCACCCTTTCCTCCCCCCACACACAGCGCACCCTTCCCCCCCCACACACAGCGCACCCTTCCCCCCCACACACAGCGCACCCTTCCCCCACACACACACAGCACCCTTCCCCCCCACACACACAGCACCCTTCCCCCCCCCACACAGCACCCTTCCCCCCCCACACACAGCACCCTTTCCGCCCCCCCACACACAGCACCCTTTCCGCCCCCCCACACACAGCACCCTTTCCGCCCCCCCCACACAGCACCCTTTCCGCCCCCCCACACACAGCACCCTTTCCCTCCCACACACAGCACCCTTTCCCCCCCACACACAGCACCCTTTCCCCCCCACACACAGCACCCTTTCCCCCCACACACAGCACCCTTTCCCCCCCACACACAGCACCCTTTCCCCTCCCACACACAGCACCCTTTCCCCTCCCACACACAGCACCCTTTCCCCTGCCCCACACAGCACCCTTTCACCTCCCCCACACAGCACCCTTTCCCCCCCCCACACACAGCACCCTTTCCCCCCCACACACACAAGCACCCTTTCCCCCCCACACACAGCACCCTTTCCCCCCCACACACAGCACCCTTTCCCCCCCACAGACAGCACCCTTTCCCCCCCACACACAGCACCCTTTCCCCCCCACACACAGCACGCTTCCCCCCCCACACACAGCACCCTTTCCCCCCCCCACACACAGCACCCTTTCCCCCCCACACACAGCACCCTTTCCCCCCCACACACACAGCACCCTTTCCCCCCCACACACACAGCACCCTTTCCCCCCCACACACACAGCACCCTTTCCCCCCCACACACAGCACCCTTCCCCCCCCACACACACAGCACCCTTTCCCCCCCCCCACACACAGCACCCCAACCCCCCACACACAGCACCCCACACACATTACACACAGACACATACACTGCACCCCTCAATGCAGTATATGTGTGTGTTCAGCAGTCTTTATGTATTCAGCAGTGTGTGTGTGTGTATTCAGCAGACTGCGTGCGTGTATTCAGCAGACTGCGTACTCAGCAGTGTGCGTGTATTTAGCGGACTGTGTGTGTATTTAGCAGTCTGTCTATGTCTCGGTGTGTGAATGTGTTCAGCAGTCTGTGTGTATGTATTGCATTTGTTGGAGATACTAATATAAGCTTAATTTATATCATTATTTAAAATTTGTATAATTTAACTCTACGTTGTGTTCTTCTTTTAAAACAAAAGTTGTTAACTGTACGAGTAGTTTTTTCTAAACGTAAACCTCAGTATTCAGGTTTAATTGTCGTGTTGGCACTTTGAGGGAAAAAAAGTTGGCATGTATTGCAGTTTGGGCACTCGGGCTCAAAAAGGTTCGCCATCACTGCTCTAGCCCATCTCATGTTACAAAAAATACTTTCTAGTCACTGGTTAGAGTACCTGACCACGATATGTCACGGCTTCCTTTCTGCCACTCCCTATTATACTGCTGTGTTTTTTCTAATAACACGGTTATTTATTATGACAAACGGTTTATGGCAGTTAACGTTCAGCTAACATCTTTTATATGGAAGGGAAAAAAAGGGGGGGGGAGGAAGGGAGTAAGATTATTACTTTTTTTACTGCAATGCATAAAACACTAACATCACCTATAAAGTATGTTAAAATGAAGACTCCTCCAAAAACCATAACCACTACAGAGCGCTGGAGCAAGAATTGACAGGTGAGTACCAATATAACTGCTCTCAAATCATTTACTTAATGTATCATTATGATAAGTTCAGTATATTCTGCCTGGAAACTGTTGTATGTTACAAGACCATTCCAACATACATTTTAGGGCCCCTACTATGTCCTGAAAATAAGTTCCCTCTAATCTAGCAGAGAGACACTCTTCTACACTCCACCCCCAGAAGATTATTGCTAATGATGGTATCTCAACCAATCCAATGCTTTTCAGAGAGAAGCATTGTTGGACAGTGCAAATGAGTAGCAACTGCTGCTATCCGCTTATCGCAATGAAGCCAGCGTTGATAGCAATGAGGTGTTACTAATAGGGGTTTGTTTATAAAAGTGCAGATTTTGTTTGAAAACAGTACTTTAACCCCTTAAGGACAGAGCTTCAGAAGCTTGTCTTTCACTTAATGACACAAGCATTTTTTGCATTTTTTTGCTGTTTGCGTTCAACTGCAATTTGCATTTTACTAATTTATTGCACCAACGCATATTATATACCGTTTTTTAAAGGACAGAAAGGGCTTTCATTTGATGTAACATATATTTACATAAATGCTTATTTATTATTAAAAAATACAGAAAATGCAAAAAAAATGGAAAATCTTGATTTTTTTTTAACAGTTTTTGCAATAATAATGTGTGCACAATTAGTGCAGGTTAAGGAAAGTAATTAAAAATAAATTCATTTAGTTGTTCTGATTTACAGAATATATAATGTGTCTGGGATTTTAAGTTTTTTTTTGGTAGTTACAGGTCACAAAGCACAAGGAGTAAAATAAACTTTTAATGTGGAGCGATTTTAGAATTTGGTATGTTTGTCTTGTAAGCTTAATAGCCATAAAAGAAAACAAAATTGCCACACAAAAGTATATATTTATATAAAGTAGACACCACAGGCTATTTACCTAAGGTTGTTTTGACACTTTCTACGTAGCCATTTTACCGCCAACCTCTGCTAAATATTGGAGTAAAATTGTGTTTTTGGGGGGTTTTCGCACACAAAACTTATAACAAAGAACTTCTCATGTGTATTTTGTAAAGTTGGTGTGTGCTATTCCTGTACAAAGTTTTATTATGTGTTCAGTTACTTCTGCTGAGTACAACGGTACCCCCATTGTATGTCTTTGGCACTATTTTGTGAAGCTACAGTGCCATATGGGAGACCTGTCCATTTGGGGTATTATAACAGTTTGACTGTTCAAAAAAAAAACCACAAAGGCCTACCATTTGTAAAAGTAGACACTCCAGGGTATCTCATAAGGTGCATATTGTGCCTTAACATGCCCCCATTTTTTTACCATTACATGCCAAAGTATGTGGTAAAAAATAATTTTGTGCATTTTTTACATACGGATTGCATTTTTGCTGGGCATTTTGTATATTTCATATGTGCCACTAAGTTCAAACCCCCCAAATTATGCTCAGCTAAGTCTTCTGAGTAAAAGGACACCCCCATTGTATGTCTATGGCACTATTTCGTGAAGCTACAGTGCCATACAGGAGACCTGTCCTTTTCAGTATTCACAGTAGAATTTTGAGAGACGGATTTAATGAGCCTATGCTTCCATTTGGGGTATTATAACAGTTTGACTGTTCAAAAAAAACCACAAAGGCCTACCATTTGTAAAAGTAGACACTCCAGGGTATATCATAAGGTGCATATTGTGCCTTAGCATGCCCCCATTTTTTCACCAATATATGCCAAAGTATGTGGTAAATAATAATTTGGGGCATTTTTTTTTACATACGGATTGCATTTTTGCTGGGCATTTTGTATATTTCATATGTGCCACTAAGTTCAAAACCTCCAAATTATGCTCAGCTAAGTCTTCTGAGTAAAAAGACATCCCCAATGAATGTCTTTGGCACTATTTTGTGAAGCTACAGTGCCATATTGGAGACCAAGCCATATCAGTTTTTACAGAACTTTGGATTTTGACGCTGGGCCTATGTGCAATTTCTAAGCATCTTCGCAGGTTTTAAATTCAAACTACCCCACAAAGGCCTACCATTTCTTAAAGTAGACACCCCAGGGTATTTCAAAAGGCATATTTTGAACCTTAGCGTGGGATCATTTTTCCGCTAGCTTGTACCAGGTGTGGTGGTAAGAAGCGTTTTTTCTGCCTTTTTGACACACAAAGTGAGTTTGCACAGTATATTTTGCAAACCTTATGTGTACCACCACTCTATAATACTTTATATGTTGCTCAGCTATGTCAGCTGAGTACAAAAATACCCCCGTATGTACCTTTGCCAGGTATATGTGGACATCAGAGGGGCACATTTGGGACATAGTCATTCCAGTTTTTTTCAAACTTTACATTTTTACGCTGTGCCCATGTCCCATTTTAGAGTATTTTACCAGGCTATATAATTCAAACTAACCCACAAAGGCCTACCATTTCTTAAAGAAGACATCCCAGGGTATTTCAAAAGGCATATTTTGAACCTTAGCGTGGGATCATTTTTCCGCTAGCTTGTACCAGGTGTAGTGGTAATAAGCGTTTTTTCTGCCTTTTTGACACACAAAGTGAGTTTGCACAGTATATTTTGCAAACCTTATGTGTACCCCACTCTATAATACTTTATATGTTGCTCAGCTATGTCGGCTGAGCACAAAAATACCCCCGTATTTACCTTTGCCAGGTAAATGTGGACATCGGAGGGGCCCATTTGGGACACAGCCATTCCATTTTTTTTCAAACTTTAAATTTTTACGCTGTGCCCATGTCCCATTTTAGAGTATTATACCAGGCTATATAATCCAAATACCCCATAAAGCCATACCATTTCTTAAAGAAGACATCCCAGGGTATTTCAAAAGGCATATTTTGAACCTTAGCGTGGGATCATTTTTCCGCTAGCTTGTACCAGGTGTGGTGGTAAGAAGCGTTTTTTCTGCCTTTTTGACACACAAAGTGAGTTTGCACAGTATATTTTGCAAACCTTATGTGTACCACCACTCTATAATACTTTATATGTTGCTCAGCTATGTCAGCTGAGTACAAAAATACCCCCGTATGTACCTTTGCCAGGTATATGTGGACATCAGAGGGGCACATTTGGGACATAGTCATTCCAGTTTTTTTCAAACTTTACATTTTTACGCTGTGCCCATGTCCCATTTTAGAGTATTATACCAGGCTATATAATCCAAATACCCCATAAAGCCATACCATTTCTTAAAGAAGACATCCCAGGGTATTTCAAAAGGCATATTTTGAACCTTAGCGTGGGATCATTTTTCCGCTAGCTTGTACCAGGTGTAGTGGTAATGAGCGTTATTAAATGTATTTTTTAACTTTTTAAAACTTTTTTAAACTATTTTTTAAACTTTTGTTATGCTTATTAATTTTTTTAAAGTTTCTTAAACTTTCGTAAAACTTTTTTTTTACAGATTTAACATTTTTCTAAGCTTTTTTTTTTACCGTTAACCCCTAACTAGCAGTAAGCAGCACTAACGGTAAATTCCCCATTTTCCCATAACTCCCACCCACCCCAGCTAGCAAAATATTTAATTATACAATATTTAAATTAGTTAATTAAATAAATTTAACCCCGGAGGGTTCAAAAATAAATAAAAAAGTTAATCGTCAGGGGTTAAAAAAAATTAGATCACAGTATAATACTGTGATCTGTATTTTGATCGACTGGCAGGGAAGGGGTTAATTTTTAAAGGGTTTATTTTTTTTAATTTTTTACTTAAACGTTATTAAAACTTTTTTTAACTTAATTTTTTAACTGTTTAAAGCTTATTTTAAAACGTTTTTTTAACGTTAACCCCTAGTTAGCCTAACACTAAATCCCCCAATGCCCCACTAACTTCCACCCTCCCCAGCTAGCTAAATTTATTATTTTAAAATATTTAAATTAATTAATAAAATAAATTTAACCCCTGAGGGTTAAAAAAAAAAAGAATTAACCCTCAGGGGTTAAAAAAAAAAAAAATCAGATCATATTAAAATGTAATCCCTGCCAATTGATTACTGTAGTCAGTGATCAATTGGCAGGGAAGGGGTTAATTTTTTATTAAAATGGGTAAAGGGGGGTGGGATTTTAAATTTACTTTTCTTTTTTTACACTAGGGGGCAGGATCAGCACTGATCCGTCTCCCTGCACTTCACAGTGAACCAGGAAGTGCAGGGAGGCGGAAGGTAAGTATACACAGTACATGTGCCCGTTCTGACATGCTGTCAGAGCGGGCACATGTGCTGGGGCAGCCCGATCCGGTGCTCCCTGTCTGCCTCTAATACAGAGGCAGACCGGGAGCACCATTAACCCCACGATCGCCGCGATTGCGGCGATCTGGGGTTAATTTTACCGCGTGACGGACGAGGTCCGTCACCCGTCGTTAAGGGTATTCCCTGGATGACGGACCTCGTCCGTCACCCGTCCTGAAGGGGTTAAGAAACTAAAGTGAACATGCTGTTATGCTGTAAAGTACTAAATAACCGCTTTATTTTAAAGAGTAAGCAAATGATTGCTGCAAAAAACCTGCAGATAACTTGTGATTGGATGACTTGAGACAAGGTGCAACCGCAGTTAAAGAAAATTAATGTAAATAAAGCTCTGGGGCCTGACGGTATTCACCCACGAGTACTTAAGGAACTAAGTGGAGAAATAAGTGAACCTCTGTATTTAATCTTTCAAGATTCTTTTGTTTCAGGTATTGCATTGGAAGGCAGATGTATTGTTATTGGAGATGTCGTTCCAATATTTAAAAAGGGTTCAAAATCCTTACCTGGAAATTATAGACCTGTGAGCTTAACTTCTGTGAATGGGAAAATATTTGAAGGGCTATTAAGGGATAACTTTGTTATTAGCAATAATCAGCATAGTTTTATAAAAAATAGGTAATTTCAAACTAACCTAATTGCATTCTGCGAAGAAGTATAGATCAGGGTGTTGCAGTGGATGTGATCTACTTGGTGCAGAGACGAGCTACAAAATTGATAAAAGGAATGGAGCATTTTAGTTACTAAGAAAGTTTAAAAAATGTAAATCTCTTTAGTTTGGAAAAACGGCGCCTAACATAATACAAATATATTCGGGGCCAGTACAAAACATTATCTGGAAATCTATTAAAAACAGGGCTATACATAGGACTCGAGGTCACGCATTTCGGCTGGAAGAAAGGAGATTTCATCTAAGGCAAAGAAAAGGGTTTTTTTTTTTTTACAGTAAGAGCAATAAGAATATGGAATTCTCTGCCTGAAGAGGTAGTTTTATCAGAGACCATACAGATGTTTAAACAGCAATTGGATAAATACTTGCAAAAAACATAACATACAGGGATATAATTTCTAATTAGTGTGGTAATAGTTGCTTGATCCAAGGAGACATCTGACTGCTATTTTGGGGTCAAGAATGAATTTTTTCCCAGTTTGTTGCAAAACTGGAAGTGCTTCAGACTAGGTTTTTTTGCCTTCTTTTGGATCAACAGCAAAAACATATGTGAGGAAGGCTGAACTTGATGGACGCAAGTCTCTTTTCAGCTATGTAACTATGTAGTAATTACATGTTTTTCTTATACTTTATAAGTGAAATGATTAGCAAATCTTGAATAACATAGTATATTGTTTCATTAACTTCATCAACTTGTAAAATAAATACATAAAAATCTCATCTCTGGCTTTGCACAACAAAAATATTTTCCATGTTCTATTACACGGTGTGTGAACAATGGAAATATTGTAACACGTTTTTACTCCAAAACCATAGTCAGTTTAATCTGGCAGTCCTCTGCATTTATAAACAATTGACCAGTATTACAAATAATGGTGAAAAATATCTAGCAAAGCAATATGAGTGCTGGAGAGCTCCCAAAAACACAGCAAAGAGATTGTGTACTGCTGGAGAGTTCCAAAAAAAAAAATAGCCACTGTAAGGTTTCCATTATTTAAGAGATGCAACAAACCGGAAGCTGTTTATTACATGAACACTCAACGTACCATAACCACTTTGTCTCGCGGACGTGGTTATGGTGACTAGGAGTTCCCTTTCCTACTGTTTAGCATTGAGCCATTCTTGAACACCGAGGGGTGTCCAGGCACCTGCAGCAAAGGACGACAGTGATGGTGTCATCCGAGTGATTTCAGCTTATCTTTGCTGCCCATTCTTTTTACGGGTCGGTATGGATGGTGTAAAGTTACACTATGTTAGAATAGGTTTTACAGTTTCACCTGAAACTGCATTTCTCTTGACAATTACCCATAATTATCAATTTTGTTAATACCCGACAGTTTGTCTTATGCCAGATAAGGGAAGAACAAAACAAAGAAATGGTCTTTCACATTATTCCAGAGAGAAAAAATTGGTAAAAGAATGGAAGGAAAGAAAAGAAGCTCTCTTAGATCAGTACGCAGGAAGTTATAAAAGAGTTATAGGAAGCCATTTTAATGTTTTGCCAGGTGCCCACGATTTTGCTCCATCTACTATGCAGTTATGGTTCCAGCCATGGCCTGCTCACATAGAATAAGAGGAAAGAATGCTTGGGTGGAAGCAGGATCAGAAAGGATAAACACTTGCTGGAGATAAAAGATATTGAACAGAACTCAGAACTGTCTGAAAGGACCAATAGCACACTGTTGACTTGGCAATATTGTTATAGGGCTAGTCAAGTAAAGCATTTTCCTCACCACTCAGGAATGTGTACTTTCTGATCCTGCTAGCGTTTGGAATCTAGATCGGTTGATAATGTGTTTTTGTTTGGTTGAAAGTGGTAGGTTACACTTTGTTGTAGAAGCAAAATGAAATGGCATAAAATCCAACACAGAACTTGACCAGCAAGTCTTACAACTCTATTGCAGTATAACTCACAACATAATTATGTTACTGCTTCTTAGCAAAGCACGCTGCCAAAACACATATTAGCATTCACTAGTTAATATGTACTGTCATATTATAGTCTAAAAACAAAATAACTTGCTGCATGGATATTAAGTACCGGTAAGTTGTCTTTTTGTTTTACTATGCACGTTGCCCAGATGACAGGCAAACGTGGTAGCATATATTTGAATATGGCATCTCACTAAGCATTAGATACAAATATTGACGGAGGAAAAAAAAATATAGCTGTGACGAAATGCCTTTTGTCACTGGGTTTATTGGTGACAAGCTGCCCTTTACCCCTGGCTGTTGGAGGAGCCTGATTGCCAGCCTCTTACCTGTTGACTATGGTCCCTGGGAGATTTGGCCCTTCAGGTGCAACATTTGGGCATATTGGATTTGTATGGTGCTGCTGCTGGCCCTTTTAAAACCATCCGTGGACATATTATGACTTTTAGGAACAACGTCCCTTTAAGACTGTGTAGCAGAATGCATTCAGGCTGTCTTCAATAGTATGTATGCTATTATGTGTTCGGTAAATTGTAAATGTGTAGGTTCTATGTGATAAATGTAACAGTACGTATTTTTATGTCTTCTATTGTCCTTTGTCTGCCATGTGGCTAATGGAGTTTTGCCTCTGTCCTTGAAGATAATTGGATTACTTCCCAATTATCTCCAGGATAGAGACTCTGTGGAACTTGTTTTGGGAAGAAAAGCCATGCTTCATTTGGTCACAAAGGCCTTTCCCTTAACTTTTGAACCACTGGTCTGATTCGTGCCATTTTTTAATATGTTGTTCCCCTGAATGGATTGATTGTGAATATGTAATTTACGGAGATTGGATGTATGGTTTTAGAGTTATGAAAGTTGGGTAAAAAGTATGTTTTAACTGTATGTGTAATTGGGTTACCTCCCAGGATAAGGGGAGGGAATCTGTGGGTTGTAACAGGGATGTTATTAGTTGTTTTATACCTCCCTGTGGGCGGTCCTGTATTGGCAAAGATTGTAATAAAAACCAGACTGGGTGTGCCAGCACCTCAGATCTTGTACCTTCATGAAGTTTCGGCTCATGTTTGGGGGATTGGAGAACTACACTCTGGGGATTGCTATAATCACTATACTCCCCAGGGTATAATCGCTGAGCTCTGCTAAGAGCTTGTTCCTGTTCCTGCTCTCTGGAATTCGGAGAGGTCCACCTACTGGAAGCTGGACCCTGGTCTTGGGTCCAGAGTGGGTGGAGTCGGTGAGACCCCAACCAAGCTGCAGCGGTTCGTGGGGTCTGCAGTGGTTATGGTGTCAGGCAGAGTGCTTGGAGACCTCGGAAAGCACTAGGAGCATCCGTCAGCGGAGGGTACCCGGTCGGGGTGCCAGCGGTTCCGTTACAATAGCGTAAAATAAAACAAATCAATACAGTACCATTGCACACCAATACACAAATGAGCCCATCTGTCTGGAGTGGAAGGTATTGTATCTCTTTAGCTTAATATGTCTGGCAGCATTTTATTATTTAAAACATTGCTGCTGAAAGAGCATTTTATTCTTACACTGACTTTATGTGGCATCATTACAGTTCACAACGCCATAAAAGTAAAACTACTAGGGTATGTTTAGTGTTAATAGGACAATGGCTGGATGAGAGTGATTAAAGTTACAGTCCACATCATCCTGGCAGCAGATACCCACACACCCCTTCATTTACTCTTAATCACATGTTTGCCAACATTTTTAATGCGGCAGCATTACGGAGTCTCTTATGACACACGCTTTTTTTAATGTCAATATTTGAAAGATAAAATAAATCACAATTGGGGCAGGGCCTGACCGCAGAGCTGTGAGGACGTCTGCCTCAGCAGCTCCTGCATCGATCAAAGACTAAAGCGGATTTTAATAACCAAATTTGTGATCAACCGTGTTGAAAGAGTCATCAAAGGTGAGGTGACACTGAGAGGAACACTATGACAGCACCCAAGCTACTCTACGAATATGATCCACTCGGCAGATGTCGAAGGCCTACCCACATGGCAGGCGCGGGAGGGACGGCCGCTTTCCCGACGCCACATGCAGCCGACTGTAAACATGGGTCCCCGTTCCCCCCCCCCCCCTTGGACCGGCAGGGGTTATCCCGGTCTACCTCCACACAGAGGACATTCACCTCCGAGACTCTCCAGGGCATACCTTAAACTGTGTGCCGCAAAACCGAGTCAAAATGGCCGACAGCGCCGCAGTTCCCGCGAAGCAACAAACTGTAAGCGACTGGGCAGAAGCATTTAAAGCGAAATTCGATGCCGTCTGCAGGCGATTCTGGCAACGACTGGAAACTAAAAACTATTGCACAGCTCTGCAGAATTTGCGGTCGCTTTATACATTTTACAACATGACAGGAGGCTTCGTATTTTGCATAATCCCTCTTTACTAGCTCCACCGCAGCAAAGAAACACATAGAAAAAAAAAAACACAATCACAAGAGAGTAGGATGTACATGAGGTGTAATGACCTAAGCACTTTCTCTTTCTTTGCTGCTCCATAAAGCAGACAGGTCAGAGTATTACTCTTCTCCATTAATTTGTATTTCTATTGCCTTTTAGGACTGTTTTGGAATTGTCTTTCAATAGGCTTTGTGATTTGTTTTACTGTGCTTCTATGCTATGGGCATCTGGGTTTCTTTCTATACTTTTATCTTATTCTGGGTCCTTGGCCCTCTCCCCTCCTTATTTTCTCTTCTCTCAGGGTCTCAAGAAACTTTTGGGCCTTGCTGGGGCTTTTTCCCTACCCTTCTGCTGGTTCCGCCGGCTCACAGGCGTTTTTTTCCCTTCCCTCTGGTTTTACAGTAATCCTGGCACGACTACGGTCCCCCACAGCTGCACCGCACACTCTAGTTTGGCGCCGGACTAGCGGCCCTTGCAATTGAGCTGCGGCGGCCATCTTTAATCTCGCGAGATTGAAGGCGGCCATCTTGCTACACCCGCACACCATGATTTGGCCGCTCGGGAGTAGCTTATGCTTGTGCTGCCAGTTAAGCCTTAACTGCTCTCACAGCTCAGGCAGCTCTGACACAGACTTACTGTTAGAGCACGGTTCAGTGCTCCATATCCAGGACTGTGCCGTATGATTACACGTTATGTTGAATTACTTCAGTTATTGGGATGTTGAACCCCTTAAGGACCAAACTTCTGGATTAAAAGGGAATCATGACATGTCACACATGTCATGTGTCCTTAAGGGGTTAAAGGGATACCTCAAATTAACTGTTAGAGCACAGGATTAGGATGGAGACATGCACGCTCTAGAGTTCATATACCCTTGGCTAGGTCGTTACTACTTTGTCCCACTGAATGGAGTCAGGCTATTACAGCTGCTGATCAGGATTCCCTGGACATGTGGCTTAAAGAGATATACCCGCTGGTTCTGGTTAAAGAGATATAACCACAACCTTCAAACGTCTGTTTAAACACAGATTGGTGCACTCTATACGGCCGTGACCCACACTTGAAGGGTTCATACCCCGTGCACCTAGGGTGAATCCCCGCTATGTATACGCTACTCTATTTTGCTGGATGTCAGCCTCTGTTAGCTACTGAACACAATTTTCTGCACTTCCGGCTTCATAAAATATCTCCCATAACAGTGCATTAATTATTGGAAGAGCTGAGGGAGGCTCTCTATCAGGCTGATGGCCAGCACTTAATGGTTCATACCCTTTGCACCTACTAGATCTGCACTGCTGAATAGACATGCCATTACAGACACAACTGCTGGACAGGATTTTCAGCTCTCCCTGCTTAAAGGAATATCTCCCTCGACAGTGAGTTATGGTTATAACAGTGAGTTATGGTTGGAGAACGGCCATCTGCTCTATATCAGGGCTGTGGCCAGCACTTAGGCGTCATACCCAGGGTGAAGACCCTACTATATGTGCGCTGCACTGAAATGCTGAATGGAGGCATGTTGTTGCAGCCTTGGCTAACTGCTGGACATCATTTAAACACTGCCTGCCTCAAGGCATATCTCCCTTGATAGCGAATTGATTGTGGAAGAACTGATTGACACTCTCTATCATGGCTGTGGCCAGTACTGAAGGGTTCATACTCTGTGCTCCTAGGGCGAGGCCCTATTATATGAGTGCTGCTGAGTGGAGGCATGCGGTTGCAACCCTTTATTTACTGGGTGAGCCCCAGTCTATTTTATTTGGCCACTGTTCAGAGTATAACCCTGCAGGGGTTTCTGTGAACACTGCCTTCTACTATGGTAGGCTGATCTGTTTGCCCTGCATCCTGAGACTGCCTACTGGTTTGTGCCTTCTATAGGGGTATCCCATATCACGATAAGCCTACCTGACTACTTCTTTCTAGGGGAATCCCACGTAACTACTAAGATGACGGTGCCTTGCACGCTACTGACCGAGAAGACATGGTAGCGACCCTGAACCTTACTGGTCAATGGCTGTGTAACCTACACATCCTTCTCCCACGTTCGAGAGACTGTCCCCTCTTGATCGCCTGGCTACTTTATGCACCGGCGGCTTTGTAGCCTCTATAGAGGATGTCCGTATACGCTTGCGGTCGGCCGACCCATGCCCTTCCCTCCTGGACAGAGTGGCACAGACGACTGCGCTTGATCAGCGGAAGAAGTCCTTCGTGGTTCTGGGTGCCCGCGACTCCGCAAGGGAGTCAGGAGAGGTCTCAGGGACACCCAGGACTAACTACTGGACTCTATCGACCCTATCGTGGATAAAATACTGGGAAACGCCAACACAGTCCGGAAATGTGGTCATGATGTTGGTGAATGGGCTCAGAGATGCTTCTGTTTCGTCAGAAATCCCAGTGTTCGCCTCTCCTATGGAAAGCGCATAGCTCTCCTCCGTATTGACGGATGATTGGCGTTTCTGGGCGCCAAATCATTGGGACCCCAGACACAAGGCACACTTTTTCCTGAGGGAACTTATTACACACGTTTATGGTCCCGCTGCCCTCATCAAGACCCTAACCTCCCTAAGGGGTATTCTCTGGGGCCGGCTGACCGCCAACCACTTTGGGACATCTGACCACAGTACCCCGCTATCGCTAACTCGATTACCCATAAGGAGCAAGAGTCAACCTCTGGTGCTCCAGATGATCGGACAGAGAACACAGAACGTGCAGATTCGCTAGGTACTGTTTTCCTCAGGTTAGCGCCTCTAGGGTACCATTGACTGTACTTTCTACTACGCCCACAGGAGTTTCCATCATATCTATGCGGAAGGCATTAAAACCTAATAAGGAACTTTTCGTATTGTACCACTGGCCTGGCAAAACTGGATATGAAGACATGTCATGGTGATCTTTTTCCATCCCTCTTGACGACGTTATCTAGGTCTCTTGTGACACGATCAACCTTGGCTCTTCACCTGACCCCTCAGCTCAGATCCTTGAGGACTTCATGAAACCATCAAAATCAGTGATCAATTACGCATGGGGATGATGTGGCATTATCGTCCTGGACAATCTCCTGAGGGTAGATTCAGGGAACTCAAGACTGTGTCTACACTCGAGATTCTCTGTGGTCCAGCTGGAATCGTCGTGTTTCATAGTGGATGATCCGCTTCTTAGGATTCATAAGCGATCCATTATGTGGTGGTTTGGACGGCTCAACGGTCCGTGTCCCGGTCTGGGAACTCCCGATGGACAAGGATCCTCTTATGTACCAACTAACCAGTGACCTCAACCTCCGGCTTATGGGATGTGGAGGTCGTTCTCCGTTTTTTCTATGGGACTGTGCATCTATTGACAGACTTTTAAGCTTGGTCTGGTGGCTTTCCGTCAGGTACCGGATAATCGGGTGTACGACACAGAGGTTTCCCCTGTAGCCCCGACGTTCTAGGTATCTCGTTGCACTTTCGGCTTCTTCCTTAGTTTTCTATTCTTTTCTCAGAGTTAAAAATGCAAAATACGAAGCCTCCTGTCATGTTGTAAAATTAAAGATTATGCTAGCTTTTAGTGTACTTATAATCTTAATTTTAGTAATGACAGGAGGCGAGTATTTTCCCTTCCTGCTTTGCTAGCCCACCCTTTCTGTTTGTTTTCCTGTCACTGGTGTAAGGTAGATTGGATTCCTGTTATTTTGTGTTTACATTGATGATTTTATTTCCATTGGTAAGGAATTGTCATTGGAGTTACATAATAGTTATTCAGTTATCAGATTGTAATTTCAACTTACTGCTATGGAATGATGTATACGGTACGTTACTTGGATTTCCAAATTCATGACTAAACTTGTCACACATTCTCTTTTCATTATGATTCGTCACTGAAGACATTTGGTTGTTCATGTGAAATTCTCTGGAAGTTTGCCTCTTTGGATTTTGATTCGTCCCTGAAAACATTTTGGTTGTTTGTGTGGACTTCACGGGGAAGTTTGCTCCGTCGGATGTTGGATTTAGGAGTTATTATTATTGCTTGTTATATGTTTGCTTCTGCTTGATGTTGTTTTCTGAAAAAAGAAGTGATTAGGTCATTACACCTCATGTACATCCTACTCTCTTGTGATTGGTTCTTTTTTTTTCTATGTGTTTCTTTGCTGCTGTGGAGCTAGTAAAGAGAGATTATGAAAAATACTCGCCTCCTGTCATTACTAAAATTAAGATTATTAGTACACAGGGGAGCCGCAAGATATTTTCCCGGTGCTATGATCATCGCTATCCCCTGCTGGCTCTGCAGGACCGGAAGGGAAATCAGAGATCACCCTCTCTGGCCTGCTAGCAATGTACTGCTGGCAGCCGGGAGGGGAGAGAGGACCTGGGGGGGGGGGCTCTAACTCGCAGCTCCGCCGCATTCTACTCTAGCGAGCTCGGAGCATTGCCGCGGTTACCACTGAGGCTGCTAGAGTTTACTCTCACCACTGGGACCACCAGGGCTAATCCACCTGAACACCAGGGATTAGTACTGTCCCCTCTCCCAGGTAAGCAGGGAGGGGGGATATTAAAATAATATATATATATTTATCTACCCTCCTACCCCCTAAGACCCACAATTACCCCCCATACACACACACTGCCCCTTCGTACACACAAACAGTAGCCCTCACACACTGCCCACACACACACACACACTGTCTCATATACACACACACACACACACATACATACTGCATCCTTCACACACACAATGCGCCTTGGAAAAATATTGAAATATTAAAGCGGCACTGTAATGTCGAACTTACCTTTCTTTAATCGCTTCCTCTTCTCTCCCTCTGTCAGGATCTGTTCTCCGTTTCTTCCTATCTGATCTAGTTTTGTTTAAAACATAAGACAAAGTAGGAACTACTTTGTCTTATGTAGGTTTCCTATGCTTGACCAGCGGAGAAACAAAGTGTGTTCCGTTTCCTGTGGTCAAAGCAATTTTCTCACAATTCTCACCCTTCCTCCGTGTTCCCGCGATGCCTCCTTTCCGTGTTTCCGAACACCAGCAAAACTACAGAATTTCGTCCTAACAGAATGAGAGCAGTTCGTCCATTTGTGTGAGGACGAAATTTGGGACTTTTGTTTGTTTCGAAATTTCATTAGGGAGCCATCTACCAAAAGGCTGAAAGATCTAAATTGGTCTTTAAGCTAACTTTACTAATACTAAGTGAAAATTAATTGTTATTCATAATTAATCTGCCCCTACTCGCTATATCGCGAGTAGGGGCATGTCTAGTGAACAGTGAGCCCATGGTAACTAGCCTGGGGGGAACATAGTGTCCCCCCCGAGCCCCGCGAGTGGGGGCTATTCAAGTAAACAGGGGACATAGGATCCCACTTGGCCCCCACCCCTAAATGGTGAGGGGCGGGTGGAGGCCCTTTTGTCCTCGCCCCTGGCCCACACCCCTGAGCGGCAGGTGGGGCCCCTAAATTACAATAAGGGGGGGGACCTATTGTCCTTCTCCCTGGCCCCCACCCCTGAGCAGAGGGTTTGGGCCCTAAATTACAATAAGGGGGGACCTATTATCCTCCCTCCCAGCCCCCACCCATGAGCTGCAGGTGGGGGCCCATGCGATGTAATCAACCAACAGAGAGTTGAGTCAAATTACACAGCATAGGTGTCCACATACCGCCCCACTTGCCGAATCTGTTCAAACTCAACTTTGTCAAACTCACCAAGTCATTTACAGACACTTTACAAACATGGGAGGGTAAATACTTATCATGGCTAGGTAGATTGGCAGCATTTAAAATGTCCCTACTCCCCAAGATTCAATACCTCTTACGCACAATCCCCATTCGGGTGCCGGGACAGTACCTAGCAGCAATACAGAAACCACTAGTGCGGTTTGTATGGGTAAATCGCAAGGTACGGGTGGCCACCAAACTCTTACAAAAACCAGTAAGCGAGGGGGGCTTAGGGATGCCTGACATTAAAGCATGCTATTGCGCCACACACCTAGCGGCCATAACGACATCAAACTCGGCGGAAGAACCCCCTAAATGGGTATACATAGAATCGCAATGGGCCTGCAAACAGGGAATAAGACACTTATATTGGATGCCCCACACACTACGTCCGAAATACCCAGACATGTTGCCACCGACAGAGGTAATGTTAAAAACATGGGAGAAGGTAAAAGCCTTGATGGGTGGGAGTGGTCTGCATACAAGGAACATGCCAATAACAAGCATCCCGGTGAGCATCCGAAATTTCGACCATACACCATGGATGGCAGGGGGATGCACACACATATGACAGATGTGTGAGAGAAGTAAAATATTACCATTTCCAGTACTACAAACCAAATTCTCCCTATCGGCCACACAAATCTTTCCATACCTACAGTTAAAATCCTTTGTGTCCGCCCTACCAGTAAGCGAAATTCCCAAACCACAGCACATCAACTCCCTGGAACAATTGTGCCCAACAAAATACCCCAAAAAGTCATATCCAGACTGTACGCATTACTGACGAACTCAAACACAGATACTCAAACAGACTTCAGAAATAAATGGCAGACAGACCTAGGACACCAGATAGAGGACAGGGATTGGAAACAAGCTTTTAGAGCACACAAAGGCCTCACCACATGTGCCTCACACCTAGAGATAATGAGGAAAATAATGTATAGATGGTACATGGTCCCAGACAAATTAGTCAAAATATACCCGGGAAACAAGAAAGAATGCTGAAGAGCATGTGGGGAGAGGGGAACGATGTACCATGTCTGGTGGACCTTCCCGGTCCTGACCGCATATTGGGGAAAAGTGGAGGAAATAATAGCCAAAACATTAGTCGAAACATACCACTTGACACCAGAACAGGGTCTCCTTTTCATGCACCTAGACCTCTGGCACAAACCAGAGAGACAACTAATATTCCAAACACTCATAGCAGCGGTTACATTAATAGCTAGATGTTGGAAACAGCCTCAACCGCCAACCAAACAAGCCCTACTTGGTCAAATCTCCACAAACTGGGAGTACGAAACCATGGCCAGCATATACCTCAAAACAAAATCACACAATCAGGGAAGCACAAACAAGGTGGACGCACTACATAGAGAAATATACTACCACTTGAGCAACAGGGGGCAAATGCAAAGAGACCCACAAAGAAGAGAGGCCATCAAAGTAATAAGTGCGCATTAGAAAACACAACTACTCAAGTGGCGGAGTGGAGAGGCAAATGTGATGCAAGGTTGACCAGTCCCCCCCCCCTCCCTTTTTTCTGTAACACCCCCCACATCCCCCATTCTGACTGTAAATAAAAATTGTCAAATTGAAAAAAAAAAAAATTGTCATTCTCTTCATTTAACCCAGGGGTTCTCAACCCAGTCCTCAAGGACCCCCTACCTACCTACCTATCCAGGATTTAGGGATTACCTGGGTGTGTCTAAGGATTTTTTTTTCTTTTTTCTAAACACCTTAGACACACCCAGGTATTTCCTAAATCCTGGACTGGTAGGGGGCCATTGAGGACTGGGTTGCGAACCCCTGATTTAACCTCTTAAAACCGGAGGGCGTACTATTACGCCCTATTCTAAACGGCTCTAAACGCCGCAGGGCGTAATAGTACACCCTCACGTTTTTTCTTACTTACCCGGTCGCCGGGGATCCTGCCTCCTCCAGCCCCCCCCCCGGCCATGTGAGAGTCCTTGCGATGACCTCACAATCACATGGCCGGGTTAGCTGGCTGCTGCATTGCCAGCAGGGGGACTGCTTGTAATGACAGTCCCCCTGCTGGCTGAATTCAAATAAACAACAGTTAAAATCAGTGTAAAAAAATAATAAATTATATACTTAGATCATATATATATATATATATATATATATATATATATACACACACACACATATACACTGTCTAGGTGTAGTTTACTATTAAAATATATATATATATATATATCTATATAATATATATTTAAATATATTAATATCAAATTACACGTAGACTGATACTGATAAAATATATAATAAAAATAATATTGTGGCAAACCTAGCCACTTTAGGTCATACTGTGTAACATCTGAAGGTTGTCTGTAAAAAGCTGCTTTAATTCTGTGTATGTATGTATTCGTGTATTTTTTAAATAGAGAGCATTCGTTTGCTAATGGCCAAAAGCCGCTAGCATTCATATGGTAGTTTCACGAACAGTGACTTTACACACTGTTCGTGAAACGAATAAAGTAACGAATGGGAGCCCACACACAGAGGGTTGTGTGGCTCCCAGTAACCGATTGCAAAATTTGTAGCAATCGGCGGCTAATTGCTTTCCTGGATGGCCGTCGTTCGGCTACTGACCACGCGGCGGTCGGCCATCTTGGATCCTTTGTTAGCCCAGCGGTGTTTGGTCGTCGAGCGCCTGGAACTAAAATCGGCTACTGTCAGGATCGGGACAGGGATCCAACACGCAAAGTACAAACAGGTACAGGGTACGTATACCGGTCCTTAGAATGGCCGGGCTAACGTACAGAGAGTATAGAGAATGGTCAGAGACAAGCCGAGGTCGAGGGAACGAGAAGACAGGTAAGCGAGGAACAAGCCGGGTCAAGGATAACGGAGGTAAACAGAGTAAGGAAACAAGCCGGGTCGAAACCAAAAGGATAACTGAGAAACACCAGAGCACTGTGTGACTAGACAGGCTAGAACCACGACAGGGCAATGAGCAACAGGGCGAAGTATGTTTAAATACCCTGGCTAGAGAGGATAGACACGCCTCCGACGAAACCTGATTAGTCTGTCTCGGACTGAGTGACAGGTCGTTCCGGATTGGCGTGATGACGTCGGCCTCCGGGCACCATGCTACAAAAGGAAGAGACTCCCTCGCGGCCGGCGTTTGTGTGACCGGGTCGACCGCGAGGAACAGAGGAAACATGGCGTCCGGACGGATGAACGTCTAAGTCTCTACCTCTCTCGGAGGTAGAGACTTCAGGTACCCTGACAGTACCCCCCCCCTCAGATACGCCCACCGGGCGGAAAGAACCGGGACGAGATGGAAAGCGAGAGTGATACGCCCTGCGGAGACGAGGAGCATGAACATCCTCCTGAGGTACCCAACTCCTCTCCTCAGGACCGTATCCCTTCCAATCGACCAGATATTGTACTTTCCCCCGGGAGATACGAGAATCAATAATAGAGTTAACCTCATACTCCTCCTGACCCTCCACCTGAACAGGACAAGGAGGGGCTGTTGTGGAGGAGAACCTGTTACAAATAAGAGGTTTCAGCAACGACACATGAAACGAGTTAGGGATGCGTAAGGTATCAGGAAGAGCTAGACGATACGCAACTGGATTGATACGAGACAACACCCTGTAAGGTCCAATATAACGGGGAGCGAACTTCATGGAGGGCACCTTTAAACGGATGTTCCTCGTGCTCAACCATACCCTATCACCCGGAACAAAGAGCGGAGCCGCCCTTCTACGTTTATCAGCATGTTTCTTAACCAGCATAGAATTGTGCGTAAGGATTTGCCGAGTTTGATCCCACAACTTCCTCAAATTAGCAACATGAACATCAACCGACGGCACCCCCTGGGAAGGAGAAGCCGAAGGAAGAATAGACGGGTGAAAGCCATAATTCATGAAGAAGGGGCTTGAATGAGTAGAATCGCAAACGAGATTGTTGTGTGCAAACTCTGCCCAAGGAATCAAACCGACCCAATCATCCTGGTGTTCGGAAACAAAACATCGCAAATATTGTTCAATTTTCTGGTTGGTACGTTCAGCAGCTCCATTAGACTGAGGGTGATAGGCAGAAGAAAAGTTCAATTTGATACCAAGTTGCGAACAGAAGGACCTCCAAAAACGGGAAATAAATTGGGAACCTCTGTCAGACACAATTTGAGAGGGTATCCCATGTAGGCGAAAAATCTCCCTAGCGAATATCTCGGCCAATTCGGGAGAAGATGGAAGTTTAGGCAGAGGAATGAAGTGTGCCATCTTAGTGAATCTGTCAACCACGGTGAGGATAACAGTCTGTTTTTTAGAGATAGGTAGATCGACAATAAAGTCCATGGCCAAGCAGGACCACGGCTTCTCTGGAACTTCTAAGGGGTGCAGGAATCCACAAGGAAGCGTATGAGGTTGTTTGGTCTTAGTACAAACCTCACATGCAGCGATGAAATCTTTAGTATCCCTACGTAAAGCAGGCCACCAGAAATCCTTAGAGATCAACGCAAAAGTCTTGCGAATACCAGGATGTCCCGCCATCTTGCTGTTATGGAAACACTGCAACAGTTCCAGTTGAAGAGCAGGAGGAACGAAATGTCGACCCACAGGAGTCTGTCTAGGTGCTAAATGTTGTAGCTTAACGATCTCGGCCAGTAACGGAGAATGAATCCTGAGATTCGTATTAGCAACAATATTGCATTTCGGAACTATAGAGGAAAGGACCGGCTCAGGTACAGTAGAAGGTTCATACTGGCGAGATAAGGCATCGGCTTTAGAATTTTTTGAACCAGGTCTATAAGTCAGCACATAGTTGAAGTGAGTCAGGAATAAGGACCAACGAGCCTGCCTAGAGGACAGGCGCTTAGCCTCCCCAATGTAGGACAAGTTCTTGTGGTCCGTCAGGATAGTAATAGGGTGTAAGGTTCCCTCTAATAAATGTCTCCATTCCTTTAAGGCTTTAATGACTGCTAAGAGTTCTCTGTCGCCGATGTCATATCTGCTCTCAGGGCCCGAAAGTTTCTTAGAAAAAAAACCACATGGGTGCAATGGTTTATCTACCCCCAATCTTTGTGACAGAACCGCCCCTACTCCTGTCTCAGAGGCATCGACCTCGAGCAGGAACGGTAAGGTCGTATCCGGATGGACTAGTATTGGAGCAGAAGCAAAAAGTTCTTTGAGACTCTTGAAAGCAGCTAAAGCATCAGTAGACCATGTCTTAGTATCCGCCCCTTGTTTGGTCATATTGGTGATGGGCGCAATAATAGACGAGTAGCCCTTAATGAAGCGTCTATAATAATTAGAGAAGCCAATAAATCTCTGAATAGCTTTGAGTCCCTGAGGCAATGGCCAATCTAAAATAGACTGGAGTTTGTCAGGATCCATCTTAAAGCCCTCCCCAGAAATCACGTATCCAAGAAAGTCTATCTGGGTCTGGTCAAAACTGCATTTCTCAAGTTTACAGTACAAACCATGTTGTAAAAGTTTGTGTAATACCTGTCTGACTTGTCGATGGTGGGTCTCAATCTCCTTAGAGTGTATGAGTATGTCATCCAGGTAGACAATAACACAATCATGTTGAAATTCCCTAAGAACTTCGTTAATCAAATCTTGGAAAACTGCAGGTGCGTTACAGAGACCAAAAGGCATGACCGTATACTCATAATGACCATAGCGGGTATTAAACGCTGTCTTCCACTCATGGCCTTGCTGAATTCTCACCAAGTTGTACGCCCCTCTGAGGTCCAACTTGGTGAAAATCTTAGAGCCCTTTAACCGATCAAAGAGTTCTGTAATCAAGGGGATAGGATAGGCATTCCTGATGGTTATTTTATTCAACCCTCGATAATCGATACAAGGTCTGAGTGACCCATCCTTCTTCTTAACAAAAAAGAACCCAGCCCCGGCAGGAGATGAGGATCTCCTGATAAATCCCTTGTCTAAATTCTCCTGAATATACTCCTCTAAAACAGCATTCTCTTTAGTGGATAGAGGGTATACATTGCCCCTAGGAGGCATGGTACCAGGTAATAGGTTAATTTTACAATCAAAGGACCTGTGTGGAGGTAGAGTATCAGCGTTCTTTTTATCGAATACTGCCTTTAAGTCCATGTACAAAGGAGGTATCTGTCTCTCTTTAGGCTGGGTAGTAGTGTCAGGTGTGTAAATTACAGCCAAAGGGGATACCTTCCGTAAACACCTCTCCTGACAACCCTGGCCCCACGAGAGTATCTCCCCTAACTCCCAATCGATAGTAGGGTTATGTCTCTTTAACCATGGATACCCCAGGACTATGGGAACGGAAGGGGACGAAATAAGCATAAGAGATATACTCTCCTCGTGTAAGATACCAACAGACAGGCTCATGGATATAGTCTCACGAGTAATAACAGGCTCGAGTAGTGGTCTACCATCAATGGCCTCAACGGCCAAGGGGGTCTCTCTTAACTGGGAAGGAATAGTGTGCTTAGTGGCAAAGGCTTGATCGATAAAATTCTCAGCAGCGCCGGAATCTATCAATGCCACGGTCTTAAGTACTTCCTTCTTCCATGTTAAAGAAACTGGTAGTAAAAGCCTGTGATTTTTGTAATTATGCGTAGAGGACAAAATAGAAACACCCAAGGCCTGTCCTCTAGAGAAACTTAGGTGCGGGCGTTTCCCGAGCGAACAGGACAATTCAGGCGTAAATGACCTCTGACTCCACAATACATACACAATCCCTCCCTTCTCCTGTACAGTCTCTCCTCTTCTGAGAGATGAGTATTGCCTATCTGCATAGGTTCAGGAATTAGTGAGGTATTGGACTCAGGACTTAGAAATGCAGGTGCTAATTTAAAGGCAGGTCTTAGGTTCCTCTCTCGAGTGTTCTGTCTTTCTCTTATACGTTCATCAATACGAGAAATGAACGAAATTAAGTCCTCTAAATTCTCTGGTAGCTCCCTAGTAGCAATTTCGTCAAGGATAACATCTGATAACCCGTTCAAGAATACATCCATATAAGCCTGTTCATTCCACTTAACTTCTGACGCCAGAGACCTGAACTCTAGTGCATAATCCACTAATGTTCGGTTCTCCTGTCTCAGGCGCAACAGTAATCTGGCTGCATTGACCTTTCTACCAGGGGGGTCAAAAGTTCTTCTAAAAGCAGCTACAAAGGCAGTATAATTGTATACCAACGGGTTATCGTTCTCCCATAATGGGTTAGCCCATCTCAGAGCTTTCTCAATGAGTAAGGTGATAATAAACCCAACCTTTGCCCTATCGGTAGGATAGGAGCGAGGTTGCAATTCAAAGTGAATGCTGATCTGGTTTAAAAAACCACGACACTTCTCAGGTGACCCACCATAACGTACAGGTGGAGTAACACGGGAAGAGGCACCTACAGTAGCTACCTCTAGGCCTGAACCTACAGAGGAAATAGGAGTAGGACGCGTCTCCTCTGGAGGATTATTAGCACGAGACAACAATGCCTGTAGTGCTAAGGCCATTTGGTCCATTCTGTGTTCCATGGCGTCAAACCTGGAATCAGAGGAACCAACCTGACTGTTTGTACCTGCAGGATCCATTGGCCCTGTCGTAATGTCAGGATCGGGACAGGGATCCAACACGCAAAGTACAAACAGGTACAGGGTACGTATACCGGTCCTTAGAATGGCCGGGCTAACGTACAGAGAGTATAGAGAATGGTCAGAGACAAGCCGAGGTCGAGGGAACGAGAAGACAGGTAAGCGAGGAACAAGCCGGGTCAAGGATAACGGAGGTAAACAGAGTAAGGAAACAAGCCGGGTCGAAACCAAAAGGATAACTGAGAAACACCAGAGCACTGTGTGACTAGACAGGCTAGAACCACGACAGGGCAATGAGCAACAGGGCGAAGTATGTTTAAATACCCTGGCTAGAGAGGATAGACACGCCTCCGACGAAACCTGATTAGTCTGTCTCGGACTGAGTGACAGGTCGTTCCGGATTGGCGTGATGACGTCGGCCTCCGGGCACCATGCTACAAAAGGAAGAGACTCCCTCGCGGCCGGCGTTTGTGTGACCGGGTCGACCGCGAGGAACAGAGGAAACATGGCGTCCGGACGGATGAACGTCTAAGTCTCTACCTCTCTCGGAGGTAGAGACTTCAGGTACCCTGACAGCTACTCAATGGCGCGAACACCGCTGGACTTCCAGGCCGTTCGGGAGCACCGGTCCTTCGGTATTTTGTTCCCCAATATGTATTCGGTACTTTTAAGGAGAATGTAATATAAAGTGTGTTTCGTGCGGCGTTTGGATATTTCTGCTGGGATCTGAGCGGTACTTTCACGAAGTGTGCGCTCAGACATCAGCTATCTACCGAACGGTCATTTAGTATAATCCCACGAATAATGTTAAAGTTATGTATTTTTGTGTTAAAATCCGGTTCTGCTGTACGGAGGGATAATCCACTTAACAGGATATTTTAGTGGGAGTATCCCTCTCGTACAGCAGTGCATGGTGGGAGAAATGCTCTGTATATTCAGTTCCCCATGTAGTCCTCTACTGTATAAACCCTGTAAAGTGACTAAGGAAACCCCTTGCATGGGGAATCACATAAATACTGGAGCTTGTGAATAAAATCGTCAGTTGACTCCTAGAACTGTGTTTCGTCCGGTTACTGGGGGGATTTGGGATATTGCCTTAATTTCCAGCGCTTTACTTGGATTACTTTCTGTACCAGCAGGGATTTAACATTGCAGCTCCGCTACAAATATGTATTACAACGATGATATCGCCAGTAAAAGTGAAGTTTTTTGCATTTTTCACACACAAACAGCACGTACATGGATGATATTATTGCTGTGATACTTTTTACTGTTTTGAAACACAAATTTGTGTTCAGCGAAGTCTCCCGAGTACAACAGTACCCCTCATGTACAGGTTTTATGGTGTTTTCAAAAGTTACAGCGTCAAATATAAGGTGTTTCATTTTTTTCACATTAAAATTCGCCAGATTGGTTACGCTGCCTTTGAGACCCTATGGTAGCCCAAGAATGAAAATTACCCCTATGATGGCATACCATTTGCAATACTAGACAACCCAAGGTATTGCTAATGGGGTATGTCCAGTCTTTTTTAGTAGCCACTTAGTCACAAACACTGGCCAAAATTGGCGTTTTTTTTTTCATTTTTCACACACAAACAAATATTAACGCTAAATTTGGCCAGTGTCTGTGACCAAATGGCTACTAAAGAAGACTGGACATACACCATTTGCAATACCTTGGGTTGTCTACTGTTGCAAATTGTATGCCATTATGGGTGTACATTTAATTCCTGGGCTACTATACAGTCTCAAAGGCAACGTAACCAATCTGGCGAATTTAAATTTCAAATGTAACGTGCTATATTTGACCCTGTAACTTACCAAAACACCATAAAATCTGTACATAGGGGGTACGGTTTTACACGTGAGACTTTGCTGAATACAAATATGTGTATTTTATTGCAGTAAAAGCAAATAATAGTATGACATTGACAGTTAAAATGTCATGTAGAACTAAAAAAAAATTTTTTTTTAAAAAATCTTATTTTCTCCCATTTTTTTCATATTAAATTATGTTCATAGCTAAATATTTGATATTAAATGAAAGCCCTGTTTCCCATGAATAAAATGATATATAATAAGGGTGGGTGCATTTAATATGAAAGAGGTGAATTACGGTTGGACAGACATGTAGCGCAAATGCCAGGTTTTGTTTAAGTTTTGTTTTGTTCACAACATGTACATTTGGCTCAGTCCTCAAGGGGTTAAGTTCGACGGGTATTATGGATTTTGATTTGGCCTTTTTTGGGGCTGAAAAGAGGATTTTAGAAAAAAAGAAGACATCAAATGGTAAGTTATTTTTTTATTTACAGGGATTTCGTTTTCTCGTTCCCCCCTCACTATTTTTAGGGTGAAGGGGGTAGGTAGGAATTAATCTTTTTTTTTGGGTGGTGGGGGGTGACTAGGGACTTGGGGACCCTTAGTTACCTTTGGGGGTTATTTACACTTAGCCCCCACACGCAGCCCCCAATACGCGTGTCCCCCATTTTAATTTAGGGCCCCCACCCGCAGCACATGGGTGGGGGCTGTGGGAGAGGACAATAGGTCCCGTCCTCCTATTGTAATTTAGGGCCCCCACCCGCCGCTCATGGGTGAGGGCCAAGTGGGCCCATTTACGTTTATAGACCCCACTTGTGTGGCTCGGGGGGACGACAAAGAGGTCTTCATTCATTTATTCGTCTTTCTGACTAATGAATGAATAGATGACATTCCCGTTCGAATGCCCAAGTGTTTAACTGGGAATGCGCGGGAATTTCACAATGCTATTTAGTGTGGGCAGATGACGTGTCCCACAGGGACTTCATCTACCCACAAAAAGATGGCGGCTTAGGGGCTGTAACGGACCGTTTCAGCAGACAAGGGGTTAAAATCCGTTTAGGCGATATGCCCCTTTCTGAGAGACAGGCACAGCTACTGCAGAACACCAAACTCCCGAACTGGATACAAAATAGCACTCCAAACTGGAACCTCAGGAATAGCTGCTAGCAGACGAACAGGAAAAGCAGACATCAGCTTACACTCCTAGCAATCAATCTCCAACAGCATACAGTGAATCCCCCCAAGAACGAGACAAGGCTCCGTGTTGAGGGTCAAGCAGTGGTCTCAGGTCTGGAACACCCAGCCTGCTTTTTATTACAGTTATGCACATACAGGACACACCCAGGGGGAGGCATAAAACAACCAATCAAGTAACAGTACAACCCACACATCCCCTCCCCCCAGATAAGCAATTAACATAATTATTACATACAGTAAAAATACAGTTTCCACACATACTCTGTAACTTTAAAACCATACATCACATTCACATAAAAATACATATCCATTCAGGGGAACAACATATTAAAAATTGGCATGAATCAGACCAGGGGTTCAAAAGTTAGTAAAAGTATCTTTTGGGCCCTGGCTGGCAGCATGGCAAAATCTGGCTCACACAGGTTTTTACAGAGGCCTCTATCCTGGAGACAATGGGGGGGGGAAGTAATCCAATTATCCAGGGATAGAGGCAGACTCCATTGAGCACATGTTTACACAAAGACAGTAAAACACTTTAAAATACATAAAGTTACTTTTTATACATAACACGCAGACATGTAACATATCCCCAGATAGCTGGGATCTGAACGCACAAAACTACCGAATAGCGCGCAGATCCTAATCACACAGTTCAATTGCCATGGAGCTAAAGTCTTTCCCATAGTCTTTCATTATATGAATAGGCTCCATGGCATAGCTATCTGGGGGTATCACCGCTCACACAGGGCAAGTACCGAATGGCCCCACTGTGTTTAAAGGGCCAGAATGAGTGACATGCACTCTGTTAGGGCTGAATACGTTTTTTTAAAAGGGCCCAATCTCCCAGGGACCATAATCACATGGCAAGAGGCTGGCAAGCAGTCCTCTCCAGGCCCAAGTGGCGAAGGGCACTTCGTCACAGGGGCATTTGGGGGTAACTAGAGGAACAATTAGATGTAGTAGAGTCGGGAGGGGGTTAAAAAAAACTGGATTCGGCCAAGACAGTGCCGCTTTAAGGGAGCCTTGAACCTAAAAGGTTTGTGAACCACTGAATTTTAGTAATGAAATATAAATATATTTTTAATGTTACTTTAAAAAGGAGAAAAAAAATGCAGTTAACTCAGATGTAATCGAGCACTAAATAGTTTCTGCTGGGCACCCAATTCTTAATCATTGAGATCATCCATCTGCATGAACCCTGGTCTAAGCCCATGCATTGGGGACTTACTGGGCATACTCAGTAATTACCCCCCCCCCCCCCCCCCCCAAAAAAAAAACCCAAGAATTATAAAATTAAATAAAAATGAGCAATAAAATCAGATTTGCTTGATTTAAATCAGATTTCTTTTAGTAAAATGCTTTTGGAGGAAAAAAAATCAACACATTTTTAAAGTGAGCCAGACCACTTCAGGTCAATAAAGTGGTTTGGGTTTAATGAACCTTACGTTTTTAAAGGGGCACTATAGAATTAGGAATACAAACATTCCTAATGCTATAGGGTTCGCCTACCTATTGTCACGACACTCCTTAGTTAATATGCCCTCGTGCAGTACTCGCACTCACCACTGTTTCTGTTTGGCACTGTTTCTCATTTCTTTTCGTTAAGCACTACACCTGGCACTTTCGTTAAGCACTACACCTTGTTTAGCACCTATATATTCTGGTTTCTCCCCTCACTCCCTGTCAGATCATTATCCTTCATCCTGTACCTGCTGTCTCCTGGTTCCAGTGATTCTGACTCCTTGCTCCTGTGTCTTGTATCCTGATCCTGTGTTCCTGTTCCGATGTCCTTATGGTCCTGTGTTCTCGTCTCTGCCTGGTCCTGTGTCCTGTGCCTTCCGTTCCAGTGTTCGCTTGCAGTGTTCCTGCCTAAACTCCATTTCCAGTGATTCTGACCTTGCTGCCTTATTTTCATGTGACCTGCTTTGGGCTTTGCTACTTGGTGTTTTTTAATTTAGTGCTTGGTGGCTTAGGATCTGTGTAGGGATCGACCGATTATCGGTTTTACCGATATTATCGGCCGATATTCGGTATTTTCGGCAATATCGGTATCGGCCAATATAGCTACCGATATTGCCGATAATACCTCCTAGGACCGCCAGGCTCATTACAAGCCTGGCGGTCCTGGGGGGTCCGGCAGCAAGCGCTGACTTACCTTGCCAGCAGCTCCATGTCTAAATCTCGCGAGACCCGCGGCCGCAGAGCGTTGCCACGGGTTACCATGGCAACGCTCCGCGCGGCACTAAGGGCCGCGAGATTTACACTAGGGAGCTGCAGGAGCTGCTGGCAAGGTAAGTCAGCGCTTGCTGCCGGACCCCCACAGTACTTAACAAACCACCGGACCACCAGGGAATACTATATCCCCCCTCCCTGGTAAGAAGCAAGGAGGGGGGACTAAAAGAAACAAAAAAACACCATTTAAATATTAAAATAAAATAATTTACATAAAAAAATCCCCCCCCCATTTTACACAAATTAAATCACTACACAAACACACACACACACTGCATTACACACATACACACTACACACTACACAAACATACACACTACACAAACTGCATTACATACATACACACTACACAAACACACTGCATTATATACACACACTACACAAACACACACTGCATTATATACACACACTACACAAACACACACTGCATTATATACACAAACACACACACTGCATTATATACACACGGCATTATATACACATGCTACACAAACACACACTCTGCATTCACTATACACACTACACAAACACACACTCTGCATTCACTATACACACTACACAAACACACACTCTGCATTCACTATACACACTACACAAACACACACTCTGCATTCACTATACACACTACACAAACACACACTCTGCATTCACTATACACACTACACAAACACACACACTACACAAATACACACTGCATCCACAACACACACAGCTCCCCTGTCTAAATACACTTCATCCACTACATGTGGCATGTTTATTTTGTGCATTTACCGTTAGAAATTGTTTATTTTTTCAAAATGGTAAATGTACAGAATATCGGCAAGTTATCGGCTATCGGCCTGAAAGTTCACAGATTATCGGTATCGGTATCGGCTCTAAAAAATCAATATCGGTCGATCCCTAGATCTGTGCCCCACTTATATTCTGTGGTGGCTGCACTATCCTGCCTAAGGCCTTTACTAATGCCTAAGGACTAACACGTGTACTCTCTCTGCTCTATTGCATTTATATTTGTCCTCCGGGAGGCATAACCACCTAGCAAAGCTAGTGGGTATGCGGCAGCCTCCCGGAGTCAAATGCCAGAGCTGAAAAGGCTCGCGCTGTGCATCTGCACAGCAACAGCCTTTCAGCCAATCAGGTAATCAGGAGAGCCGTGCTGAGCGCGGGATTCCTGATTACCTCAGATTTTTAAAATGGCATCATTGATGGAGGACTCTATTTCTGTGTCTGCCACAGATTTAGTGGATGCCTCTCTTAAAGGCAGCCCCATCAATGTTAGAAAGCTCCATAAAAGAGCTTTCCTTGCCAGGGAACTTTCCTCTTCATCATCTGAGGAGGATTTGGTCCCAGTTTTAAATAAAAAACATAAAGGAAGACAGCTGGTCTCTTCCGCCAGTTCCTCGTCTGAGGAAAACTTCTCCGCTTCTCCTTCCCCTCATACTCGTTTGAGTAAAAGAAAATTTAAGGGGACAGGACCCCAAAAAAGGAATAGTGTGTTTCCCTCGTTTGAGCACCAGAAACACCTTCCAGAGGAAAAGGGCAAATCTCGTTGGAGGTTAGATAGTCCCTCTCCTTCCTCTTCTAGAGCGTTCGCTCACTCTTCCTCCCAAAGCCGTCCCAGTTCCAGATACGGCTCTCCAGAAATAGACTGGGAATCCGAGGAAGTGGTTCGTTCAGCGGCTTCCACTGAGAGAGGGAAGCTAAGCAACGTTCAGATGGCCAGAGTAAGTCTCCTAGGAAAGACTCTCCCATCAAAATTATTTCACTCCAGATGGGCTATGGAGCACGACTCTGAGGTTAGAGATTTTGCTGAACTAGCCTTCAGATCCCCCTTGGTTAAGGAAGATGATCTTCTCCTCAGGAACCACATCGGTATCCCGGACATTCAGGCTTTAATGGCCCCAGAGGTAGACCCTGCGCTGTTATCCATCACAGGGAGCAGCGTATCCTCTGATCCCACAGACCAGACTTTTCGCAATATACAGTTTAAAATTGCTGATGCTGTGGGCCCACTATTACTGATGCTGGATAAGGCAGAAAAGGAAGGCAATGTCCAGAAACCTTCCACTTCATCTCTGTTAGCATCTAAGATGGCCCTTTTAAAAGCGTCTGGCAGGGCAGTGCTAATTATCGGCCAAGCCTTTAATTATATATCGAACATCCGCAGATCACGCTGGCTCCATGCAGCTGGTCTGTCCGACCTAGCCCCCAAATCCCATGAGTTCCCAAATTTGGAGGATTCTCACCTATTCGGTCCCTCGTTCATTCAGGAGGTTAAAGGCAATTACAAGGCAAGGAGATCCTTTTCAGAGCTCAAGAAGACTGTCCCTGGCTACAAAAAGCCCTTTCGGACAGAGGGTCGCCCCTATAGGGCTGCAGGAGCGTCCCGAGAAGCCTCTCACCAGGCCCAGTACCGCCACTACAGTGGAAGACATAAGCTCCAAGGCGGTGGCAGAGGAGCGCATTCCAGAGGCGGTTCAGCTTCCAAAAGAAAACCCATGCATTCAAGTAAGTGTGCCTCCTCATATGCCACTAAATTGGAAGGATATTTCCTCAGACAAATGGGTCCTAAAGATTTTTCAAAGGGGTTTACAACTCCCCCTTTCAAGGTTCCCAGTCCAGAAGTTTGCACCCCTCAGAGAGGTGAACCCAGTGCTAGATGCCTCCCTTTCCTTAGCTTTAAGTCAAGGGAAAATAGAGTTGGCAGACACGTCTATTACAGGATGGGTCAGCCCATTGTTCCCAATACCAAAGTCAGACGGTTCCTGGAGACCGGTCCTAAACGTGAGGCCTCTGAACGCTTTCATCAAAAGGAAAAGGTTCAGGATGGAGGGTTTATCAGATCTTCCAGGCTTAGTACAGAAAGCCTTTTTCTGCATAAAGTTAGACCTAAAAGATGCCTTCCATTCAGTCCCCATAGCCAAGAAACACAGGCGTTTTCTCAGGTTTCAGTGGAAAGGGAAAGTGTGGCAGTGGACCGTTTTGGTGTTTGGCCTATCCAACGCACCATACACATTCTCCAGAATTATGAAATCAGTGATAGCTCATGTCAGACTAAAAGGTTTCATGTGTCTATACTATCTAGACGACATCCTGCTCATGCATCCAGATGGGGAAGCCCTTGCTTCTCAAAGGGATTACCTTGCTTCCCTTTTACAAGACCTAGGATTTGTAGTAAACCTACAGAAATCAGTCCTAATTCCCACTCAAAGCATCCTCTTTCTGGGTTTCATACTGAACACCAGGACTATGTCTCTTGGAATCCCTCAAGACAAATGGGACAAACTACTGGTACATCTCAACTAATCTCTCAGGCACCAGAGTTGGTCCTTGAGAGACCTAGCAAAGATTATCGGGAAATTAATAGCTTTAACACCAGCATACAACAATTCCCCCTTACTTTGCAGAAGAAGTCAGCTGTTTTTAGGGAACCGACTAAGACAGGGTGGCCATTGGGAATCAAAATTTGTTCTCCCCAAGAAGGTCAGAGAAGAACTGAAGTCCATTCTGGAGTTAGAAATTCCACTTCCTCGTCCACTGTTAGAGCAGCCTGCGACAGTCACTCTGACGTCAGATGCCTCAAGTCACGGTTGGGGTGCGTTTACATCCCAGAACGCCATAAGGGGAATCTGGTCAGACCAAGAGAGTCACCTCCATATAAACATTTTGGAGTTACGAGCTATAAAATTAGCTCTCAAGGGCCTAGTTCCTCTAAACCAGTCACCGATGTTGGTAAAAGTCCATTCGGACAACAGGACAGCGGTGGCTTATATAAACCACAGAGGGGGTACAAGATCAAGGGGTCTTTGCTTAGAGGCTCTAGATCTTTGGTCCTGGGCCTTAGCAAACAACGTTCAGGTCTTCGCAGAATATGTTCCGGGAGAGGCGAACGAGCTTGCAGACTCTCTCTCTCGCCAAAGTCTGTCCCTGGCAACGATTCAATTAAAGATTGCTCTTTTCCAACGGATAGAAAGCAATTTTGGCCAGAGACAGGTAGATCTGTTTGCATCCCAAACATCTGCTCAAACCCCCCGGTTCGTCTCCCGAACCTGGACAAAAGGAGCTTGGAAAATGGACGCAATGTCTTTCCAATGGACGGATGTTCCAGCCCCTTATGCTTTCCCCCCTCCATCTTTACTGATGAAAGTGCTGGAGAAGATCCGCAGGGACAGGGTGCAGAGCTTAGTTCTCGTTTATCCAGTATGGACCTCCAGACCCTGGTATCCCTTGATCCACCAGTTAGTCAAGGGAACCAAGATCCCATTAGGCATGACAGTGGACTGCTTTCAGGGAACCAGCGATCTTCTGCTCAAGCTCCCGCAGCTAATGTGGATCGCAGCCCTGGTAGGCTGTTAACACATCCCCTTTTATCGGATCAGGTCTTGGATATTATTAACTCATCTTTAAGACGTAGAACTAGGGTAAGATATAGAAAGATGATCGAGGAATTCAAAGAATGGGAGGTTTCTTTTCTGTCTAACACACAAGGATCTGATACCATTCCTTTGGCGTTAGAATTTCTTACCCTTAAGTTCCATTCTGGTTTATCTGTCAGTTCAATCAAGACCTACGGATCTGCCTTAAACTTCCTGATCCCCAACCTTACTCAGGATGCCCTGTATTTGAGATTACTAAAAGGGTTAGCCGTCTGCCGCCCATATACCCCACGCTACACATCTACTTGGGATGTAGATGTCTTATTAAATTTCCTTAAGTCTTTGGATAATGCTAAAATTGATTTAAGATGGACTGCTATTAAGTTGGCTTCTCTGCTGTCCTTGGCCCTGGCAGCTAGAGGAGCAGAGTTAACTCAAATCCATATTTCAGAACCTTGGTTGTCCAGGACCCCGGGAGGTTTCCATATTATACTAAAAGGCAGACAAAAAACATCCAATTTTTCTCCTGGTCCGGTAGAACTGGACTTGGTCCAAGATTCTTCCGATCCAGGCTTATGTTTAGTCAGTTTGTTACAATCGTACCTTCAACTTTCTGCTGTATTTAGAAATGATATCAGTCAATTATTCATTACATCAAGGAATCCCTTTCGTCCAGCCATGGTTAATACAATTAGAGGCTGGATACTTTCCGCCATGTCTACGGCTGGAATTGATGTTTCAGTGTTCAAAAGCCATTCAATTAGGGGAGCCTCGGCTACTAAAGCAGCAGGAAAGGGCCTTCCTCTCCCTACTATCTTAAAAGCTGCAAGATGGTTGTCCAGTAAAACCTTTGTTAGATTTTACTGGAGGCCATCAGAAGTTGAACGCCTTCAGTTTCTTAGGACCACCACCAGGTGTGTGCTATTCTACCCACTAGCTTTGCTAGGTGGTTATGCCTCCCGGAGGACAAATCAGAGTTTGCAGGAATCTATGATCTGCAAACTTTCTTTGTCTTAGGGATGAGCATAACCACCTAGCAATAGCGCCCGTCCCACCCTCCTCCAAGTTAAGAGTTTTGCCTGCTGGTGGTAGTTTGCTTTCTAAAACATAAGGTTATCTGGTGCTTATTCAACATTTGATAACCGTTCTCTGTTTTGTTTTTTACAGACTATAGCCGTACTCCAAGACCGGACCAACAAACCAAAGATCCACCTAAATAGGAGAAGTGGATGCAAGTAGTCTCGTCGGTTCAATATTCGCATGGACTCCCTGCATAAAGAATATGTTTGCTGAGACTTGTTTCAACATTTCTCTTCTCTTTTATTGAACTTATTTTGTTGCAATTTGTTGAATGTTTCCACTATTCATTTGTTACTCTCATTTGGCATACATTGTTGCCTTGTTTTTCAGTTCAGCTGTTTTATACAAAGTTTCAAGTCTATCTTGTATGTCTTCATGATTTATTAAATATTTTCTTGTTCCCCTGTACTATTGGCATCTTGAACTGTTTTATTTGTGTTTAGACGTTTAAATATATTCCCGTACACTGTCGGAAATATTTATCCTTAGTACTTCGTGGGATGTGCTAAAAATCCGCAGTTTCCCAATTTTAAAAAATCTGAGGTAATCAGGAATCCCGCGATCAGCACGGCTCTCCTGATTACCTGATTGGCTGAAAGGCTGTTGCTGTGCAGATGCACAGCGCGAGCCTTTTCAGCTCTGGCATTTGACTCCGGGAGGCTGCCGCATACCCACTAGCTTTGCTAGGTGGTTATGCTCATCCCTAAGACAAAGAAAGTTTGCAGATCATAGATTCCTGCAAACTCTGATTGATTTCTTGTATATATATTTGTGGCATTGTACATCATTTGTTTTGTGTATATATTATCCTTTGGTTTTCTTTAATACATTTTCTTGATTGCTCCATTCATCGTGTCCTTGCATTATTTATCTGCTAAGTTGGTTCCCACATTTAAAGGGACAGTGCTGTCGCAGGGCAGCACCCCTTCATGTCATTACACCTATGTGCTGCTTCCCTCATTGATATTATCTATTATCAATCTTAGTCATAAAAATTAAGAAGGAACTGGCTCTGATCCAAAAAGTCCCAATACAAAAAGGGGGCTAATTGGAAAGTAACAAAAAATGCCCAATGTTACTCTCCCTAAGATTGGGGAATAACCCACATAGTGTGTGTGTGTGTGTGTGTGTGTGTGTGTGTCCCCGAGGAGCACTATAGAATTAGGAATACAAACATTCCTAATGCTATAGGGTTCGCCTACCCATGTGCTGCTTCCCTCATTGATATTATCAATCTTCGTCATAAAAATAAAGAAGGAACTGGCTTTGATCCAAGAGTCCCAATACAAATAAGGGGCTAATGGGTCAGTAACAAAAAATGCCCAATGTTACTCTCCCTAAGATTGGGGAATAACCAACGGTATACAAAGTAAACAGAAATGGACTGGTGTCCTAATTCGGAGAGTTAACATAAAATAAGGGAAATGGAGGGGAGCCCTACCTTTAATAGTCCTAGGAAAAAAAACAAAAACAAATATAAAACAGGACAGAGTGAGGGACAACAAGGTATATTTTAAATGTATAAGTATACACACACACACAACTACCCAAAAGTGTCCAGCAAAGTAGTTAGGAAAGTAGTTACCAGTAAGCTCTAAGCCCATACTAGTGCACTATCCCAACGGTTGAACACAAAACAGGTGTACCACTAGTATATCAGGTATAGTAAGAAGTAAGGGATAGAGAGGCTAAGAGAAAGGTGTTGAATACCTCAGAGAAATCCCCATTGTACCCCCAAACCAGAACTCAAAAGATAAGTCTGTACCTAGAATACTTCGACACTGTGGACTAACCACTGGTGCCTACCTGAACCTCTCTCCCTTCCTGAGTTTAACAAAAGAAAATTAAACAAATTTTAACAAAATCAGTGCATAAGTGCTACCAAGTGCTAAAGTGCAAAAACAAAAAAATTGCTTGACGCGCGTTTTGGCATGTCAGCACGCCATCGTCAGTGAGCTGGCCCCAGTGTCTGTTTTATAAGCCCTCAATTGTTAATCAATCACCAAGTGTGAATTGCTGAGCAAAGAGGGTGTGTAGAGCACATCCTATCATGATTATATTTCTATACTATTTATTGGTCTCGTCCGATAGGGAGCGGTACTAGACTGTATCTGTCATCAGAGGGTACCTCCCCTCTCTATTCATTGCGCGCACCGCCCGCGTGAGGCAAAACTAGGTTGTGTGCCTGTCCATCGGAGGGTATAGTGGAGTATTACCCCACCGTCCACATGGGGCGGGTCTGCTATGTGTGCCGATCAGTAGGTATGACACCTCTATTGCTGGCTATGGGGGAAAGTTACCTCCCCTCTATGTCCATTGTGCGCTACCCACGTGGGGCGGGTAAGTCGTCAATCACCTAAGTGTGCCGGCTGGGAGGTGTGATTGAACTCCCTTCATTTAATTGGCTGCTGGGTCCGGACAGATACACAGTCTAGTACCGCCTCCTATCGGACGAGACCAATGAATAGTATAGAAATATAATGATCATGATAGGATGTGCTCTACACACCCCCTTGGCTCAGCAATTCACACTTAGTGATTGATTAACAATTGAGGACTTATAAAACAGACACTGGGGTCAGCTGACATTGCTCTTGACGACGGCGTGCTAACACGCGTCAAGCTATTTTTTTGTGTTTTCTCTGAAACTGCCATGTTTACATCTGAAGGGTTAAAACTTGAGGGACCTGGCACTCAGACCACTTCATTGAGCTGAAGTGGTATGGGTGACTATAGTGTCCCTTTAATATCAAAATACAGTTAGAACGAAATTACACATATATTTATTTAACGTATTTACATATTTATTTTATATATATACATAATTATATAGATTTTTAATCAATATCATTCTGTGTATTTTGATATTAAAGGAACACTATAGTCACCTAAATTACTTTAGCTAAATAAAGCAGTTTTAGTGTATAGATCATTCCCCTGCAATTTCACTGCTCAATTCACTGTCATTTAGGAGTTAAATCACTTTGTTTCTGTTTATGCAGCCCTAGCCACACCTTCCCTGGCTATGATTGACAGAGCCTGCATGAAAAAAAACTGGTTTCACTTTCAAACAGATGTCATTTACCTTAAATAATTGTATCTCAATCTCTAAATTGAATTTTAATCACATACAGGAGGCTCTTGCAGGGTCTAGCAAGCTATTAACATAGTAGGGGATTAGAAAATCTTAATTAAACAGAACTTGCAATAAAGAAAGCCTAAATAGGGCTCTCTTTCCAGGAAGTGTTTATGGAAGGCTGTGCAAGTCACATGCAGGGAGGTGTGACTAGGGTTCATAAACAAAGGGATTTAACTCCTAAATGGCAGAGGATTGAGCAGTGAGGCTGCAGGGGCATGTTCTATACACCAAAACTGCTTCATTAAGCTAACGTTGTTCAGGCGACTATAGTGTCCCTTTAATATATAATTATATATTAATATTAAAATACGCTTAGACAGTGTAAGTGTATATATCACTTTGATCATATATATATATATATATATATATATATATATATATGATCTAATATATAGTATATATTTTATTTTAAACTGTTTTAAAAACTTTTATTTTACTTTTTACAGGCAGCAGGGGGACTACCTGTCATTGCAGGCACTCCCCCTGCTGCCACTGCTGTGGATGGCTATGCCGTCCATGTGATCGTGACGTCCTTGCAAGGACCTTGCGACCACATGGCCCAGGAGGGCCGGAACGGCAGCAAGGAGACTCCCTAACATGGCAGGTAAGTCCTCCCACCGCGATCGCTGGCGAGCGGGTAAGTACAAAGGACGGCGGGGACGTGCTATGCCGCCAGCCAGCGTTTAGAGCCGGGTCCCCAAGGACGACATAGCATGCCCACCGTCCTTAGGGGTTAAAACAACCCTTTTCACAATCTTTTATTTTTTTTAAACTTTATAATTAAGATTTACCAGATTTACCATGTTTTCAGGGACACATAATTGTCATATTTATGAAATGCATTAAATGGGTTGCCCTGCAGTATTTCTCATTGTTGAATTAATCTTATACACCTTCTTCTAAATTTTCTACATACTATATGGCAACCCTTTTCATGTGCTGCCAATCAATATAAATATGGATTGTGTCCCTGAAAACATGGTGGATCTGATAATCCGATTTATAATGCCCTATTGGCATGTACAATATTAAAGGGCTCCCCAAAAAAAAAAATTTAACGTGCATCGGTCATTGGTACACTGATTTATTACTTTCTACAGAAAGAAATTTAAATCAAATAATTTATACCTTGCAAATGTAAAGACTGAAATATTTTAAATGTAAAAGTATAGTCCCTCACCACTCAAATTTTCAGCATACATGTGCTGCTGTAAATACCCCAAAAATATTCAAAATATGGATGAATCCCTTCAGGGCCAAGGCTATTTTTAGATGTGACGCATTTATGACCAAGGTCTTTTTGCACTTTTGTCATGCATTCATTCTATCACAATTCCACCCTTTCGTTTTTTGTTTTACGTGCTTCAATTTTTATTAGTCGATTTTTCATTATACATGTAGAAATCAACACATGGGCTTAACACCGTAAACAGGCATGTGCAGCACACAAATAGAGTAATGGGTTTACATCCTATAAGTAAAGTTTTCTATCAGACACCCTTGTTATACTGTGGGGATATTTATGGGATAATAATAGTAAACAGTTGAGAATTGCCCACTATTTCAATTCTCAGACCCCAAAGATCGTTATCATGTAAGTGAAATGTATTCCATATAAATAAAATCACAATTTGTTATAAAAATAGATACAATTTATTGTGACAAATTAAATAATAATAATAATAATAAGTAACATGCGTGATAATAATCAATGAATATTTAGTATAACATGGGTATGCAATACAAATGGTAATACATTCCAATGGTTACACATAATTGAAAGAAAAACTTTCTTTCACACAGCTTGCAGCGTAAGGCCATAAAACTTTAGCTAACAGTTAGAATAACCCTTTCAATGCTGGCTAGACCTCCTAGGTAATTAAGACCTATTCTCGTGTAATTTTAAATAAAATAACACCTAAACCAACTCATTAGTCATTTCCTGGAACCATCCAATAAGAGTAATCTACCATGTTCTATAAGCAGAATTTTAACTTGCCTAAACAGATATTTTATCTTATTTTAGAGCAAATCAACACACCTGGATAAATATCACGATATGCTAACATGTGATATGTCACATAAATATATATAATTATTCTAATTCCATCTGCAGAATGGAATGGTTATAACTATATATTTCTTAGTTAACTAAGATTTCTAAATATCAAAATCTGATCGTGATTTATCCAGTCATATATCATGCTATTAGAAAATGTTTAATTAATTTAGATTAATTAAATGAAACCAGTATAATTACCAGTTGAGTAGACATTCTCATCAGATGAGTAGGTAGTCTCAGGAACTGAATGGATGTGTGATTGGTGTGTAAGAAATTCTGAGTGCCCTGGAGTGGATATCTGTCATGGATTTCTCTGCATGGCCAAATCTGAAACCCAAACTCCAACTCACTTCAACTCCGACTCTTTGACTTAGCCTGCTTCCGACTGCTTTGCCCACTACTGCTCACTCTCTTGCTTACCTCTCTCTTCCCTTTGTCTTAACTTTTTAAAGGGAAAGATTCTCTGTTCGTCACTAGGTGACAGACCAATAGAAAACTGGAAGTGTGGTTACCTTCCAGATAGCAATTTAGGTATTTGGTCCATAGAGGGCAGTCTCGTCCCACTAAACATTCCTATCCAGGAAAGAGTTAACTTTTCCTGGTGGCTATTCTGACGTTATTTAGCTTATCTTTATGGTTAATATAATTTAAGTTTACTCGTCAGTTCAAAGGGTTTTCTTCAGACAGTGTGTCTCCAATTCCTGCTGTAATTTCTAATATGACAGTTCGTAACTTAGTCTCACCTTTCACTTACAATGGGAATCTTGTAAAATTTAGAAAGTAAAATTAATTACTAATCTTCTCTGTCACTAATGTCTGGGTTTAGAATTATTTCTATTCCATTAGCATCTAGACAGAGAATCCATCTCCCGTTCTCATTTCTTATCACTTGGTTTGTATATACAAACATTCCTAAGCTCCCAGCTCAGTAGTTAGCGTTACAGAAAGGATAGAAATCTGTGTCTTTGTTAGCTTGAAATCCAAAATGGAGTCTGCTCTGTTCTGAGTGATTCAGGCAATATACATTTTTAATTTCTATCATAGCACAAAATGTCTGCCGATATAAATATCCTGACAATACACAAGAACCATGTGCCACTGGGCCCATATCTGCGCAAATGTATGCATTGTACCCCTCCATTTTCTGTGACATTTCTTCATACATTTTGTTACAAGCCAACTTCTACAGAACCAAAAACTCGGAGGCTGGGAAAATTTTCAAGCTCCTGCTAATGAGCATCTGACCGCTATTAGTATTTGCAATATAATGGCCCTTTCCACTTTTGCCAAAGAAGTGGACAGCATATGCAGAAAATAAACTTCCAGTTGTAATGAAATGTTATCTCCCAATAGAGTAAATATCAAAGCTTGAACAATACCAAAATAGGTAGCCTTACAGCACCTCCAACAAAAGAGACAAGGCATTGGAATAAATATGTGCCTTTTTTTAGTGGATTTAATACGATTTAGGCAATGTGTGGTTCCTTTCCTTTGGGATGCCGCTAAATCCCACTGTTCCGGTGAAAAGTGTTTAAGTCTTTCTCAAACCAGAGCATATTTTTTAGAAAACTGAGCAGACTAGATGGGTCGAATGGCTCTCATCTGCCTCCACATTCTATGTTTCTATAAGTGGGTTTAGCGAGTCTGGAAAGGTCTGTTGGGATAGCATAACATAATGATAGAGGTTTAAAAGTACACTTAATTGCAATACACACTTGTCCAAATGCAGTCAACTCTGTAGTATCTGAGAGAACTAATTCCTTCCTCATAATATTTTTTTAAACAGAGGTAATCAAAAAGGTTCGCTAGAGGGGAGGTTAAAACTACTTTGTAGGTCAGGAAACTCTATAATTCCCTCCACTCCCACTACCTGCGACACGTACGGGATGCCAGCCATAACTTGCGCATCTAATGTTAGGTCGGGTGTGTAGTATCTCAGGCTAAGGAGACGCCAACATCGGCAGTGCAACATGACTAACTTGTGAGTCTATTTATGCCATACATTCAATAAGAGATTAGTTGTGGCAAGAGGATGAAGCATCGGGGGCAGTAGTTGTTGTGGTATCCAGAACAAGTGCAAGAGAGTGGTGACGTATAAGAGAGTCCTCCAGCTTAAGCCAAAGAGGAGCTTACTGCATACTGGGAAGTGTATGAGTCTGTGCCAAAATTGTGGGAGTCAAATATTTGCACCACTGACACTTCCAAGCCACCCTCATAAATGTTCAATCCTAAAGAACTGTGGGATATCCTTTGATCTGCAGGGTTTTGAATACTAAAGAGTTACGGGATATCCTTGCAGGTTTGCCTTTCCAAATATGAGCATTAAGTATTTTTTAAAATTTGGACAGAATGGTTTTGGGAATAACGATGGGAATGGTTCTGAATATATTGGGTCAGCGGCAGAATCATTTTAATTGAATTGATGCCACGACATTGCTTCAGCAATCCACTAGTCCACCATGACTTGAATTTTGGATAACAATTTACAGTGATTTTCAGCTAACATGCTCTGCCTCTAAGTAGCTAATTGAATTCCCAGATAAGTTAGAGATTTTCCCCTCCATTCAAATTGAAAGGTATGTGACATAGTTAGTTTGAGTTCTTTAGATAAGCCTATTGGTAAAGCTTGAGGTTTTGAAACAGTGTTTTTATAAAATTAGACCAGCCAATACTACTGTATTGTCTCGATTTTGGTAAAGACTTCTGTGGATTCGTCTGTAAGATCACCACATCGTCTGAAGGCAGTTCTAATATTTGTTCTCCTGTGGGAGTAGTTAGGCCTCTAATTCCTTGGTTATTTGTAATATGTCGAGAGATTCTAATGCTAAATTAAAGATCAATGGAGAAAGGGGGCACCCCTGCCTAGTTCTAGTTGTTATATGGAAGTGTTGAGAAGGAATAGCAATGGGAAACCAGTGCAGATGACATATATAAAGCCAATTCAGACAATCAAAGGCCTTTTCAGCATCAAGCGCCAACAAAAGCTCTGGTTCTCATTCCCTTCTCAGGAGTTCAATTACATTTATAAAGTGCCCGGTGTTGTCTCCTGCTTGGCGTCCTGATACAAAGCCCACTTGTTCTTCAGAAACTAATAACTAGAGCATAGGCTTTGGTCTATTAGCTAGCACTTTGGCGTATAACTTTGTATCCGCATCCAGTAGTGAAATAGAGCAGAAATTTGCGCAGCAAGCTGTCAGTTTGCTAGGTTTGTGTTGTGTAACTATATTAGCTTCGAACATCTCAGGATGCATAAGTCCTGTTTCCATTATGTGGTTACAAATATTAATTAAATGCTGGGTTAGAATGCCTGAATATTTAAAATATTAAACATTTGAGAATCTTTTTGAGGTATTAGGTAAGTATTAGTAAGTATTTTAATTGCAGATAGCAGTAAATGGTTGCTCTATGTCCCAAATCTGTTCCAGGGAAAGATTTGGGGGTCTAAACTCATAAAGCAACTTATCTATATACCGTATATACTCGAGTATAAGTCGAGTTTTTCAACACATTTTTTGTGCTGAAAAACCCCAACTCGACTTATACTCGAGTCAATGTCTGTATTATGGCAATTTACATCGTCATAATACAGACAAGGGGCTGTGTGCGTTTACTTACCTCTCCTGCAGCTCCTGTCAGCTCCCTTCTCCTCGGCGCCGGTCCGGTCAGCACCTCTGTCAGCTCCCAGTGTAAGTCTCGCGAGAGCCGCGGGGTCATAGTGCGGCTCTCGCGAGACTTACAGTGTGAGCTGACCGGACCGGCGCGGAGGAGAAGGGAGCTGCAGGAGAGGTAAGTGCTTCCTGCCAGCCCCCCTCCACTGAACTGCCAATGCCACTGGACCACCAGGGAGTGAGAGCCCCCCTCCCTGCCATGTATCAAGCAGGGAGGGGGGACGAAAAAAATAAAAATAATAATAATAAAATAAAAAATAATAAAAAAAATGCCCACCCCCTACCAAGGCTCTGCAACACACACACACACTGCACTCATGTACACACACTGTAAATAAATATTCAATTAATATAATTTTTTTAGGATCTAATTTTATTTAGAAATTTACCAGTAGCTGCTGCATTTCCCACCCTAGTCTTATACTCGAGTCAATAAGTTTTCCCAGTTTTTTGGGGTAAAATTAGGGGCCTCGGCTTATATTCGGGTCGGCTTATACTCTAGTATATACGGTAAGCTTGTGTATGCGGAGCAGCAGTTTGATCTTTTGATAGTGTACAAAGACTCATAAAAATAAAATTCGTTGGCTAGAACTATAGGGTTTGCTATTTTCGTGCTGTCATTAGCTAGTAGATATGGAATTTAAGTTTGCGTATATTTCGTTTTTTTTAAATTTACATGCTAATAATACCCCAGCTTTATTCCCTTTACTTTATGTTGCGTGTAACAGAGCTTGATACTCATCCCAGACATCAGCATAGACTTGATAAAGGGTGAAAAATAATGACACTTTATTTGGTTCAAATGTACATATTTATACACAGACCCCCGGTAGTTGGTCGTTAACTGAAACAATGGAAATACCACTCAGACACCTTTCCTTAACAGAATATCCCCAAAACACACACATATATAAACATAAAAAAAAAACACATATGTGGTATCCCTGAGCACCCGAACAGGCAAGATTGCGCTGTTGTCCATCACAGGGGGTCCGAGGTACCTAAGATTAAAGTTTCAGCTGGCTGTTTGAAAGTTCTTATCTGGTTGGCAGTTCCACAAAGTTTGCAGGTTTGTCCTGGTCAGGCGCATGGAGCCCTCACAGACAATCATTCTGAGGTGGAAGTCTGATATGGGCAGGCCAGCCTGATGTTTCCTGTCATCCTGTCTCCCGGATAAGCACAGAGTGATTTAAACATAAGAGGAGACTGTGAAGCTTAGAAAGGGAGTCCCCCATTAATCCGCCATGGACCCCCTCCCAAACTCAAACCTACACCTTTATATCCTTATTCTCAGGGGGCTACCATGACACTAAAACACTAAATCAAAGCACCTTGTGTCCAGCCCAGGGCAATTGCTCTCACATTGTTTCTATGGTAGCAAGGGGCAGGAGCAGTTGTGCCTGAGCCGCACCATGTTGTATCTAAAGCCTCCACCCAGCTTTAAATCAGTTGCCCTCTCATTGCGGCATTGCGTGCTAAACTGGTATTCTATATGGAGTTTTTTTTAGGGATTGTCACTGAAATAATTAACTAAAGCCAACTTGAGTGAACAAAGACTTTTGGATTATCTAGTGACAAGTAATGAAGACGCCACATGTCACTGTTGTGGACTGGCTAAAGAGTTGAAGAAACAGATCTTACTGGTGCATGATCTGTTCAAGAGATACGGTCTATACGTGCCGCTTTTAAATGTTGCAAATTAGAGTCTGTCAGACACTTATCTATGCATATGTAAGTGACGTGTAAATTTGAGTAAAATTGCCATGGAATTACTGAGCTTTACCACCATATCCCTTTGTAATTCCGTGACAAAATTACAACAACAACAAAAAAAAAAAACAGTCCGCACACATGGGTAAATCCAAACACTCCACAAATGAAAAAAAGGTAATTAAAAAGTAGCACATTATTGAAAAAAAGTAATAGAAATACTCGTGTATGCTGAGGTAGTTCCAATATCATATGTACAAAAAAGTATCAAGCGTGTAAAATAACACAGCATCCAAAGAATAAAATATCGAAATACAGAATGATTGAGCCACCCGCAGATACTGTTCAGAGGAGAGAACACCTAAGCAGACCACTCAGAAAACGGTAAGTGACACCCTGTTAGCTCATTGGTTGAAAGCATTAGCTCATCGCCCTTCGCTAATGAAATAAGCCCTGCACTAATTCCGACTCTCTGTTGGCTGCAGTGGAGGCGAGGATAGGCGCACAGCATTTCATTGGAGTTTTACTAGAGAAATGTGCATACTTCTAGTTCGAGCTACATATCTGAACCTGTACCTCACGGGCGTCGCAATCAGCTTCCGTCAGCTCTTCTTTAGCAGCCAGGAAACAATATAAGCACTGTACTCTCGCGCTTGCACAAGAATACAGCATTGAGGTCTATGGAGGAACCGCAAGACTGTGGGATCCACCAGAGAAAGAACTTAATTCCACCTTTAGTGGCTATCTTCCTGACAGCCACTAACTAAGCTCATAGGAAAGCATTGCATACAAAGATGTCCTATAGGGAAGCTTGGATGCACAGTGGCACCCGTGGTGGTTATGATGCTTGGATTGTTTCTATACGGTTTTTCACACACCCAAATTATATATATATGCGTTAGCTTGGCTTCCCATTCTTTAGTTCAAGCATGTCAAACATGCGGCCCATGGGCTGCATGCAGCCCACAATGAAAATCTTTGCGCCCCGGCGAGCTGCGAGTACATGCTTGGTGTTAAAGCAGAGCAGGCACCTGCTTTCTTCACATTGCAGGTGCCTACTCTGCTAAAATTCACCCGGCTGGAGAAGAAGCAGGACGCTGGCGGCAGCGAGGGAGCTCAGTCTTACTGCTCCTCACTGTTCCCTTGCTCGCCCTCTGTAGTGATGCCGGAATATGACGTCATTCCGGCACCACTAAACTGCGCACAAGGGAGCAGTGAGGAGCAGGGAGATCTCCTGAGAGAAGATCCCCACGGGACACCAGAGAATGATGTGAGTGTGTGCGTGTGTCTGTCAGTGAGTGAGTGTGTGTGTGTGTCAGTGTCTTTCTGTGCGACGGTTAGTGTGTGTCTGTCAGTGTGTGTGTGTGTGTGTCAGTGAGTGTGTGTGTGTCAGTGAGTGTGTCTGTCAGTGAGTGTGTGTCTGTCAGTGAGTGTGTGTCTGTCAGTGAGTGTGTGTCGGTTAGTGTGTGTCTGTCTGTCTGTCAGTGGATCAGTGAGTGTGTCGGTCAGTGTTGCGATGGCCGCGTCTGGACAGTGGAGTACCTGGAGGTGCAAGGAGGCACGCAACTTCAAGACGAGGTGGCACCATCCAGTGTCTGGAGGTGTCAGGCATTGGAAATATACAGAGACAAAGTTATCCCTACTTTGTTTTACTAGATCTCTTGGCTGGGTTGGGTTCCAGTAAAAATAAAACAGTAAATTTGATTATTTAATAAATAGTCTATCTTTATGAAATATTAATTTTTCAGGGGTGTGTGTGGCAGTGCTGCTCTAACACCATGGAGGATAAAATATATTAACCATTAAAACAAATAAATATATCTGCATGGGTGCAGTGAGAGGGGCATTCACCATACAGAGTTTATTACATGTCCAGGACTTACCTCCGACCCCGCGGACAGCAGCCCCGCGCCAGGTCCTCCATGGCAATCACGCACCACATTAAAATACTGGGCTCCTGCGGCTACCGTACCACGTGACCAGGAGCCCCCTCATAGGCGGCTAGTATTGGGCGCCAGGTTTAATAGCCAGGGCTTGTCCGTGCGTTAGACTCCGCTGGCGGCTCCGTGGAGAGCAGGTCTCTCTGGCTGTCAATCTCTAGAATGAAATGAGCGCCGCCATTTTACTGGAGACCAAAACAAAATGATGGGCTCCAGACTCTACCAACATGGCTCCTTTATCCTATCACAGCTACGTTATTGTGCTTTATTCATTTTATTCACGGTGATCCTCCGACTTGACCTGTACACCCTGAACCACGTCGGTCAGTGGAGTTACAGTATGTATCGGAGTGCAGCTCTGATCCCGACCTGGATGGGTTTAGACAGACACAAACTGTACGTTTCTATAAATCACTCTAATATTTGTTCAGCCGCAATGATAGTGCGGTGTCGTTAGTAATCTTTCTGTATTTTAAACCGGGAAATGGGTGAGTGCCAGGATTCAAGATGGCGTCGCTGGCTTCAGACATGTTTCCCCTCCTCTCCTGGCAGACTGTGTTTGTGGCGCCAAGTTTGCTGTCCGCTATCGCCTGGGATTGAGGCTGTGTGAGATGTTTTGTGAGAAAGCGATCGAGCTGATTCGAGAGCTCCACCGGGCCTCGGATGGACAGCTCCCTGCCTTTAATGTGAGTGCTCCTGGTACATATAGAGTGTGTGTGTGTGTGTGTGTGTGTGTGTGTGTGTGTGTGTGTGTGTGTGTGTGTTTTGCTTTACCATGGGTAGCCGGGGGTGGGGGGCAGATTTAAGACATGATGTCTGCACAGTAACATCTTATTACTCTGTGTTTTATTGCTGCAAAACTCTTTAATGCTCTCAAACACACTGCACATTACTGTGACTGTTACTGCTGGGCTGCACTGTAATTAGACACAGATTAGCCACAACATTAAAGGGACACTACAGTCACCAGAACAACTACAGCTTGTTGAATTTGTTCTGGTGAGTAGATTACCTTCAGGCTTTTTGCTGTAAACACTGTCTTTTCAGAGAAAAGGCAGTGTTTACATTATACTAGTGATAACCTCACTGGCCACTCCTCAGATGGCTACTTGTGGTGCTTCCTCGGGCAGTGCACTGTCATTCAACACCATCTGCATGGAGACATGGAACTTTACACATTGATCCAACTTGTATCTATGAGGGGATGTTGCATGGCTAGTGCTGTGCTGGCTCTGCCTCCTTGACAATCTCAGCCAATCCTATGGTGAAGCATTGTGATTGGTTCAGACCACCGCTTCTGATGATGTCAGCCAAACAGGCAGATCAGGGGCCGAGGCAGCAGTTGCAGACTTGAATATAAGTAAGATGTTATTATATTAAGGGAGGCATGTGGGGGCTAGATAGTGGTTTTAACACTATAGGGTCAGGAATACATGTTTGTCTTCCTGACCCTATAGTGTTCCTTTAGAACCACTAACCAGTGGAGTGAATGGCATTGATTGTATTGTCACAATGGTACCTGTCAAGGGGTGGGATATATTGGGAAGCATATTAACAGTCAGTTATCAAATTTCATGTGTTGGAAGCAGTTAAAATGGGCAAGCAGAGAGATCTGAGTAACTTTGACAAGGACCAAATAGTTATGGCGTGACAACTGGGTCAGAGCATCTAAAAAAAAAAGGCAAGTCTTGTAGGGTATTCCTCTTATGCAGTGGATAGTATCTACCCAAAGTGGTGCAAAGAAGAAACACTTGGAACCTGGTGATGGGTCCTTGAACGCCAAAGGCTCATTGGCACTCCTTCATGGCAATGGTGTTCCCTGATGGTAGGGGCCTCTTTCAGTAGAAAAATGCACCATGCCACACTGCAAACATTGTTCAGGAATGGTTTAACCCCTTAACGACTTAGGACGGTTCAGGACCGTCGTCGGCATTTTTGTCTTGCCGAACGGTGACGGTCCTGAACCGTCCGAACGATAATATGTACTTACCCGATCGCCGTCGTTCCCCCGGCAGCGTTTGGCATTGGTCCCGGTGTGGGGAGACTGCCTGCAGTCCAGACAGTCTCCCCGGGGCAGATTAGGACCTCTGGGGCCATGTGATCGCTCAACACAGCAATCACATGGTCACACTAGGTGTCCATGTGTCTGCCTGCAGGGGGACTGCCTGTGCAAAATCATAAAAAAAAAAAAAATTTATATGTATGTCTGTGTATATGATATATATAGACATATTATATCTATATAATGTCTATATATCACATATATATATAATGTCATACTAAGTGTATTTTTATATTAATATGTACACGTGTGTGTGTGTATATATATATATATATATATATATATATATATATATATATAATAAAATACAAATAAGTAATTTAAATTAAATAAAAACATGTAAAAATAATAAAAAATATATATATCTATGAAATTTTATTCTAACTGTATTTTGATAGTTATATATATATATATATATATATATATATTTATATAAAAATACACTTAGAATGAAATTGTATATATATCTATGTATATATAAATAAATACAAAATATACATATGTCCATATACAAAATTATATAAATATACACGTAGACTTCAAATATATAAATATGCATATATATTTAAATTCTACGTGCGTATTTATGTAATATTTTTACATAATTAAGTAATTTTTATTGATTGCAATTTGAGGGACCTGCCTGCCAACCCAGGCCAAAAGTCCGGAGAATTTAATTTGCTAGCACTATATTTTACCCTGTAACATTCTATGACATCCTAAAACCTGTACACGGGGGTACTGTTTTACTCGGGAGACTTCGCTGAACACAAATATTATTGATTCAAAACAGTAAAACATCACAGCGATGATATTGTCAGTGAAAGTTACTTTTTTTTTGCATTTTTCACACACAAATAGCACTTTTACTGATGATATAATTGTTGTGATACGTTTTCCTGTTTTGAAACACGAATATTTGTGTTCAGCAAAGTCTCCAGAGTATAACGGTACCTCCCATGTACAGGTTTTATAGTGTTTTGAAAGTTACAGGGTCAAATATATGGGTCAAATATTTTTACATTTAAAATGGCCAGGTTGGTTACGTTGCCTTTGAGAGCATATGGTAGCCCAGGAATGAGAATTACCCCCATGATGGCATACCATTTGCAAAAGAAGACAACCCAAAGTATTGCAAATGGGGTATGTCCAGTCTCTTTTAGTAGCCACTTAGTCACAAACACTGGCCAAAATTAGCGTTTATTTAGTTTTTTACTTTTTTCACACACAAACAAATATGAACGCTAACTTTGGCCAGTGTTTTCGACTAAGTGGCTACTAAAAAAGACTGGACATACCCCATATTGAATACCCTGGCTTGTCTACTTTAAAAAAAAAAAAATATGTACATGTGGGGTGTTATTCAGAGATTTATGACAGATAATAGTGTTACAATGTCACTATTGATACATTTTAAAAATGTATGTTTTGAAACCGCAATATCCTACTTGTACCTATAGCCCTATAACTTGCAAAAAAAAGCACGTAAACACTGGGGATTTTTAAACTCAGGACAACATTTTGAATCTATTTAGCAGGTTTTTTTTATTTGCTTTTGTAGATGAGTAAAAGATTTTTCAAGTAAAAGTCAAAAAACATGTATTTTTTTTTTCAATTTTTCATCTTATTTTTTTATTTTTTTTCCAATTAAATTACATGAGCTTATATAAATAATGGTATGTAAAGAAAGCCCTTTTTGTCCTAAAAAAAAATATATATATAATTTGTATGGGAACAGTTAATGAGAGAGCGGAAAATTACAGCTATACACAGACACCACAAAAGTGTAAAAAAAGCCTGGTCGCAAATGTACAACATCGCAATAACAGTCTAGTCCTTAAGGGGTTAAGGAACATGACATATAGTTGAAAGTTTTGCCTTGGCCCCCAAATTTCCCAGATCTCAATCCGAGTGAGCATCTGTGGGATGTGCTGGAGCAACAAATCTGATCCATGGAGGCCTCATCTCGCAACTTGCAGGACTTAAAGAATCTGCTGCTAATGTTTTGGTGCCAGATACCACAGGACACATTCTTGTGAAGTCCATTCCTCGACACATCAGAGCTGTTTTGGTAGCATGAGTGGGACCTACATGATATTAGTCAGGTAGTTTTAATTTGTATTGTTGAACAGTGTTCTCCTACATATTGCATGTAACTATGACTTTTATTGATGGGGAGCACTGTAATACACTATTGCAAATCGATGTGGTGGTGCACTGTAATATACTCAAACATATTGTACATTACTGAATGTTTTATTGCTGGGGAACTCTCTGTAATAAACTCATTCATGTTGTAAATATCTGTGAGTTTGTTTGTTGGAAAGCACAGTAATACACTCGTGCATATTGCACATTACTGTGAGTTTATTTCTCTAGACTAGAGCACCATGCTATGTTTCCATATCTCCAAAATGTCCTCTGGCTCATGTCTTGTCATCCAAGTTTTGTTCTTTTGTGTGCTGTATCTGGGGAAACCAGAGACCAAATATACAGCATGCTTATTAAAATTGCTTGTGCTGCACAAATAGCACTCTGGGCATTGGCTTTGACAACGTATAAAAGGGTAACTCAAAGCTCCATGCCCACTAAATAACTTTAAAAAAAAAAAATATAAATATATATATATATATATATATATATATAATTTTTTTTTTTTTTTTTTCTTTCATTCTTAAATTGCATATCTTAAGTGAAATCCTAATGGATCTAGCTATGCAATATGATGTTAATATGCTTAAATGGCTACTGTAGGCACCCTGGCCACTTCACCCCAGGACAGAGAGGTTCAGATTATATTAAAAATTTTGCTAGTTATTGTTTGGCGCCACAAAGTAAGAAATTAATAATTGATCTATTTGATTTTGTAAGGGTATGTACAATTATGACAATATTATGTTTTTTCCATATTTTTGTGAATTATTCAGTGTATTTGGAAGCTGTACGCAACTCTGGTTTTGTTCTGCGTATTTGAATGTAATTGCTGAGCTGTCGCTGTGTATTGTATTTTTAGTCAATGCTAGTGTTTTATGTATCTGACGTATGTGTGTTTTAGGAGGATGGAATCAGGCAAGTTCTCGAGGAAATGAAAGCTTTGTATGAGCAGAACCAATCAGATGTGTAAGTCCTCTTTAAATGTTAAACAAAAGACTGTCCTGTGTACTTGGTCAAAGCTAGTAATGTAATCAAGCAGTAGCTCTTAAACTCATTTTCTGTACCCAAAATTTGGACCCTATGGTATTATTGTGTTCTTAATGGTTGGGACAGGCACATTGTATTCATCAGGCTCTGCCTGTATGAACGTGTTTTCTTTAACTGCATTGCTTTAACTTTAACTGTCTCCAATTAAAGGCTATTGCAGATGTATTTGTTATATTGTCTGGTGCCCTGAGCTTGGTTTACATTTAAAAAATACTCTACATGAAATTCCCTTCATATAATTTAGATACCACTCTAAAAAGTTAACGAGCAATAAAGTTAAACCTGGTCCGTGACTAATGCAACCGCAGGAATTAAAGTTCATAAATTTTATTTTATGTTTCTCTCTCTTCAGTAATGAAGCAAAATCTGAAGGCCGCGGTGATTTAATACCAACAATTAAGTTCCGACATTGCTGTCTCCTACGGAATCGACGCTGCATTTTAGCATACCTGTAAGTTTCTATTTTCATAATGTCCCCTTTAACCAAAGTGGCTAGTTATTACAATGTTAAACAAAAATCTGCATACCAGTCAAGCCATTTTGTTTTTTGCTTCCCAAGCACTACCAAGCCTCAATAGCAAACCAGTAACCAACCCTATGCTGATGATTTGCATTAACAATGAAACAGCTGTCCATGAATGGTTCACTGGCTTTGCATCTTTTACTCAGTTGTGTTTCAAAGCTGTTGTATACAGCAAACACAGATCCAAAGGAATCCATGTTTAAAATGGAATGAGGCAAAAATGTGATTTGAATATGCCCACCCAGAATCCTTTGCGGTAGTAACATCACTGCAAATTTGTGATTTCTGTGGGAAAAGCAAGTCTTATGGCTTGACTGTTGTGGAGATTTTTGTTTAAGGCCAAATGTACACGTTTTGATCAAAATAAAACGTAAGCAAAACTTGGAATTTGACTATGTCTGTCCAACTGTAATGCACCTCTTTCATATTAAGTGCACCCACACTTATTATATATCATTTTATTCAGGAGAAATAGGGCTAAATATTTAGCTATGACACATAATTTAATATGAATAAAATACCGTATTTATCAGCCTATAACACACTTTTTCTCCCTGAAAATAGGGGGCAAATGATGTGTGCGTGTTATACGCCGATATAATATTAAGGACCCATAGTACATACCGCATAGCATCGCGAATGGATGTCATCGGCGCACATTGCAGTCCCCGGCAGCCTTCCTCTGCTACACTGGAATGTGTCACATAATGTAAGCAAGTGGAATTCTTCTTGAATGGCGCGGCATTACAGACCTCCAGTGCAGCCTTCCTGTTACAGGGGATACGTCACACCAGTAAATCTCGCGGCCTACCGGAGCATAACCACGGCAACGGCTCTGCATTGCTCGCGAGAGTTACTCGGCGAAAGTTTCACTGAGGTACAGGCATTTAGGGAATGGCATTTAAGGAATTTCAAGAATGTGACAAGTACGATATTGCACACAAAGATTAGACACTGCCTGACAGAGCAAGGGGGAGCAATAGACTACTACATACACTAGCTGACCCCCCTCCCTGCAGTGTGCATTGATTTTAAAGGGTACCAGAGTATTAAAAGAAGTCTGCCAGGTGGGGAGCAAAGAAACACTGCTGATGGCTTGTGTCTGTCTCCCTACCAGGCAGTGTTTCTTTGCTCCCCCTGGCAGACTTCTTTTGATGATCTGGTCCACTTTTAAATCAGTGCACACTGCTGCCTTCGGGGGGCTAGTGTGTGTCTAGTAGCTCCCATCCCGACAGGCCCCCCTCCCTGCAAAGGCATCAGTGTGCATGGACCTTAAGTGCCGGTTCACACTTGTACGATGCGGGAACGCTGCGAATATGCAGCTTGTTCCCGCATCGCATCCGCACCTCTGGCAGTTCACACTGCCATATGCGATACGCAGGGGATGTCAATTAAAAGTTAACGACACCCCCAGTTGAGATCGCATATCGCAGTGCGATCTGCAAGTTCGCACAGAATCGGATCGCACTAGTGTGAACCACAATGCGATCCGATTCTGCTGCGGATAAAAAAAGGGTCATGTGCGTGTTTAGTGCGGATGCGGTGCAAATTCAGCCATACTAACTGTTTGGGGAATTGCCTCACTACCTATGATTGGCTTCCTGGGAGGCTCAATCTGAATACGTCCGAGCCCATCCTTAATTTTACCATACCATACAAACACATGCTAACAAAGCCATCCTACAACACACACTATACACAGCCATCCTACAACACACAGATATAACAAGAGTACCGGTAAATTTACACACCCCTGATACTACCTTACTCTTTTTTTAATTTAAACTTGGATAAAAAAGTATACCACTGCAATGTGACTCATCCTGACATTCCGACGCTGAACTCTGCACTATCATACGTGCATTCATTACGTACTTACGGTACCGGTATTTCCCTACTACGGTATCCCTAATGGAATCAAAGCAAAAGCGTGCAGTATATACAGCTGGTTTCAAGTTAAAGGTTGTGGAATATGCCAAGCAACATGGAAATAGGGCTGCAGCAAGGCATTTTAGAGAGCCACCAACAGAATGCACAATAAGAGAGTGGCGTAAAATGGAAGAAAAACTCAATGCTGCAAAAACTCAAAACTGCAATTTTTAGCGGTATTGCTAAATGGCCAAAATTAGAAGAACGGGTGAAGGAATTTGTACTTAATCATAGAAAAGCGGGCATTGCATTATCAACAAAAATGATCAAAATTCAAGCAGTGAAAATCAGCAAAGAGTTGCAAATACAAGATTTCAAAGGGACAGCATCATGGTGCCAAAGATTTATGAAGAGGCATGAGCTTCGGATGCGAACAAGAACCAGGATTGCCCAGCATATGCCAGAAGATTATGAAGAGAAGATAATACATTTTCATACATTTATTATCAAACAAAGGAAGAGACAAAATTTTGAAATTGGTCAAATCGGCAACATGGACGAAGTACCACTCACTTTTGATGTTCCTTCAAATAAAACTATTGAAGCAAAAGGTGCCAAGACGGTAACAATTAAAACTTCAGGGCATGAAAAAAATTGTTACACTGTGGTCCTTGCTGTCACTGCAGACCACCATTGGTCATTTTTAAAAGGAAAACTTTTCCTAAGGAGAAGATTCCAAGTGGCATAAAGGTGCATGATCATCCCAAAGGTTGGATGGACGAAGAAGGCATGAGGCTTTGGATCAGAAATGTGGTGGAGAAGCGCCCAGGTGCTTTGTTAAAGAAGCCATCCTTGTTAGTACTGGACTCATTCAGATCTCATCTTACAGAACCAACAAAGAATTTCAAATGTGCAAAACAGAAGTAGCAGTCATTCCAGGAGGACTTGCATCACAATTGCAGCCATTGGATGTTTCCATTAACAAGCCCTTTAAAGCCTTCATGCGTGAAGAATGGAATAAATACATGTGTGATGAAAGTACGAGTTCTGGGAGAATGAAAAGACCTGGCATTTCAAAAGTGTGTCAGTGGATAAAGACTTCGTGGGACGCAGTTAAAGAAGATATTATCAAATCTTTTAAGAAATGTGGCATAAGCAATGCTTTGGATGGTGAAGACGAGCTGATTTATGAAGACAGTAGCAGTGTTCAGTTCAAAGATATTGAAGATAGCAGTGAAGATGAAGAGATTCTTGGTTTCCCAGATAGCAGCGATTTCTGAGTAAACTTTTGTAAAAACATATAATATCCAAGTTTCTTTGTTAAAACAGTTGCTTTTACTGTCATTTTACGTTATTTACCTCATAAGTGTTAATAATATTAATAGAAAAAAGTTCTGAGCTACCCTTATTTTGCTTCAAAGTTCTTTATTTGAATTTTTATTTTTTTCTGAAATTTCCTTCTTAAAATGAGGTGCGTGTTATATGCCGATAAATACGGTAATTTTTTAAAAATGGGAGAAATTAAATTTTTTTTTTTAGTTCTGCATGACATTTTAACTGTGATTGTCATAATACTGTTTGCTTTTACTACAATAAAATACACATTTGTATTCACCGATGTCTCACGTGTAAAACAGTAACCCCTATGTATAAGTTTTATGTTGTTTGGGGAAGTTACATAGTCAAATATAGCATATTACATTTTTCAGGTATTTCACATTGAAATTCACCAGATTGGTTACGTTGCCTTTGAGACCATATGGTAGTCCAGGAATGGGAATTACCCCCATGATGGCATACCCTTTGCAATAGTAGGCAACCCAAGGTAAAGCAAATGGGGTATGTCCAGTCAGCGTAAGCGTTAATATTTGTGTGTGAAAAATGCAAAAAACTAATTAGAGCGCCAATTTTAGCCAGTGTTTGTGACTAAGTGGCTACTAAAAAAAGACTGGACTTACCCCATTTGCAAAACTTCGAGACTTTGCTGAATACAAATATGAGTGTTTACAACAGTAAAACTTATCACGCCGATGAAATCACCAATAAAAATGCAAAGACCAATTGAACGTTCACTTTGGCCAGCGTTTGGGGTTACTTCAAAAGACTGGACATACCCCATTTTGGATACCCTGGGTTGTCTACTTTTTCAAATGGTATGTCATGGTGGGGTTCATTTTCATTTTTGGGTTGCCATACCATCTCAAAGGCAACATAGCCAATCTGGCAAATAGCAATTTACAAAAATTGGCAAATCTTATGTTTGACCCTGTAGCTTTCCAAATCACCATAAAACCTGTTTGTGAGACATTACTCTACACAAATGAGTGTTTTAGAGCAGTAAAATGTATTATACTGATGTCTTCGGTAAAATGTCAGTTTATGTGTGGGGAAAAAAATGCAAAAAAACCCAAACCTAAATGCTAATTTTGGCCAGGGTTTGTGGCTACTAACAAAGACTGGACATACCCCATTTTGAATACCGTGGGTTGTCTACTTTTACAAATGGTATGCCATTATGGGGTTAATTTTCATTCATCGGCTGCCATAAGCTCTCAAAGGCAACATAGGCCCAGCAAACCAATCTGGCAAATTTCAATGTGCAAACATGGAAAAGGGGAAAGCCCTATATTTGACCCCTGTAAGTTTGCAGAAACCTATAAAACCTGTACATTGGAGGTACTGTTGTACTCGGGAGATGTTGCTGAACACATATTGGGGTGTTCTTTGGCAGTAACCCTTAAAGTACTCAGTACATGTATTTTTAAATTGCTATGTCAGCCAGCCGACATTACAGGGGCCCGGTCGCTGTCTTAAAGGGCCGCGGCACTCGACCAGGTCCCTGTTGAGCCGTAATGTTTATAGCAACGGGGAAATATTCTGCAGCACCCCTGAGGGCACAGTTTGGGAACCGCTGCCTTTGGTTGTCTTCTTTAAAAAAAAATATATACATGGGAAGGGTTATACAGGGCTTCCGGACAGATATCAGTGTTAATAATTAACTTTCGTTAATTTTTGGGGGAAAAAATGGTTTGGAAATAGCAAAGTGCTACTTGTACGTATTGCCCTATAACTTGCAAAAAGAAAAAGCTAAGAACATGTTAACATTTGGCTATTTCTAAACTCCGGATAAAATTTAGAAACTATTTAGCACGGGTGTTTTTTGGCAGTTGTAGATGCATAACAGATTTTGGGGGTCAAGGTTAGAAAACGTGTTTGGTTTTTTTTTGTTTTTTTTATAATTACGTTTATAGTAAATTATATGATATGGATATAATGGTATCTTTAAAAAGACCTTTTAATGGCGAGACAAACGGTATATAATATGTTTGGGTACAGTAAATTAGAGGAAAATTACAGCTAAACAGAAACACAGCCGAAATTTAAAAACAGCCCTGGTCCTTAACAGTAAGAAAACTGAAACGGTCTGGTCACTAAGGGGTTAAATCAACTTCGTTTCAAGTTGCTTTGAGTGCTGAGTCTCTGAGTGAAAGTTTACTGTAAGTTGTTGTTTACAGCACATTATCTTGCTCCTCATTTGCTCAGAAGGCAACTAGAGGAGCATTTCACAATGGTAATTGGCTGAAAGCATCAGCCATCACTGATGTCCACATATGATGCTAAGGAACTGGCAATGAAGCCAGCGTGTTGGCATCATGAGGGAGGCTTGCCCTGCTGGGGAAAAGCTTTCTTAAGCTGGGATAATTACAAAGCTGGAGGCCCCAGGAGCATTGTCATGGAGGAGGAGATTTATATTAACATGACTGCTGCTAAAGAAAATTAAATAGATCCCTTGATATGCTAAACCAGGGATAGGCAACCTTTGACACTACTGATGTTGTGGACTACATCACCCATGATGTTCTGTCAGCATTATGGCTGTAATAGCCTTGTGGGAGATGGCGTCTAAAAAATCAAGTCTAAACTTTCTTATTTTTCATGTAAGAAGAATGAAATTTACTCAACAAAGCCTCACTCACCCTCATGTAAACTCAAGGTGATTACTAGCATGTAGAGGAACACATTTCTTTGCCAGAAGCCACAAGTCACTGTTGTAATGCCTGCAAGTTTGCTGAAAATGCCAGCTCATCTCTACTTTCAAACAGTAAATTAAGTTTTAATTGGTCATATCATCATTGAATGAACTCTACAATGTCACTGTTGGCATTACTGTAACAGTCCAGGCATTGGTAAAGATTGCTATAGAAGTATTCAATACCTTTTTATATTATAAATGTGATTTAATTGTATTTACCTACTTCTGTTGCCATTTCCAGTTAGCTGTACTGCTAGTAATGCCTTCAGGGTCCATATAAATATCTATAAGAAAGATATTGGAACATTTATGTCAAATCTGTAAGAGGGAAAATTGGGGGAAAAAAATGTATGCATGTATTCCAGACCCAGTGTTGGATATTACAAAATAAAGCACACTATACATTTTTTTTTTTTATTATAATTCTTTATTTTTGTGTGCACATGTTTTACATAGCATCTTTCAATGCCCCAACAGCACTAATCAGGCAGTTAATTAGACATTTCCAAGTTACAAGGCATTCGAGTATTCTGCACATTTTGTTTTGTTAAGCATGGTAGATTAGATTACAAGCTAAGTGAAGCTAGAGTTAGTTAACATTAGGTACACTATGCAGATGGCATTCAGAGATATTGCCGCTGAGGTCTGACAGATAAGCCTAAACATAGTGTGAAAAAATAAAATAAAAATAAAGATAACACATGGAATTCCTACTTAGCATTGATCTGATAAGCAATGTATAGCGCTGTCGAAAATCTAGACCTAGACTGAAGAAAGACAGTGTTATTTATGAGAGGAGTGATAGCAGGTCATAGAAGGTAAAGACAGGAGGCGTATGCTGCATAGATAGTATTATTTATGCTAAACAGACAGGATCAATTGTCCGCCGAGTTACCGCTCCGTACCATTACACTGCTTGTAAGTGATAGTCCCCTCACCCCTGCACTTCTCCATGCAAAAGGTATATTATATGCTGGCTGACCATGTAGCTGACCAAGAGAGAGCAGGGGGAGGACAGTCCTTAGCTGGAGTGATGAATGCTTGCTTGTGTAGGTATGTGTCGGCAGATACAGGTGGGGTGTCGCTGTTGATTCTGTGTGGAATCGTTCATGAGTCAGACTGAGTAATAGGCTGTAATCAGAAATGCCAAGTGTTAGGCTCCACTGAGTTCTCACCGGAGGGATCATGCTGTCTTCTGCATGGTGTTGCTGAGCTGCTTATGCAGTAGGCTTGCTGTGTCTCGTGGCTCACCCTTCTCCAGCCTGATGTTGCTGTGAACGGAGGCTTGATTCGAGGGCTGGTCTGGTATGCTCCACTCCGACAGCCCCAGTCTCTGCTTGAGCGACCGCTCGTGCCTCCAGTTCCGGTACCAGTTCTGGCCGGTAACGGGATGCCTGGCTGATGGTGTGTGCCTGGGGCTGCGGTTCGAGGAGCGTCCTCAGAGGGCTCAAGACCAGGAGACCAGGTCCAGATCCTGGGTATGCGAGTCAGGTAGGCTGGGAGTTTGCCGTGGTGTGTGGCAAGGCTCTGCTGCTGTGTTCCCTTGTAGTGAGGAGACAGGACTCGGGTACTCTTCTTGCACGCCGGCGATGTGTGTACTTGCGCCCGGTGTTGCAGGCCTTGTACACGCGCTCAGGCATCCTGCTGTGCCGCCTGAGCTCCCTCCAGTGGGGGCCAGGATGACCCCCCCGGCCCAAGGGGGGGGGGGGACCGGGGCCTGTGAGTCGCGCTGCAGGGTTGTGGCATGGCGACCAGGCTTTTGAGTAGGGCAGCGGCCGTCTGCCCCGCGTCTTCCCCAGGTAGGCCGCAGGCTCCGAAGTCTCGTACCTCTGGGGCCCCGAAACTCCCGATCTCGGGGTCTGCGGTGGTGCCAGCCCTCTCCTGCATGCTTATGTGGGCTATTCCTTCCAGTTTTCGGCGGCATGCCCATGCTTTTTATCGGTTGGAGGTAAAATTAGTTGGAGCCTCAGGGCCATGCGACCGGTCAGCATGGCGGTCAGGCCCCGCCCCCGCACACTATACATTTTTAAAGCTTTTCTTTAATCAAATATGTTTATAATGTTTAGGTTTGTCAACAAAACAGTCTACACAAAATTGCTGTGTTGTGGTATGTGAATATGCTAGCTATGCACCCCTTGTTTCAAATGTTTTTTTTGTTAATGAACTGGTTAAGCTTATTGAGGTGGTTATGGTGCCAGGGTACCACCCCTGCAGTCTTTTATTTTATTAATTTATCAACTGATAAACTCCACTTTCAAGGCCTATTTTTTTAATTTATTTTTTGCATTCTGCGTACAAACCCAATGAGAGAGCTGGGAGTTACAGTTCCTGGCTCACATATCTGCCTATACTAGAGCGTTTTTGTATGTCACCCAAAGGGTTTCTCTCTGATGATTTGTGCTGAGTGTGGCCACAAGTTTGACTTCATTGTGCCGTTTCAGACTGAGGTTCAGTTGCAATATCAGGGTTCAGGGAGATGTTCCTTGGGTCATTTTAGGTTGGGGCTTGTGTTCAGATTGGTGCATCTTGAGCCAATACAGGTTGGGAATTAGGGGCATGAAAAGGCTGGCATCGGGGACTCGTACTTTTGCTCATGAACTGGGAGGAGAAAGATGGGGGAAATGTGTAGCAGGAAAGACGCATATTGTGAAGTAGCAAACATTGCTTTAAAAACATAGTGAGGTTATTCATTAAAATTTTACTTTTATTATTTTTTGAATGGACAAGATTGATTTAAGTGGCTTCATTTATTTGAAATGTATACAATATATCATCTACTATTTTAAAAACATGGGCACAAAGCATTGACTCTACCAAACACACATACTCGTATAAAGACTAGACTTTTCTTTTCTGAACGTAAAATACTCTCCTCCAAATCTACCAGTCTATTACGGCTGTCCAGCACTTATACTGGTAATGCATAAGTGTAGATTTCTCATTTTACAGCTGGAGAGGAATTGTCTCTGTAGGTGGCTTTGCAATGACATGGGGACTCAAAAACACACAAAACAAAACCGCAGCAGAATAGTAGTTAAACAGAAACATAGAATGTGAGGGCAGATAAGAACCATTCGACCCATCTAGTAGGCCCAATTTTCTAAATGCTGTCATTAGTCCCTGGTCTTATCTTATAGTTAGGATAACCTTATGCCTATCCCACACATGCTTAAACTCTTTTACTGTGTTGACCTCTACCACTTCAGCTGGAAGGCTATTCCATGCATCCACTACCCTCTCAGTAAAGTAATACTTCCTGATATGATTTTTAAACCTGTGTCCCTCTAATTTAAGACTATGTCCTCTTGTTGTGGTAGTTTTTCTTCTTTTAAATATAGTCTCCTCCTTTACTGTGTTGATTCCCTTTATGTATTTAAATGTTTCTATAATATCCCCCCTGTCTCGTCTTTCCTCCAAGCTATACATGTTAAGATCCTTTTAACCTTTCCTGGTAAGTTTTATCCTGCAATCCATGAACCAGTTCAGTAGCCCTTCTCTGAACTCTCTCTAACGTATCAATATCCTTCTGGACATACGGTCTCCAGTACTGCGTACAATACTCCAAGTGAGGTCTCACCAGTGTTCTGTACAATGGCATGAGCACTTCCCTCTTTCTACTGTGAATACCTCTCCCTATACAACCAAGCATTCTGCTAGCATTTCCTGCTGCTCTATTACATTGTCTGCCTATCTTTAAGTCATCAGAAATAATCACCCCTAAATCCCTTTCCTCAGATGTTGAGGTTAGGACTCTATCAAATATTCTGTACTCTGCCCTTTGGGTTTTTACATCCAAGATGCATTATCTTGCACTTATCCACATTAAATGTCAGTTGCCACAACTCTGACCATTTTTCTAGTTTACCGTTCATCAACCCTGTTACATATCTTAGTATCATCAGCAAAAAGACTTGCCTTACCATCAAGACCTTCAGCAATAAAGAGAAAAAACTTAAGGAAAGAGCCTGTAGACTTTTGGCAGCATAATCCGCTAAAACTGGTAATAGAATAGACTGTCAGTCTCAACCAAAAAGCTAAAATATTATGGGGACTTGTGTATCTTTTTCTTACGAAAATCAGAATTTATTTGGACCCTAAAAAGGCTAAAAGAGGGAAAATTGTTTGTTTGTATTTCTCTGCAACCTTTTGTTTATTTTATAGGTATGACCGATTACTTCGAATTCGAGCTCTCCGATGGGAATATGGCAGTGTACTACCAAATGCATTGAGGTTCCACATGTCTACAGAAGAGGTTTCTGAATTACTGTGTGAATATTTGGAAATGTGTATATAGCATAAAGCAGAAATGTCCAACTGTGTCCCCTTACTATACAAAGGGAGTGTGTGGTCTGCACCTATGGCTTCTCCCTCATGGTCCTGGTCCTGGTGCTTTTCAATAACTTGAGTCCTGCCACCAGGTTATATTGGCAGATAATCACTGTGTGAAAGGACTGTAAAAAAGCAGTTGACTGTGTGCCAAACATGGAGACCAGATTCTCCTTCCACAGGGACACCAGAGCGCTTACCACAGCCAGACCACCAGGGAGGATGGCTCTCCTTCACTGCCTCTCCCAGAAACAAGCGGCCTCCTTATACACAAAAACAAAACCCTACAAGCAGCAGCCTCAATGTGTTATCTTCTGCCCCGATGTGTAGTAACTTCACACGCAACTTTCAGAAAAAAATTTGTAGACACATCGTGAATAGGTTAGAAAGAAATTGAAAAGGTTAGATTTGGAGAAAAAAGGGAATGATTGGCAGAGTGAGAGAAACTGGAAGGGTGAAAAGATGGGAAAGTGAATTGAGATGTGGAAGATACTGGATTTTTGATGGTGCTATCAACAAATACTTGTAACAGGCCTTGAGGAGTACTTTTATTCAGCTGTTTGTTAATAAAAGTACCTAAAGAGGTACAAAAAAAAAGTTGAGAAATCCTGGTGTAGAGCTTTGCAGTTGTATTTTATAGAATACTAACTAAATGAGTGTATTTGGTTTATGGTTTCCTGTAGACAGACTGGTTTAATCAATATAAAAAGTCCCTGGCAACATATATGAGATCATTAGGAGGTGAAGATGGCTTGGATATAACACAAGATATGAAACCACCTAAAAGTTTATACATTGAGGTAAGTTCAATGGTATCATAAAACTCATGAAGTGTGTAGCAGGACTACCAATGCATTTGTATACTTGTATTTATGAGGACTTCTCATCCTGTTATTCCCAGGTTCTCATTGAGTAAATCTATATTTATTTGAATTGTGTGATGCAATTCTAGGACATATTTAGCCATTTATCCATTTAATGTAAGTGGGGAAACTAAAATGCGTGTAAAACAGATGGTCAAATACCATGCTTGTTAGTATTTAAGAGATCTGTTAGCATTCTATTGTATATTCAGTTTCGCAAAAAGAAAGCAGAACATTTACATTTTAACTGTGGACATAGTGCATATGTATATAGTTACCTGGCACATACCCTGCAATATGACCAGTGCAATGCAAAATTAACTGTGTATGGGTACGAGAGGGAAGAGGTTAACTGGGTAGAGGAATGTCTATTCACTTTTAATAAACATGGTTTGTGTATTTTTCCTCTGTGGACTTTGACACATTGATGTAAAAAGAATGCCACAAGATTGACCTGTGCAAAATAATGAAACTGATGCCCAAAAAGTAGATTCCCAGGTGTTGTTGTAAGGCTACAACTCCCATGTTGCCTTCACTTTACAATATAACACCTGTTCTAAGGGGATAATCTTCTCTGGTACTCGTTCAGTAGTGCGTTACTTAGACATTTGGAACTGTAGGGGTTAATTTATTTTAGGTAGAGTGTTAAGGTTGTAATCACACCCTGAAGGATGCCATGTAAATACATTTAAAGCTACTGAAAATGTTAGTGACCGTTTTGTTTTAAAATGTTCATCAGAGAAAACATCTTTCTAATGTTGACCTTTGTTTTACAGGTGCGGTGCTTAAGAGATTATGGTGAATTTGAAATTGAAGATGGGACATCAATTTTACTAAAGAAGAATAGCCAGGTAAACTGCAACATAATTGGAATTTAGCTATATTTCTTTATCTTTTGTATATATTTTTTCCAGAGGATGTTTAGTAAGCTAAAATATAAATATTTTGGGAGAAGCTTATAGATTTCATTTTATTACATGAATAACATAGTTCCCTATTTTTCACCTGTAAAGAGCAACTAGAATGGTTTTCTAATTTTTATTTTTTTATTTTTTTTATAGTTGTGTAGAAGTTTTCCTGTTTGTATTATTATTATTATTATTATTATTATTATTATTATTTATATATATATATATATATATATATATATATATATATATATATATATATATTTTTATTTTTTTTTCATAGGGGAATTTAGAGCACCATTTACGTATGGAAGTCTTGACCTTAATATGTTGTACATGTCTCCTGTTTCTTTTCTATTTCCTAGCATTTCCTTCCCCGGTGGAAGTGTGAGCAGTTGATCAGACAAGGAGTTCTGGAACATGTATTATCTTAGGACAGTACTTCATCGCGTGTATTACTGTGTAGACCAATACAAACATTAACTTGCTGTCCTTCACTGGCTCAGTTGCATCAGTTTGAATCCATTATGTGTAAATATCAGATCTCCTTTGGACTTTTGTTTTCCTATTTTCTGTTAATAATAAAATATTCTTTCTTAAGGTTTTATTTTCATTTTCTATAACTTTCTAATTTAAAGTATGTGTTCATGTATGTAAATACAATACAAAATAATACAGTTCTGGACTTGCGACTCTGCTTGGCTAAGACCTAGAAGGCCGTTCCACTTTAACAGGCCTAAATTGATTTATGCCAGAATTTGGTATACGATCAGAATGGGAAAAACCTGACAGCACCCATTAATGAAACCACTGATAACTTCCTAAAATCCTTGAGGCCATGGATGAAGGGCAATGCTACTGAGGCCTTCAGCCTAAATTTCCTGGTGGGGGAACCCTGCCTCCAGCTTGCCTGGCTGTGGCTAGCTCTTCCCTTTTTTTTTTTTTCCCTTTCTTTGTGTTTAAATTCTTCCACCCTTTCTCTTTACCTAGCAGTTGGGTCCGTTACGCTAATGTTTCTTAGACTCTTCACTGTCTGTCTTACAAAGCTTGACTTTGTTTTCTGATTGCTTTACCCTTGATCACTGAGGCCTGTCATTGTCTTCAGCAGGTCAGGTAAAATACTTAGGCCTGGGTTAACGTTGGGGGGAAAACAATTTGATCGTTTATTGGAGACTTTTTAGACATATTTACACCCAATTGGTATACTTAGCAAGCAAAACAAGGAGGTTAGTAAAGAAGGTAGAACAGAAAAGAGAGTTAGGCAAATGGTAGCAGGAAGACCTAAGCGGAATTATAGGTAAGGTTGAAGGAGAACCTATAAGCGGAATTATAGGTAAGGTTGAAGGAGAACCTATAAGCGGAATTATAGGTAAGGTTGAAGGAGAACCTATAAGCGGAATTATAGGTAAGGTTGAAGGAGAACCTATAAGCGGAATTATAGGTAAGGTTGAAGGAGAACCTATAAGCGGAATTATAGGTAAGGTTGAAGGAGAACCTATAAGCGGAATTATAGGTAAGGTTGAAGGAGAACCTATAAGCGGAATTATAGGTAAGGTTGAAGGAGAACCTATAAGCGGAATTATAGGTAAGGTTGAAGGAGAACCTATAAGCGGAATTATAGGTAAGGTTGAAGGAGAACCTATAAGCGGAATTATAGGTAAGTAGGTAGAAGGTGAAATAATAGAGGTTTTGGCAATATGCCCCACACAGGTTGTTACCAAGCAGAATTAGATAAGGTAGCAAATACCTATAGTAGAAGGTATGGTATATAGAAAGACAAGCAAATCAGAAAAGAAATATCAGAATTGTAAAAAAAATAAGTGTAGTGAAGGAGCACTGAAAAAAAAAGGTAAATTACTCTTTGCAATGTGAGTTAGTATCGTAATTCAGGTTGGTATCAAAGCAGGTTGGTTGCGTAGTTCAGGTTAGAATAAAGCAGGTTGGTTGCGTAGTTCAGGTTAGAATAAAGCAGGTTGGTTGCGTAGTTCAGGTTAGAATAAAGCAGGTTGGTTGCGTAGTTCAGGTTAGAATAAAGCAGGTTGGTTGCGTAGTTCAGGTTGATATGAAGAAGCTTGGTAGCAAAGAAGCTTGGTTGAGTAGATAAGGTTAGTATTCAACAGGATGGTAAGTTCACAGGAGCCAGGGACAGAAGTATTTTCAAGTTGATGATCAACTTCAATCTAAAGGCCCTGTATTGAGTAAGGTGTAGCCTTTTGTAGGGTCTGTATTTAGTCCTAGCCAGGTGAGTATGAGTCAAGGAAAGTTGAGAGCTAGTGGTCAGGGAAGCCACTAGTGACAACAGTTACTGTAGGTACAAAATTGAATTTAAGGAATAAGGTGTGGATCCTGACAGTCTGTTTCTCAGATGCTTTCTTGCTAATTTGATTTTCCGGTTCCTATTCTCTTTTTGTATCAATATGGCAATAAAAAATCAATAAAACGTTAATTATAATAATGCAGTCCTCTGATCATCCATCACATCCTTGATGGAGAAGATCATTTTAAGCAAACGACTCTCATAGCGTCAGCTGTTTCTAATACAGTTGTGCTCTCAGTCTTCTAAGGGGCACTATAACAGTCTTTGTAGTGGTATTCATGCTAGGAGACTACAGGTACAGCTTTGAAGTGTATTTGATTTAAAAAAAAAAAAAAACAGACACCCATTGCTCAGCATATTATCTATTTTTTATTTATTTTTTTGTCCAATGTAGTAAAGACCCACTACAATAAGAAAAATAGAACTGCAAATGCGATTAAAGCAATCAAAGGTTCTTAAGTTAATAATTATCATCTCTGTTTCCATTCACATGTTAATAATTCAGATCTATTTAATTTGCATAACCACTGGAAACCTGCAGTTATTACAGAATTGCAGCGAGAGCATTTCTCTGAATTAAAAATGTATAAATGAGAAATTGGCTTCCCCATACAGTGATATGTCCTGTGCATTCTGGGAACACTGTGTGTACAGCACTCATGATGTAATCCAGTGGGAGTCTGAAATGGAACAGTATCTTCTGTGGGAATAATTGAGAGCTAGGAAACTGCTAATTGGTTGATTTACATTCCAAAACGTGGGAGGATGTACAACTGAGGAAGGAGAAATACATGCTTTAACCCATGTGTGACGTTTTCAGAATCACTGGTGATTTCTCTTGAATATAAAAGAGTATGGGAGCTACAAATGCCAATATTTCTAATTTATGAAATGTATCAAAATATAATTTTATTTTTGGGTTACTTCTGTTTTCATGTCATTGACACAAGTGCCTACGTGAGTTCAGTCCTAATACAGTCATCACAGGACTAGAGTTGAGAAACTGTCACATATTCCCCTCTGATACCGTGTATGTAATGTGACCCTCTGAACACTATAATCACATAACTCCTAGTTTTAGTTATGAAGCTGAGTCTTTGGTTGCCAACTTATTTATGCAGTTTCACAAACAAAACTGCCTAAAGCTAATCCCCTATGCTACTATGACTAGGACTTTAACTAGGCAGAGAGGGTTGGGAGCAGGTTACCATAGTGCTGTCAGTCTATCATTGGTATCCAAAGTTTGACATCTAATGTGGAAATTTAGCTGCAGTTGAGGAATTGGGATTTAGCTGTGAGAAAAGACGTGTTTTGTAAAACAGTTTAAATGGTGCCTAATGTGTCTTCGCATTCTAACCAATACAATAAGTTGTGTTTTGGGTAATCCTTTCATAAATCTGTGACATCAGAAAGATGGACAAAAAACAACAACACACCTCTGAAACACTCTTCAGAACCACAA